>NC_050574.1:252503343-252822510 GCF_011100635.1 Trichosurus vulpecula | reverse complement strand
TATTGGATTCATCTACATCCTTCCAACAGTTCTCCACAGGAGAGCCAACCAATAACCTGGGAACCTTGTAGATCTCATAAATATATTTTTTTAAAATTTATTTTAATTCATGGAATAAAACAAGCATTTCTGTAATAGTATGATTTTTTTTAAAAAAAGATGATTATGCCTTCCCTCTAAATATACAACAAAGTTTTCACACAAAATTCTTTTTTTCTTGCCTCCCCCCACCCTAGGGATGGCTACTAGCAATACACACACATACACACACACCCACACATACACATACACACACATACACACACTCATGTATGTATATATGTAAAATTATTCTATATACACCTCTATTTCAATTCTTTCTATGAATGCAGTTAGAATCTTTCTTCATATGCCTTTTATTTTTACTTCGTGTCTTTATAGAAGTCAAAATAACTTAGTCACTCAAAGTTGTATAGTATTGCTGTTACTGTAGTCAACATTCTCTTGGTTCTCCTCACTTTCCTCTTCATCATTTCATGCAGTCTTTCCATGCCTTTCTAAAATCTTATAGCATTTTTCTCATAATAACTCCAGAAAATGGGGACTATTATTTTCATTTTACAGAGGAGATAACTGAGAATGATAGAGAATAAGTGACCTATCCAAGGGAATATAGTTAGTAAACTTCTGAAACAAGATTCAAACTCAGAAATTCTTGACTCCAAGTCTAACACTTTACTGCACCACATGATTTGCCTACCTAATTTTATCATTCCATGCCCTTCTAGATCTTATAGAGTTTCTTATACCACAGCAATATTTCATTACAAACATACACCACAACTTGTTCAGCCATTCCCCGATTGACCAGAATTCCTGAAATTTCCATTTTTTACCACCACAAAGAGAACTGCTATAAACATCCCATTCACATTCAAAGTTATAATTACTATTTGTTAGTTTTCCTGTGTTTTATTTTTACTCACTATTTTCTTTCCCAGCCTCTCTTTTTAACCTGTCATCTTATCTTCTCCTCCTACCCTCCCACCCTCCCACTTTACCCACCTAACCAAAAAAATTACAAATCTCAAAAAGTACATTTATTGGGCTTACCTTCAGGTATCCTTTGTTTTTATCACATAACCATCCTATATCCTTTTTCCTTCATATGTCTTTAATATCTTTTTATGACATTTCTTCTTGCAATTCTTCTCCATGTACAATCTAAGAGCTTTGATTCTCCACACTATATTCCCCCTTTCCTCCCAACTTTTCTCATTCACTATAGAAATGGAAGAGATCCATACAGGACTGAGGACTATTTTGTATTTTTTTGTTTGTTTCATAGGTTACCACAGCCAAAGATTTCCATCTCCAAAATTATGTAGACAAATCATGTGGCACAGTAGAGTGTTACACTTGGAGTGAGGAATTTCTGAGTTAGAATCTTGCTTCAGATGTTTACTAACTATGTTCTCTTGGATTAGTCACTTATTCTCTATCATTCTCAGTTATCTCCTCTGTAAAATGAAAATAATAGTCCCCATTTCCTGAAGTTATTATGAGGATCAAATGAGATACTGAATAAAAACTGTTTTATAAACTTTACTTTGTTTTTGTATTTACTTAGTATTTAATTTTTCCCCAGTTGTATGTAAAAACATTTTTAACATTTGTTTTTAAAACTTTTTGTTCTAAATTATCTTCCTTCTTCCCTGCCCACCCTCCCTCATTGAGAAGGCAAGCAATTCCATATAGATTATATATGTGTAGTCATGTAAAACATTTCAATAATAGACATGTTAAAGAAAACACAAAAAAAAACCTCAAGAAAAATAAAATGAGAGAAAAATGTTGCTTCAATCTGTATTCAAACACCATCAATCCTTTCTCTGAGGATGGATAGCATTTTTCATCCTAAGTCCTTCAGAGTTGTCATGGATCATTGTATAGCTGAGAAAAGCTAAGTCATTCACAGCTGATCATCCTATAATACTGCTGTTATTTTGTACCTACTACATTTCACTCTGTGTCAACCCATGTAAGTCTTTCTAGCCTTTTATGAGAGCCTCCTGCTCATCATTTCTTGTAGTAAATAATATATAATCACACTTATATACCACAACTTATTGAGCCATTCCCCATTTGATGGTGAACCCCTCAATTTCCAATTCTTTACCCACAGAAAAGAGCTGCTATAAATCTTTTTGTACATTTAGGTCCTTTTCCTTTTTCTGTCTCTTTTGGGATACATACCTAGTAGTGGTATTGCTATGTCAAAGGCTATGCATAATTTTATAGCCCCTTGGGCATAGTCTCAAATTTCTCTGTGGAATGGTTTAATCAATTCACAACTCCAACAACAGTACATTGATGTCTCGTTTTTCCCCATATCCCATCTAACATTTGTCGTATGTCTTTTCTGTCCCATTATGTAATCTAATAGGTATCAGGTAGTCCCTCAGAATGTTTTAACTTGCATTTCTCTGATCAATGGTGAGTTAAAATATTGTTTCATATGTCTATAGATAGCTTTAATTACTTCATCTAAAAACTGATTATATTTTTTGATCATTTGTCAATTGGGGAATGGATCTTATTTTTAAAAACTTGACATAGTTCTCTATATGGTAGAGAAATGAAGCCTTTATCAGAGAAATTTGCTTCATTTTTTTTCACAGTTACTATTGCTAACTGTATTTCCCTCTATCCTATTCTCCCTATCCCTGTTTATTCTATTCTCTCTCTCCTTTCATCTTGTCTCTCTTCCAAAGTGTTTTCCTTCTCATTACCCTTTCCCCAATCTGCCCTCCTTTCTATCACCCCTCCTTCTCTTATCCTCTTCCAATTCTATTTTGCCATAGAATAAGATAGATTTCTATACCCTATTGCCTGCATATTTTATTTTCCAGTTGCATTTAAAAAACAATTTATACCATGTGTTTTTAAAACTTTGGGTTCCAAATTCTCACCCTTCCTCCCTCCCTCCCCACCCACCCTTATTGAGAAGGCAAGCAATTTGATATAGGTTATAAATGTGTAGTCATGCAAAACACTTCTGTAATAGTCATTCTGTGAATAACTATATTTCCCTCCATTCTATCCTGTGGCCTGCTTATTCTATTCTCTCCTTTCACTCTCTCCCTCCTCAAAAGAGTTTCCTTTGCTTATCTCTCCCACAATCTGACTTCCCTTCTATCACCCCCCCTTTATCCTTTCCCTCCTATTTTCCTGTAAGATTTCCATACCCAATTGAACGTGTACATTATTCCCTCTTTAAACCAATTCCAATGAGATTAAGGTTTACTCATTCCCTTTCACCTTCCCACTCTTCCCCTTCACTTTAAAAACTTTTTCTTGCTTCTTTTATTTGAGATAATTTGCCCCATTCTATCTCTCTCTTTTTCTTCTTGTAGTACATTCCTCTCTCACCCTTTAATTTTATTTTTTAGATATCATCCCTTCATATTCAACTCACTCTGTGCCCTCTGTCTATAGATAGATACATACACAGATACATAGATAGATCTATAAATCTATAAATATAGATATATTCCCTCCAACTACCCTAATAATGAAAAAGGTCTTATGAGTTACAAATATCATGTTTCCATGTAGGAAACAGTTCAACTTTAATAACTACCTTACGATTTCTCTTTCATGTTTACTTTTTCATGATTCTTTTCAGCCTTGTATTTGAAAGTAAAATTTTCTATTTAACTCTGGTTTTTTCTCAAGAATGCATTAAATTCCTCTATGTCATTGAATATCAATTATTTTCCCCTCATGGATTACACTCATTTTCACTGGGTAGGTGATTCTTGGTTTAATCCTAGTTCCTTTGACCTCTGTAATATCATATTCCAAACCCTCTTATCCTTTAATGTAGAGGCTGCTAAATCTTGTGTTATCCTGATTATGGTTCCACAATACTTATTTTTTTTTTCTTTTTGGCTGTTTGCAATACTTCTTCCTTGACCTGGGATTTCCTTCAGGAAGTGATTGGTGGATTCTTTAAATTTCTATTTTACCCTCTGATTCTAGCATATCAGGGGCATTTTCCTTGATAATTTATTTTTAAGGGTCATATATACACATTTATTATTTAAGTTCAAGAATAGCTTATGAAAGATATAGAGGTGGGGCCTAGGGGAGAAGGGAGAAGGGAGGGGACAGGGAGATGATAGCCTCTCATTTGTGTCTGCTCTAGGCAGGGTTGATGCTGATTTCTGAGCCTTGGTCCAGGGCATACAACAAAGCACATGATAAGATAACGTTCCAGGGGTACAGCTTTAGGAAAACATTGGCAAGGGAACCAGAGTTACACATCGAACCCGAGGTGGGTCTGGGATTCTCCCTGGATCAGCAGCACAGCTTCCTTTTAGGAACTGAAGCATAGTGTTAAGTTCCACCCCACTTATTTCAGCTCTTATAAAACATTCTTGTATTTAAAGTCTTTTTGCTAAATAATTCTTTCATAGCCTCTAAACTTCTTGTACTTTGTTTCTAGTTTCTTTGAATATGCATCCAACTTGTAGGCTGCCAGCTCAAGAGCTGCTACTTGCTCCTCAGTTAAAGTGATCTGATCCAGATAAGACTGAAGTGCTGCATATTTCTGGTTTAAGTTCTTTAGGTTTCTACTTATGTTTACCACAATATCTTTTGTTTCTAGATACTTCAGGCTAGTCAGTTTATTCACGACTTATAGAAGTTTATAGTCTTTACTGGTCGCTGTCAACTTGCCTGTCAGGTACATGGCCATTTTGGAGAACATGTCCTGGCACTGTCCAGTGATATCCACCTCGGAGTGCTCCCTGGCCTCCCTGACCATCTCCCCAAGGCATTGCCTAGGCCAGGAAAGGGAAGAAGGAGAAAGCATGAAGGGAAGGATCAGGATGAGGGAGGAGGGGAAAATGGAGAGGAAGAGAGAAGAAGGGAGGGGAGGTGACAAGGAAGGGGAGAAAAGGTGAAGGGTCGATAATTTATTGAAAGATGATTATCTAGGCTCTTTTTTTATTGGGGACTTCAGGTAGTCCAATAATTTTTAAATTATCTCTACTGGATCTATTTTTCATGTCAGTTGATTTTCTAATGAGATATTTTACATTATCTTTTATTTTTTTCATTCTTTTGGTTTTGTGTTATAATTTCTTAATTTCTCATAGAGTCATTAGCTTCCATTTGCTCCATTCTAATTTTTAAAGAATTATTTTCTTCATTGAGCTTTTGGACCTCCTTTTCCATTTGGCCATTTCCTCTTTTCAAGTCATTCTTCTCTTTCTCGCCTTTTTACACCTCTTTTTCCGTTTGGTCTAGTTTATTTTTAAGGCGTTAATTTCTTCCGTACTTTTTTGAGGTCTCCTTTAGCAAGCTGCTGACTTGTTTTTCATGATTTTCTTGCATCACTCTCATTTCTCTTCGCAAATTTTCCTCTGCTTCTCTTGCTTTATTTTCAAAATCCTCTTTGAGCTCTTCTACAGCCTGAGACCAATTCATATTTTTTCTTGGAGACTTTGGATGTAGAAACTTTGACTTTGTTGTTTTCTTCTGAATGTGTGTTTTGATCTTCCTTGTCACCAAAGCAAATTGTTACAGTCTGAGGTTTTTTTTGTATTGTTTGCTCATTTTCCCAGCCTATTACTTCACTTTTTAGCTCTTTGTTAAGGTAGGGCTCTGCTACCAGTTTGGAAGGCATACTCTCCCAAGCTTCAATGGCTTTGTGCAGCTGTTTTCAGACATACTTCCAGGGACCTAAAAGTTTTCAGTTCTTCCAAGGTTGTATGATCTAAGGAGAGGTATTTTCTCCTCTTCTGGCCCATCCTCCGGTCTATGACTGACTACAAGCACTCTTTTCTGTCCTAGAACTGTGAGAAGGGTTCCCTCTCCACTGCTGCTATAAGCTCTGCTATGCTAGTTCTCCTCCTTGCCTCAGGACTACCACCTAGGACTGTGACCCAGATCTAATTATGGGCAAAGCACCAGAGTTCTGCCTCAGACCAGCAAAGAGACCACTGTAATCTCCTTCTGACCAAATTGTTCAATCCCCTTATCTGCTCTGTGTTTTATGGGACCTGGTTTGTGCTGGTATGGCCTGCACTGGACTGTGCTCCTCTCTCACCCTAGTGCAACAGACTTTTCCTATTAACTTTCCAGGTCATCTTGGACTGCAAATTTGTTTCACTCTATCTTTTTGTGGGTTCTGCTGCTCTAGAATTTGTTTATAGTCATTTTTACAAGTGTTTGGAGGTGTTTGGGGGAGAGCTCTGGCAAGTCCCTGCCCTCACTTCATCATTTTGACTTCACCCCTCACTCTACAAGCTTTAAAAGGGAAGGTAAATTCTAGCTACTATCCCTAGAAATTAGATATATAACCATATTCCCTTATTAAAAGTGTCCAATAATATATTGAAATAAGAATAGGTCAAATGTGACAGATAGGGATAAAAATTGGATGTCAGTCTACACTTCTCAAGAGCCTAGGACACTCTACCTCTGTCAGAAGTAAAGCTAAATATGATGACTATTATGTTTTTGGACTCTGTCATTCAAAATGCTATCATAAGGAACTTAGGTGACTCAATGTCAATTTCACTGCTGAGAATAAAAATACAAGCAGCGTATTAGTGCACAGGGATTTATTGAAGCCTCCACTATAATAGGCACCATATTTAGCTTTGTCACTAACTAGCAGAGTGACCTTGATTAAATCACTTTCTCTTTAACTTTATAAAAAAAGAGATAATTTATAAATGAGGTTGGGAAGATCTTTAACATATTGAACCATAAACAGGAAGGGTGTCCTAATAATCACAAATAAGTCAAGTGTCATAGCCATGAGCTCCATCAATGCCCCACTTGTCCCAAATTTTGTCATGCCATCAGGTTGACTGATTGGTTGTTGTCCTTTGTTCTCAAAGAGTATCAAAATCATACCTCTATGTTGGAGTCAACATACAGTGTTTCTGATTGTGGCTGATCAGACCCATATGAGCTTGGATGGCTCTACCATACGTCAGGCACAAATAGTTCACATGAACATTTCAAGGGGAGATGTCTTTAGAGACATTTGCACATCTGCTGTTTCTTTTGAATTATTGTAATTCTGCTTTTCTCATGTAATTTTACTGGTACTATCATTTTCATAAACCTGGCCTGAAATCTCCAGCTCCCAAATCACTACTCTGAGTTAAAATGGAAAGAATGGGAAAGCTGTAGGAAAGAAAACCACTCTCAAAATGGAACCTGAAAAAGGAAGAACCAGGAGCTTGTTTGGTTTTCCTACAGCACTCTCATATTATCAAAGTTTTATTTAGCAGATTATCAGTCTTTCACCTTCTAGGTGATAGGACAAGTGAATGTTATGGTGAAGAAGAAAGTGTTAATTCCTTCTGCCACAGTGGGGTAGCATAAGGGTTATATTAGTGAGGGATGACCTCATTAAGACCACCAAAGTAGGGGTCCTGAATAGCATTATATTGTTCAGAGTCAGAAAAGAAGGCAACTAGATGGACTTCAAGGGATGAATCATAGTCTTGATAGATTTGGGATGTCTAGGAGTTTTCTCTCCATCTCAATCCTATATCTATTCCTTTTTTTTCTCTCTGACTTTCTTTTCTCTTGTAAACTTATATGGGATTTTGAAATATAGAATAGAAGAATGTGGTCCCTCAATCAATCAACAATTATTTATCAAGTGCTTATTGTGTACTCAGAACTCTGTGGAGTCCTGAAGAAACAAAGAAAGGTTAAAACAGGCCATTCCTTAGTATGTGTGGGATACTAAGGGTCAGAGGTGAGTAGGGAAAGGATTCCTCATAATTCTGGAATATAAGCAGTGTTAAGTCATGAATCAGAATAATAAGAGTGACAATTGAATGCAATAAAGTTATTAAGAAAGACTTAGGGAGCAGGATTAAAACACAAACTTAATAACTAGGCAGCCCTGTCCTGACAAGGTTCATTCAAAAATGTATTTAAAAAATAAAAGAAACAAATACTATGTTATTCATAAATAAAGACAGATGTGGCTACTGTCCTACAATTTCTTGCAATTAAAAAGAAATGAAGGAACTTGAGAAACAAATCAAATATAACAAAAATTCCTCCTCCCCCCAAAAATTTAAATTTGAACATTTTAGCTTTGTTATTTATACGTTGTGTGGGAAAGTAATGGAAGGGAAGGAGGAAGAAATATTTTGGAAAGGCAAAAGTTTTGGCTAAACTAAAGCTTGTGGGTTTGGGATTTATCCATTTCTGTTGCTTTAATTTCCCATGGGATCTCTGGAAAGTAAAATGTGCTTTGATTGGGAGAAAGCCAGGTTTCTGATTTGTTATTCCCTATCACAGTCACAGAAGCCCATTCCCACCCCGATAAGGCCCCTTTTTTGGTCTGCTTATCTGACTGTCTCTCTTCTTTTTTTTTTTCTTTTTCAGTCCATCTCAGGAGAAAGAATTGGAAAGCTAAACTGGAGGAGGGCATAGAAACCAAAGGAGAAAGAGGGGAAGATTGAAAAGATAAGGAGAAATTATTTTAGAAAAAAAAATTTAGAGTGAGCCATAAACATTTATTAAGTACCTGCTATGAGCCAGGCACTGGGCTAAATGCTGGGGAGACAAAGAAAGGCAAATTCCAATCTCTCCTCTTAAGGAGCTTACAGTATAAAGGAGATGCATATGAGATGTAACATTTAGCAGATGATAACCATGCCAAATGCCTCTATTGACAGGCATTAATAATCTTTTTAAAAGTGATGTAACTTCCCTCCTAAAAGAACAGCAATATTTTAGATTAGGACCCAGGGGTGGGGAACCTGTGGTCTCAAGGCCACAGGTTCCCCACCCCTGGTAAGCAAAGCCAATGTGCCTGTAATGATCAAGTGCTGATCTTAGAACAAGCAAGATTTACACTGAAATTCAACCTTATTTGCTGTGTGACCTTAGGTAAGTGAACCTCTGCCTGCCTCAGTTTCCTTAACCATAAAATAGGGATAATAGTAGCACTTGAATCCCAGGATTGTTGTAAGGATCAAATGAGATAAGATATGTAAAGCAATTCACTAACTTTAAAACACTATATAAAGGGTAGTTTTGTTTTGTTGTTGTTAGCTTTTTTGATTACTTGTATTGGATCAGAGGAACTGAAGTTTAATGAAGTTACCCTTATGTTTGTTCATGGTAGGCAATTTACAGTTTCTATCTGGGAAATTTGGACCAGGCAGATTGCTGATGGGGTTGGAGGAGCAATGAGAAAGTGCCTTCTTAATCATCATCATAATCATCACATTATCAATATATTTAGATTAATCATAGTTTTCTTCAAAAAGATTTATCTCCATTGGGTCATTTTATCCTCATAATAACAATGCAAGAGAGTTACCACTACTACTATGATGATGACAGCAACTACTACTTCTACCACTACTATTTATTCTTATTTTCATTTTTACCTATGGATTGTATTCTAGGGATTTTGATACAATAAGCCCCATTTTATAGATGAGGAAACTGAGACTCAGAAAGATTAATCATCTTGCCCATGACCCCACAGCTAGTCATTGTCAGAAGCAGGATTCAGTCTCTTCCTGCCTGTTTTCTACTATATAGATACATATCAAAAATTTTCTTTTAAAATAAGTTGGGAGAGAAATTGAGGTGCTTTATGCACTTACAAAAAAGGAGAGCTGAGAGTACAAGCAGTAATCATCATACTTAGCCATTTTGCCCAAGGTCATTCCTGATACAGATAAAACATTCTGAGATCCAGGAGTAACAACTAAAGCTAACATTGTGATTGGGAAATTAGGCTTTGCTACATCTGTGGGTCATTATTGCTAAATGGAAGAGTGACTTAATATCCTAATAGTTTTACTTCATAATTTCTGAACATTAACAAGGACTTCTGCCATGTAATCTTATCTGTTGAATTCCCAAAAGGAGATAGCGTATGATAATGGGAGAAGCCCCAAAGCGAGAGTCACCAGTCCTGGGTTCTAATCACAGTTCTGAAACTGATATATTATAGAATCATGGGATGTTGGGCCTGAAAAATCTCTCAAGATCACCTGATTGAACCTCACATTTTAGGCATAAGTGAACTGCTACCCAGTGAGATGAAACACCTTTTTCATGAGCCAATTAGTGGTACAGCCAATAAAATAATATTTCTCTTGTACATACTATGTGCCGTGAATGTAACAGGAACTGGAGACACTTCAAAGACAAGTATCCCATGGCTCCTACTCTCAGGGGAATATGAGTATAAGATATGTACACAAAAAAATTTGACGTACAAGGGATAATTTGATAGGTGCCATAATAGGAAGAATCTTAAAATCTGAGTTATCATATATCTTCCATTTAGTAACTATGAGTAAGTCATTTCATCTTTCTAAGCTTCAGTTTTTTACTTTTTTTGTTTTGGTTTTTTGTTTGTTTTGAGGGGGAAGGCAAGGAAATTGCTGTAAAGTGACATACCCAAGGTCACACAGCTAGTAAGTGTGTCAAGTGTCTGAGGCCAGATTTGAACTCAGGTTCTCCTGACTCCAGGGCCAGTGCTCTACTCACTGCACCACCTAGCTGCCTCAGTTCTGTACTTATAAAATGGACCAAACAATACACTTCCCTTATCACAGGCTTTGATGAGATTATCAAAGAAGAGGAATTTGAAACTCTTGGCTTGAATCTTGGCTCTGCTTCTTACTATTTATTGCTTTTCGAAAAGTCACTTCACCATTCTGAGCCCCATTTTCAACTTCTGTAAAATGAGAAGGTTGAGCTGCAAGATTGTTAAATTCTCTTTTTGCTTCAGATTCTCTGATCATACAGGAACATATATACAACTTGTTAGAGAGTACCCTGTAAATATTCATAAGTTCATAGGAGCACAGATTTAGAGCTAAAGGAAAACTAAGATGCCATTGAGTCTAATCACCTCAGGTCATGAAGCCCAGAGGGTAAAAGTGATCATAAAACTAGCCCAAGGTCATAAACATAGCAAGTGTCTGAGGTAGCATTTGAATTTGTCTTCCATATTCCAAGTTCATCTATTTATCCACTACCTGATCTACCTACCCATGGTTGATGCTATTACAATTATTTGTGATAATTATAATTAGTAACAATAATAAATGTTAATTGAGAAGAAGTTTACAATTTAATTAAAATAAAATCATCAAATATTTATTAAGCACCTAACACTAAAATCTTTCAGAAAGCTTAAGACAAACTTGTAGTTACAATTATAAAATGAAAGGTCACAGAGAAAACCGTCTTTTCCATACAAACTTTATCTGACCTTTGAAAAGGATCGTGGTGTACGTCAATGAACCTCCTCCATCCAGTAGAAAACTTCATGAAAAGATAGCAATACAGCAACAGAGGTTGATAGAGACATATTAGAGAAGCCAACAAAATTTATTAAAGGGGAATGAGAGTGGAATCTGAGTGAGAAGTTATACCAAGAAATGCAGTTTGTACTCTCTCAAATGTTCCTGAAGCCCTCTGGTGCTCTGAATTTGAGAGTTAAAGGCCAGCATCAGTTCCAGATTTGGCAATAAAACTCAGAAAGTGGAGGAACCATACTCAGACTCTGTAGGTTTTTGCATGTGGAGGCGGGAACTGACTGATTGCCTTGATGCACTAAAGGTCAAAGAAGGAGAAGGACCCACTCAGTGGCTGTGAAAAAAACATGAGGAGTGTGTGTGTGTGTGTGTGTGTGTGTGTTCATTGCAGGAGTTCTAAGACTACTACTGTATTCTCCAGTTAGAATCAAGCCACAGTGAAGGTAAGTGATGGGTAAAGAGAGTTGTGCCAAGATAAAAAGAAAGACCTGCTGAGATGGAATTTACATAAACCAGGGATTAAGTGTAAGGTGGAGCTTTCCACTGCTGTTTGGTCTTTCCAATCTTGTCCTATTCTTCCTGATCCCATTTGGGATTTTCTTGTCAAACATACTGGAGTGGTTTATCATTTCCTTTTCCAGGTCATTTTACAGATGAGGAACTGAGGCAGACAGTGTTAAAATAACTTGCCTAGGGTCATATAGCTAGTGAGTGTCTGAGACTGGATTTGGAATCAGGAAAATAAGTCTTTCTGACTTCAGGCCCAACACTCTATCCACTGTACCAATTAGATGTCCCAGTGCAGTATTGTGTACTATGCAATACAGATTTACAATAGCAGTAGCAGCAAGATCACAGAGGAGACAGGAACAAAAAAAAAAAAAACTAATGAAACAATCCAAAGGTGCTAGAGGAGTCTGACCTGAAAGAAAGGTCTCAATAAAGTAATTGTCAATAAACATGAGTTATGAAAACAAAAATACTGTATACAATGAAGAAATACTAGAGGTTAAGAAAAGCTCAAAAGTTAATTTCAGAGGAAGAAAATGGCAAATCAGTTAGTCAGCAAATATTTATCAACTGTCTACTGTGTTCCAGGCACTGTGTTAACCATACAACAATTATAAGAATAACTTCAGAGGGAAAGAAATAAATTACTTAGCTATAAGGACTATAATGGTGGCTGGAAAACATTAAACAATACATAAGAAGGAAATTAAAAAGTTAATTATTGTTCAAAATTAAAAAAAAAAAATAAAGAGTAAATAGATTAGAATAGAAGAGAAGAAAACTTACCAAAGTTTCAGATACTCTGAAATATAGAATTTTATGTTTCCACTAGGCAAAAGGAAATACTGGCATGAACTTAAAAGATTAAGGGGAAAAGAAGAAAATATAAGGTGTCTACTACCATAAATATATTACCTAGAAAACAGAATCTGAAAAAAAGCAAATTAAAAAGAAAAAAAAATAATGATGTTTTAAGAATTAATAAATGGAAATTGCCCAGATTAATTAGCTTCAGTGGGCAAAGAGAAATAGAATCTACCATTCGATTAATAAATGAATAAACATTTATTTAGTACTTACTATGTTCCAGGCACTGTGCTAAGCACTGGGTATATAAAGAAAGGTAAAATACAGCATGTGCCCTCAATCTCATGATCTAAATTCACAATCTAAGAGAGAGAACATGCAAATACCTATGCGCAAATAATCTATATTATTGGGACAAATAGATAGGGAAAATTGTAAAGAAACATCAGAAGGAAAGCACTAGAATCAAGAGAGGTCAGGAAAGACTTTTTATAGAAAGTAGGATTTTAGCCAGGACTTGAAGGAAGTCAGGGAAACCAAGGTGAAGATAAGGAAGGAGAGAAATCTAGGCATAAGGGACAGCCATTGAAAATTCCCAGAGTCAGGAGATGAAGTATCTTGTTCAAGAAATAGAAAGGAAGCCTGTGCATTGAATATTAAATGGGAATATAGGGATGCAATGTATATGATTGAAAAGGCCAGGAATGGGACAGGATATGAATGATTTGATATTTGATCCAGAAGCCAAGGAAGCTTATTAAGTAGTGGGGTGACATGGTCAGACCAGAAATCCATTCATTCATTCATCTTATTTATTCATTTTTAAGTTCATGAAATGTGATATACAGTTCATATTTTTTCATTTAAAAAGACAAAAAACCCTGCATGTATATAACACCTACTATGAGCCAGGCACTATAGTAAGAGCTTTACAAATATTATCCCATTTGGTCCTCGCAAAAACCCTAGGAGGTAGATGCTATTATTCTCCCCATTTTACAATTGAAGAAACTGAGGAAAAGGTTAAATCATCAGTTCAAATACCAGAAATTTAGAAAGCCCATTTTGACAGCTGAATGAAATGTGGACTAGAATGGGAAGAGATTTGTAGGAGGTAGACCAACTAACATGCTGTTATAATAGTTAAAAAGTAAGGTAATAAGGGCCTGTACTATGGTGTTGGCAGTGTCAAAGGAGAAAAGGGGGCATAAACCAGAGATATCACAAAGGTAAAATTGACAAGCCTTGGCAAGAGATTATAAATGGATAGTGAGAGACAGTGACAAGTCAAGGATGACACATAAGTTGTGAGCCTAAGGAACTGGAAAGATAGTATTACCTTTGATAGTAATAGGGAAGTTTGGAAGGGGGGATGATCTGGTGGGGGGGAAGTTAATGAGTTGTTCTGAGTATGTTGCATTTAAGATGTCTACCAGGACATCCAGTTTGCAACGTCTAATAGGCAATTGAAGAGGAACTTAACAAACATCAGTTAACTTAAGAGAGATCAGCTTTGTTAGAATAGAGAGATAAGAAGGTAGACTATAATGAGCTAAGATGAGGATGAAAGGAAATGAAGTAGAAGCAAGCATTGTAGAATGCTTTCTCAAAAAATTTAGCCACAAAAGTGGGAGAGATGGGACAACAGTTAACAGTATGTTTGGATCAAATGAGGTTGTGGGGGAAGAAGATTATTCTAGAAGCCTTCTGGGTGATATGAGATGAGGAGGAGGGGAGAATAGGAAACTCTTGGTGAATGGTCTCAACTTTTTCAGTAAAATTAAACAGGTTCTCAACTGAGAGAATAATGGTAGATGGAGACATGGTAGGTTTGGGGGGATGAAAATGTTTGTAGAACCCCTGTGAAGAGTGAAATATTGATATAATTATGAAGTATAAAAAATATTACCTTGAAGTAGTGAGGGACCAGTCTAGACTATGTAACATAAATTTATAGTGGAACTAGCAAAAACTGTTTTGTGATTTTTTTTTCCCAACATTGTAAGCAGCACAAATGTAAGAGGGTATGAACCAAGACTGAGGTATGGCAAGCCAAGATCAGTCACATGTAAGAGATATGTGTGTATGTATGTATATGTATGCATATATATGTCTGTATGTATATGTATAAGTAGATAGATCTATATATACACAGATAATCACATATATGTATGTATACATATATACAATACATTCATGTGTATGTGAATATAGCTAATATTGTATATACATACATACCTTTGTATGTGTGTATGTATCTGTTGAAGCCACCTATTATGAGAGTAAGAGTTGGAAATGAGAGAAAGATTGTGAGCCAAGCACTGAACTACATGAAGAAAGAAGGGGAATTTCCTGAAATTCAGTAGGCAACCAAAATTTTGATTGTGTGGCACATATTGATGGAATGAACCTCAAAGAAGAAGAGATTATTGATTTGATAATGGTAGGAGGGAGAATCTGGAAATGGCAAAGTTGAATAAGTAGTATTACAAATTCTTCAACTTGGCCAGTGAGTTTGGCCAGTGATCAATGAACCAGTGCTAGAAAGAGTAGCCTGGGAGGCTGTGTCTCCAGGAAGGACACAAGTCTCAGTAACAATCAAAAATTGGATGGAGTGGCAAAGGAAAATATGTAAGATGAAAATAGGTTTTTGCTTACCGCAAAATGGAAATGGCTGGTTGTTTTGGGGTGGGTAATGGGGAACTGAGGGGAAAAGGATATGGACAATGGGGAACATGGAATGGAGATTTGAATGTTGACCTATGTAGGTTCAGAAATCATTGGAATGAGAAAGGTAGGATGAGGGGGGGTGGAGTTTGTTATTCATTGAGGGAAGATTTTAGGTAGATTATGAATGTCCATACAGGTGTGACCTTAGGGTGGAATCCTTTCAAAGCTTTAGGAAGATCAGGTCAAGTAGGAAATAATTGGAGTATAAGGGATGGTATTATTCTCCTCCCCCCAATCTCCTTTTGAAACTCCAAAATCAAGACAACTAGAAATGTGATAGTGAAAATTCACATCTCTCAAATAAAAGAGGAAAAATGCTATAAGAAGATAGAAATAAGGCAAGTACCTAAGAGCCACAATCATGATTCTATAGTATTATTCTGCAACAACTGTACAATAAGTGAAAGAAAATCTTGGAATATGATTTTCCAGCAGATAAAGGCTTATGAGTAAGTATAACTTACACTACAAACCTGAATATATGCCTTCTAAAGTTGAAAGGAGAGATGAATGTTTTATATAACATAAAATTTCAATTACTTCAAGACTAGAACTGAGTAAACCTTGGAATGTAATTGAGAGTCAAGAAAAAGCAAACCAGAAAAATGAATTCCTTTGTGCAACTGGAAGTGGCTAAATGTTGATGAGGTGCTTACAATTGAATAGGAGAAGGCATCACTGTACTATTAGAATACTCCTCCCTCCAAGAGTACCAGTGGGCAATTAACTAAGACAAGCATGGTACCTCTGTATAGTTTTCTTTGATTTGGTAGTCGAAAGGAAGAAAAAAAGAAGGAAAAGGCATACCCTACAGAAGAAATGAGGAAGAAGGAAGAACTTCCTGTTTTATATAAATTAAACTGTGAAATGTAAAATATAGAAACTCTTTTGAGGAAGAGGTAGAGAGAGCAGAAATTTCTTAAACCTCACTCTTACTTGGACCAGACAAAAAGAGAATTGATCACAAACATAAACAGAGTTTGACGTAGAAATAAACTCAATAGGAAAAAAGGTAAAGACAGGGAAAGAGGAAAGGGAAATATAAGTAGAGGAGCTTGATGGGAGAAGGGAGAGTCACAAGTAAAACAACCTTCAACTTCAGAAACTTTATCATCATGTGGGGATTGAACAGAAAGAAATTATAAAAATCAGACCTGGGGGTCTGGGTTAGTTGAACAAAAAGGATAGAAAATTTTATAGATTACTATTATTGACTACTTTACTTCTATCTTCATCATCTCTTCTTTGTAAAGTGAAAGTGAAGAACAAAGAGAGGAAAAGTAAAATATGTCACAATGAAGAGAAATACATAACAATCATAATTGAATGTAAAAAGCAGGAACTCTAACCTATAAAATTCAAAAGGGTAGCAAAATAGATTAGAAAGCAGAATACAACAATAGATTGTTTATAAGACAAAAACTTGAAACATAAGGATTCAAACAGAATCAAAATAAGGGGCTTGAGTGGAATTTACTATCCTTTAGGCAATACCCAAAATCAGAAATCATAGGTAGCAATCATGGTCGCAAGTAGCAACAGTAAAAATAAACATTAAAAAAGAGATTAGTAGGGGAGCTATATTATGTCTAATGAAATATCAAAGCTTACTACATATGCTTAATGATATAGCATCTAAGTACTTGAAGGAAAAGTTAATCAAATTACAGGGAATAATAGAAAGAAAAATAATACCTGAGGTCCACAATGTCTTCTTTTTGATTTTAGAAAATATAACAAAACAAAACAAAAAGAAAGAAAAAATAAGAAGTTAACAATCTGAGTAGAAATTTAGAAAAGTTAGACATTATAGGTTTCTGGCTGTTAGTGAATAGGAAAAAAAAGGTTATATACATATTTTTAGCTGTGCCTAGTATCTTTATAACACGTTCAAGGGAATAGAAACCTCACCAAAAAAAGCAAAGCATATTTAACATATCAATTTACTGACCACAAGATAATAAAATTTACATTCAATAAAGGGCATCTGAAGAAAATATTCAATGTTAAATGGATAATAAAATGTTATTGGGTCAAAGAATAAATAATACAATTATGTAATTTCATGAGCATAAATGATATTGTTGAGATAGAATACAAAAACTTGTGCCATGCAATCAAAACAGTCATTGGGAGCAGCGGGGCTAAACTGATATCTCTATCAAAAAGTGAAGAAGAATAAATCAATAAATTGGATATGCAAGTAAAAACAATACTTTACAAAACCTAACCAAACATAAAATATCTACACATATGCAAATTTCAAATCTGAAATAAAATTGAAGATGAACAAAAGAAGACTTGATAAAACTAGGAATCTTTCTAGGCAAAAAAAAAAAGTACGTACTCCCAAAGAGTTGAAAAATATCAAATAGTCAATTTAAAAAGAAAAAAAAAAGGAAGATGAGAAGTGATAGTAAATACAAAAGGAATTACTAGAAAACTATTTTGAAAATTGAATTCCAACAAAACTCATCATTGAAATGGATTAGTATCTACAAATATATTAAATCGTAGATTAGCAGAAAAGATAAAAAATTCCAATAACACAATCCCAGAAAAAGAAATTGCATAAGTCTTAGGGAAACTTCAAAAGAAAGAAAAAAAGTAAAACCTAGGACCATATGTATTTGGAAAATGATTTTTTTTCTTTTTTTTTTATTAAATTTTATTTTAACAGAACACAAACAGGAAATAGAGAAAAGAAGCAAAAACATATCATAAACTTAAATATTGAAACAAATATAAAGTAAGAAAGGAAAAAAAAAACATGTCATGTATATAGCAGAACACAGGAGAGGATTCAAAATATGTAATAATAAATTTTCATTTCAAGAAAGTGTGTATGATAAATAATATACCTTGTGTTGAGAATTGTCCGTCTTTTCTTTGCTTCTTTGTGTTTTCTTTTGTTCTCTGCTGTGCACTTTTTAACTTTGTTCTTTTTTCCCTCCCCCACCCCCCAGAAGGCTACAATATAATTTAGATATTTCTTGACATATACCTACACATACAGATATGTACATACACTTATACATATATACATGGGTATATAGACATAAACTTTCCCAAACATAATCTACCCCTGATCTTTGTTTTTTATGTTTGTACATATCTTTTGTTTCCTATCCTTCCTGCCTCCTCTTCTTTACTTCTACCTGCTACATCGCCTTCCTATTACTTGCCTACCCCCATCCTCCACCAACCACCCTGCCCTCACATTACTTGCCTTCCCCCCTCTAAGGATCCCTCCCCTATCCCTTCCATTCCCATTATTTGAAAAATGAATTTTCTCACCATGTAAACATAAATTTCAATGTTGCATGTTTTTAGTTAGGTAAAGAAAAGATCCTATCAAATTACTTCTTTGAGACAACTATAGTCATGATACCTAAACCTAGAAAAGAAAACCTAAGTGGAAAACTACAAAAAGAAAACTACAAACCAATAGCTCTAGTGAATATCAATAGAAAAATTTTGAATACAACATATTAAAAAGTTCATAATTTTGATCTCATTGGATTTATACCAGGAATGTGGAGTTATTTGCTAGGAAAACTATTAATATAAAATACATTCACATTAATGAAAAGTAAGTACAAATCACATGATTATATCAATGTTTAAAAAGAAAAGCTGGGAAGCATAGGAATAAATAGATCATACTTTCATAGTATAAGTTGCCAATCTATATTTTTTTTGCTCATTAATTGCATTTATTACTAAGTGCTTAATTGGTGGCATTAGTTGTCTTGATTCTGTAAGACTTGAGTTCCTAGCCAAATATAGGGCAGCCCTTGCTCCTACTTTGTGTTCACATGGCATGGTTCCTTCAAAAATACAGGACAGGACAGTACTGTATCCTGATGTGGGAAGCTATTGGCTTCTCATTTTTTCAACTAAGTTGGATTGGAACCAGGGATAACAGAATCATTGATCCAGAACTAATAGAGACCTTAGAGATCATCTATTCCCCCCCCCCTCATTTAACAGATGGAGAACCTGAGGACAATAGGGCTTAAATGACTTTTCCAAGGTCCCAGAGACAGTCAGCTGCAGAACAAGGAACTTAGGTCCTAGACTCCAGGTTGTCTATCACCCTTCGCAATGCACTGTATTGCTTCCCAGGGATAAGGGCATTAAGTACCCTTCTACTCAAGTGACCTCACAGTTTTCCTTCCTCTGAAAAATAGGGGGAACCCTGGAGCTTTGAAAGGCTTCCTTTACTGAACCTGGGGAAGAGAACATCAAAAGCAGCAGGAAGGAAAGTTGAGGGCTGAAGGAGGGGGTTTGCTAAATAAGGGAGAAAAGGCCTCATAGTTTCAAAATTATGGATAGCACCACATTTTTTGTTATAGCAAGTAACTGGAAATTAAGTGAATGTTTATCAATTGGAAAATGGCTGAACAAATTGTGGTATATAAATATAATGGAATAGTACTGAGCTATAAAATGATGAAATTAATTAATAATTTCAGAGGAAACTAGAAAGTTCTAAGTGAAATGATGAGAACTGGGAGACAAATTTATACAATGATAACAACATTATAGTGAAAAATTTTTGAAGGGCTTGGGCATTCTGATTAATACAATCATGAAGCATCAGTCCAAAATAATGAAGATGAAATATGTCCTTCACCTCCTGACATAAGGGTAATGAGCTTAACATCAGAAAGAAATATCCATTCCAGACATGTCATATCAGGGAATTTCCTTTGCAGAATATGTAGATATGTCTTGAGGTATAGTTTATAATTGTATGAGTGGGGGAGGGTAATAGGAAAGACATTAATTTTATATACTTGAAATAAAAAATAAAGACTTTTCAACTAAAAATGAGTCAGTTATTAAAAATACATTGAAGAGACAATAGAGAAATCCAGAAAGGACACAAACAAACAGAAAAGTATTGGAATTCCATTGTAAATTTAAAATATACTTAAAAATTACAACTTACATGTATTGGATTTTCACGACCTCATATGAACTCGTTCTTTTGTTTACAGAATTATTTTTTTTACTTTTATAGTACTTTACAATTTACAAACTACTTTCATCTACATTACTGCACAAGTTTCCCTTCTTCCAGTAGGCTGCATAGAGTAATGGATGGAGAGATAACTTTGATGTCAGGAATATTCAGTTCAAATCTTGCCTCTGACTCATACCTGCTGTGTGACCCTGGGCAGGTCACTCTATCTCTCAGTGCTCTAAGCAATTTTCTAAGTCTGCAAGTTACAGAGTAAGTATCAGGCTGCATTGTTAAATGTTTTCTTGAATTTCTCTATAATAGGGTAATCATAGGGACAGTGACTATCTTTACACATATATGATTGCAATTGTTCCTCTCAACAACATTATTAGGGGTTATTATCCCAATTCTAAAGGATGAGGATAATGAGACACAGAAAGATTAGGTAAGAGACTAGATTTTAAGTTTCCTTAGTGTTTTTTTCCCCTCTATTCTCCTGGTTCCCGAGTTTCTCAAGGCCAAGGAGAACTTTTCAACTTCAAATGGTGCCCCGCCATATAGTATTCTATGAACCTGTAATCATTGAAAAACTTTGTAAAGAACAAAATCCCCTATAAATTCATTAATGACTTACATGAATTAGTGTTTTATGTATCATAATATACATTTCAAAAAGTTTCATATATGTGTTTGTGAGTATATAAACATAAGATATTATTTAGTACACAAAAGCTATAGTTGCTTATTTATGGATTCCCATATGAAGTCACAAACTCCTTGATTTAGTATTCAGTACCCAAGACATCTGTTACCTACAGACATCCTTCCTCATCATAAGTCCCTTTTATTTCTGACCCTTAATTCCCTCATCTGTAAAATGAGGAAGTTGTACTAGTTGATCTCTGAGGTCTCTTCTAATTCTAACATTCTATGAATGGTTAATTATAATCACTAAATGACATTTGACTAAAAAGGATGACAGGCTAGTGACAGCAATATGTTCACAGGGCAATGATGTTGCTCAGTGCCAGCTGTGATGGGCCAATTAGCAAGGATATTGAAAGTTATATTAATTGTCCATTTGCTGCCCAGGGGTCTGCAATCTTTTGTTTCTGTACTTATGATATATGTTTCAGGCTCTTTCTAAGTAGTAGCAATCTAATGGCTTTAAGCTTCATCTCTACTAAGATATTACCACAAGAGCAGTGACCTTTGGCATTGATGCCAAAGGCCCTAGCAATGATTATTTTGGTAGGTTGTGGCCCCAACAAAAAAAGAGCAGTTCTAGACAAGCACTTGACCTGCCAAGCTTCGTATCTTACTGAGCCAACTCTTTTGTTAGACATTATTAGGACCTATTACTGAGATTTTACCAAATAAGACCTAATATTAACCCTGCTTTGATTGACTAGTAATGTTCTTTATATGAACAGGATTGAGCTCTTTGAAAATACCACAAATATTTTCTATGTACAGTTTTAGACAATCTCAACCAATCAGGCCAGGAAAATGCCCATCACAAGGTATATTTCCCAATGATAGTGGGACACCATGGCATTGCACCAGACTGTGATTAAAATGATTTGTTCTGTCAAATTTGAATCCTTAAGTAGAATGTACAAGTAAAAGGTAGAGGCAACATATGGATACAGAGAAGCCCAGGGTCTCAATGTTACATTTTCACACAAAATTAAATATACAAGATTGATTCATGATTGGGTTATCCAAGAGAAAATATCACATTGAATTTTTTTTAATTACAGCAGGACAGGTAGAAAGAGAGATCTCAAGACAAGGTCTAATGAGAAGCACATTGTACGAATCAGTTCAGCATTGGAACTGAAAGGGGAATAAAGTTGTGAGCTATACAAACATATGCTGGCTGCAGGACCAGAAACTAATTGTCAGCTCTGTCCCTCATTATCAAATTATCTCTCATAGATCCAGGGTAGGCTGAAAAGAGGACTTATTCCTTCCATGATGAGGAGTGGTCATGGACCTAGTCTCTGTACCAAGCAAGGAACACAAGCAAGCATCTGCAATGTGGCTCTGACCCAAGTTCAGTTCCACTCTCCAACCAATTCTAAAGCCTTCATGGGAAAGGCCAGAATGAGAATACTATACCAAAGAAAAGACTATAGTTCTGTCACTCTGAATCAGAAGAGTTTTCCAGTTGGCTGATAGTGATTGAGTCTGGCAGCAGTCACCTTTCTAGGTGACTTATTAGGATAAGCCAGCAGATTTATTGCTCAGGTCTAAATCAAGGTCAGGAACTTGCAGAGCTCAGACAAGGATGACAATGATGAGGTTTTGCCCTGGATCAAACCATTTTGGGGTCCGTGAAAAGTTGTGGGATCTCAACTTGAGCTATACCTAATATTGGAGAATAACACAACATTATTATATGCCATCAAGAAAATAGCAGGACCATCCCAGACATTCCTATCAGGAATCTACAGAACCTGGGCCTTAGATAAAGTGTTAAAGTGAGGAAGTAATCCCCAGGAATTCCCACTAGACATGCACTGAGCTTGAGCTAAACACAAATTGGTGAGGAAGTAAGCTGGAAGAATGAGAAAATAAAAAAAATCCTCCATAAAGAAACCCTACTATGGTATAGGGGAGGCTTAAGTCAGAGTCCTAGAAGAGGATTGTCTCAAAACATTTGCAATCAAAGACTCAAAGGAAAGCATTAGGGTATGAGTTAGAATTCTTGGAAGAAGTAAAGAACTGGAATTAAAGAAATGAGAAACCAGAATTCTTTTTGGATCCTTAATATCATTTTTTCAATTACATGGAAAAATAATTTTTACATTCCCTTTAAAAAAATTTTTGACTTCTAAATTCTCTCTGACCATCCATCTTGTCCCCCCACTGAGAAGAAAAGACATTTGATTTAGCTTACAGATGTGCAGTCATGTAAATCAAATTTCCATATTAGTCATGTTATGAAAGAAAACTGATGAAATTTTTTTTAAAAAACAGAAGAAAAATAAAGCTTAAAATACACATTCAATCTGCATTCGAGCATCAGTTTCTTCTCTAGAGATGAATAGAATTGTTCATCATAAGTCCTCAGAATTGTCTTAGATCATTGTGTTGCTGAGAATAGCTAACTCATTCACAGTTGATTATCATACTAAATATTGCTGTTACTGTGTACAAGGTTCTCATGGCTCTGCCCCCTTCGCTTTGCATTAAATAATGTAAGTTTTTTGCACCCTGCTCATCATTTCTTCTGCAATAGCATTCTATTAAAATCATACACTGTGATTAGTTCTGTCATTACCCAATTGATGAGAATTCCCTCAAAGAGAGGTGATATAAATATTTTTGTACATATGGGTCCTTCTCCTTTATTTTTTTTTATTTCTCTAGGCTACAGATCTAACAGTGATATTGCTGGGTCAAAGACTATGCACAGCTTTAAAGCCCTTTAGGCACAGTTGTATATTGTTCTCCAGAAAGATTTCATCAAATCATAACTCTACCAATAGGGCATTAGTTTCCAAATTTTCTCAAATGTCCTCTAACTTCTGTCATTTTTCTTTTTATTCACATTAACCAATCTGAGAGGGGTGAAGTAGTACCTCTGAGTTGTTTTAATTTTCATTTCTATAATGTACTGGGCATTTAGATTTAGAGCATTTTACATGGTTGTATATAACTAATTTCTTCTGAAAATTACCTGTTCAAAACCTTTCATAATTTATCAATTGGGCAATGACTTGAATTATTATACAGTTGTCTCAGTTCTCCATATATTTGATAAATCTTTATCAAATAACTTTCTGTAACCCCCCACCCGAGTTTTCTGCTTTCCTTTTAATTTTGGCTTCATTGATTTTGTTTATGCAAAACCTTTCAAATTTAATACAATCAAAATTACCCATTTTAGGTCCTGTAATGCTTTCTTATCTCTTAGTCACCAATTCTTCCCTTGCCCATAAGTCTGAGTGGCAAACTATTCTATGCTCCAATAATTTGTTTATGGTATCTCCCTTTGTCTAAATAAATATAATCCATTTTGCCATCTGTTTTCATTTTATTGGTGAATTTATTCCATTCGCATTCACAATTATGATTACTAGCTTTTCCTCAAACCTACTTTTTCCCCCATTTATCTTTTTTCTTTATCCTCTCACCCTGTCTCTCCACAAAAGTGTTTTGCTTCTTACCACAATCTCCTTTAAATCAGCCTCTTTTTTTTCTCCTATCTTCCATCTCTTCAACTTCCTTGCTGGGTAAGATAGATTTCCATACCCAACTGAGCATATATCTTACATCTTATTCCCTCTTTTAACAAGTTTTGTTGATAGGAATGTTCAAGCATTGCCTGCCATATTATTATCTTCTTTTGCACTGTAAAACCTCTTTCATGTCTCTTTTATGTGTGATAATTTACTCAATTCTACCTCTACTTTCCCTTTTGTCCTATTACATTCCTTTTCCATCACCCCTTTGTTTTTATTTTTTAAGAGATCATCACCTCTTAGTCAACTCATGCCCATGTTCTTAGTCTATGTGTATTTCCTTCTAACTGTCAATAATGATAAAGTACTTAAGAGTTACAACTATTGTCTTCCCATGTAGGAATATAAACAAGTTAACCTTACTGAATCCCTTACAACGTCTCTTACCTTTTTACCTTTTATTCTTTTCTTGATTTTTGTATTTGAAAGTTAAAATTTATATTCAGTTCTGGCCTTTTCATCAAGAATACTTAAAAGTCCTTCATTTCATTAAAGATTCAATTTTTTCCTCTGATGGATCTATTAAACTCAGTTTTCCTGGACAAGTTGTTCTTGGTTGTAATCCTAACCATTTTGCCTCTAGAATATCCCATACCAAGCCCTCTGATCCTTTAATGTAGAGTTGATAAAACATGTGTAATCATGACTATGACTATACAATATGAGAAATATTTCTTTCTGGTTCACTGAAATATTTTGTCCTTGACATGGAAGCTCTGGAATTTGGCTATAATATTCTTAGGAGTTTTCACTTCAGGACCACTAACAGGAGGTGATTGGTAGTTTCTTTGAATTTCTATTTTACCTTCTAGTACTAGGATATCAGGGCAGTTTTCCTTGGTAATTTCTTGAAAGATGATGGCCAGGTTATCTTTTTTTTGATCATGCATTTCAGGTAGTCTAATAATTCTTAAAGTATCTCTTCTTGATCTATTTTCTAGTTGTTTTTTTCAATGACATATTTCACATTTTTTTCTATTTTCGCCATTTGTTTGACTTTAATTTATCATTTATTGATAACATATAGAGTCATTAGCTTCCACTTGCCCAATTCAATTTTATAGTAAGTATTTTCTTCAGTGAGCTATTGTACTTCCTTTTCCATTAGGCCAATTCTATTTCTATGGAGTACTTTTCTTCAGTGAATTTTTCTACATCTTTTTCAATTTAGCCAATTATGCTTTCTAAAGAGTTCTCTTCGGTGAACTTTTGTGCCCCTTTTACCATTTGGCCTCTTCTGTTTTTTAAAATGTTATTTTCTTCAGTATTTTTTATGACTTCTTTGCAAAGCTATTGACTCTTTCTTCATGATTTCTTGCATCACTGGCATTTCTTTTCAAAAGTTTTTCCTCTCTCTCTTATTTGATTTTGAAATCCTTTTTTAAGCTCTTCCATGACCTGAGGCCAAATCCTGTTTTTCTTTGACATTTTGCATATAGCTGTTTTGACATTGATATCTTTTTCTGAGTTTGTGGTTTGATCTTCCCTGTCACCAGGGCAACTTTCTATGGTCAGGTCCTTTTTTGTGCTTTGACCATTCTCCCATTGTATTTCTTGACTTTTAACTTTATGTTAAAGTTGGGCTCTGCCCCTGGCATAGAGGGGGCATTTTCCAAGCTTCAGGTTTGTGTCCCTGTTTTCAGAGTTAGTTTTGGGGATCTGTAAGTTTTCAGTTTTTCAAAGGTGGTATGAACAAAGGAGAGGTGTATTCATTGTTCCCTGGCCTGTGAATGACCACAAGCATTCTTTTTCACTCTGGACCTGTGCCCAGGATCCTTGCTCTTTCTAGTGCTCCTCCGCACTCTGGGACTGTAACACAAAATCATGTAAGGGCAATGAAATGGAATTTTGTTTTCAGTATCAGCAAAGGGTCCCCTGCAATCTCCATCTGATCACTTGTCTGACTCCCTTATTATTTGTTGCCTGAGACCTCTGAAAGCTGGCATCACAGCCAATTCATTCATCTCCCTCCTGTGAAAGCCTTGCTGGGGTATGGCCTGGGCTGGACTGGCCTGGACTCCATTTTCACCCCAGTAAGGCAGATCTTCCCTGATGAAATTCTAAGTTGCCTTAGGCTCAAAAATTATTTCACTCTACTTTTCTCAGGGTTCTGTCACCTTATAATTCATTTTAAGCATTATTTTAATGTCTTTTGGAGGAGATTTTGGGGGAGTTTGGTGACTCTGAGCCACTAATCTATTATTTTCATTCCATTCCTCACACCCCCTCCCAAAAATTGTAATTTTTAGAGAGTTGATGCCATTGTTTAAAAAATAGTCAAGAAATAATTTTACAAATCAAATGAAAGCACTAAAGGAAAATCTATGAAAGAAATGAGAGTTATGAAAGAATTGGATGAAATCCAAGTTTCCTAAAAACTAGAATGGATTGAAAAGAAGTTCATGACTCCATGTAGGAATACAAAATATTAAAATAATCAAAAGACTAAAAAATAGACAAAGAGATAAAGTATTACATAGAAAAAAAACTATTGACATGGAAATATGTGTGTGTAATATTTTAAGAAATCATAACATTCCCCAGACCTCTTACAACCCTAAAGTGAGAAAGAATCTACTTGTCCTATCTTGAAAGAAAGCCAAAATTTAAAAAAAATTTATCAACATTGCAGCCCAAATTCAGAGCTTTCAGATCAAAGAAAAATTATTGCAAATAGCCAAAAAAAAAAAAAAGAATTCAACTACCAAGGTGCAACAGTTGTAAGCACATAGAATTTAGTAGTGAAAACTATAAAGGAATTGAGAAGTCAGAACACAATATTTATAAGGCAAAATATCAAGGGTTACTAGTAAGAATAGTAAGAATAGCATCCAACAAAAGACCCTTTCTATGTAGAAACAGACTTTTTACTAAATAAAATATTCCCAAATATTGCTGAAGAAACACTTGAGTTACGTAGAATCATTAAAATACAAACAGATGAATAAAGGGAAAAATAAAAAGCATACATAAGCAAATAGCTCAAAGAGACCAAAATAAGACTAAACTGTATACATTCTAATATGGGTCAATGATACATGAGTCTCCTGAAAATGCTGTTATCATTAGAGGTCAAAAATGGATTTTGTTATTTTTTTGTGTTTTTCAAAACAGAATGGGAAGAAATGAGGTAACTAATTCACCACAGAAGAACAGGAGAGAGAAAGGGTGGAGAAAATGAGTTCCAAACTGGGATTCCCAAAAAGAAGACTATACAAACAATAAGGAAGGAGGAGTTGAGCATTGCACTTGAAGCTCACTCTCATCTGAACTAGTGAAAAGAAGAAATAATACATACAAACATTTTTTGGATACAGAAATATAATACACCCAATAAGATAACAATAGGGACAGTGAAGAAGGATGATGGGGAAATAATAGAGTTCATTAATTAAGGGAGGGATGAATCCTAAGCACAACAAGCACTGAGTTGAGTATATCTTGAAAAAAAGTTTTAAAAAGAAAAAAGAAAAACTTATGGTTGGGCACTAAGTGAGGGAAAGAGAAGAAGGGCAAGGGATAAGAAGTATACCTATGTCACCAGTGCTAAGGTAATTCCTTCTCTCTCACAACCTTATTCTTTATAAAGTGAGGACAGGAAATGAAGAGAAAGAAAAAAGAATGAAGGACATGAAAAGAAACACAATTAACACTAACTGTTCAGAATGTCAATGGGATGAAATCACCCAGAAATGGAAGACAGCAAAAATGGCTTAGAAAGTAGAATCCAAAAGAGATGTGGCTTAACAAATAAATGGTTAATACACAGAGATTTTCTCTATGTCAAAATAAGGGACTGAAGAAGAATATTTGAAATTGTTAAAAATCCCTCTTAAAAAAAGCGGGGGAAGGGGGAGCAGTGGAGCCAAGATGGGAACTGGAAACCAGGGACTTGCATGAGCTACCCCCCAGGTCCCTCCAAAAACCTATAAAAAATGGCTCTGAACAAATTCTTGAGCTGCAGAACCCACAAAATAACAGAAGGAAGCAGGGCTCCAGCCCAGGACAGCCTGGATGGTCGCGGGGAAGTGTCTATCACCCAGAGCTGGGAGCGGAGCAGAGCTCAGTGTGGGCTGCGTCAGGACCAACCAGACCAGGAGCTGGGTAGAACAGGCCCTAGCACCCTGAATCAGTGAGCTGTGGCAGTTACCAGACTTCTCAATCCACAAATACCAAAGATAACACAGAAGGTTAGTGGGAAAAGCTGCAGGAACATAGTGAAGGAGTTCCCTGTTTGGGAACCACCCCAGGGACAGCGGAGGTGGTGCAGCTAAAGAACTACAGCAGCAGTTGCTTCTGGGCCCAAAGCCACCTGGTGGGATGAATTAAGTGGCAGATCAGAGCAGCAGTGCAGAACCAGCTTAAGATCTGACTCAGGTCCGGGTTGGAGGTTCTTAGGGGAGGAGGAGTGCTGGTATGGCAGAGCTTTCTGTGAGAAATTGCTTTGAAAACAACAGCGAGTCCCTTCAAGCTTGGTAAAAAAAAAAACTATTTTCTATTCTACAAGCAGTCACACCCAGACTAAAACTCAAGAGTCAAATATTTGGCTGGGAACATGGCCAGGGAGCAAAAATGGTCTCAGATTCAGACTCAGACTTTGGAATCTTTCTTTAGGGACAAAGAAGACCAAAACATACAGCCAGAAGAAGTCAACAAAGTCAAAGATCCTACATCAAAAGCCTCCAAGAAAAACATGAACTTGTCCCAGGCCATGGAAGAGCTCAAAAAGAATTTGGAAAAGCAAGTTAGAGAAGTAGAGGAAAAATTGGGAAGAGAAATGAGAATGATGCAAGAAAACCATGAAAAACAAGTCAATGACTTGCTAAAGGAGATCCAAAAAATACTGAAGAAAACAATACCTTAAAAAATAGAGTAATTCAAATGGCAAAAGAACTCCAAAAAGCCAACAAGGAGAAGAATGCCTTGAAAGGCAGAATTAGCCAAATGGAAAAAGAGGTCCAAAAGACCACTGAAGAAAATACAAACTCAAAAATTAGATTGGAGCAAGCTGAAGCTAGTGACTTTATGAGAAGTCAAGATATTATAAAACAGAACCAAAGGAATGAAAAAGTGGAAGACAATGTGAAATATCTCATGGGAAAAACCACTGATCTGGAAAACAGATCCAAGAGAGATAATTTAAAAATTATTGGACTACCTGAAAGCCATGATCAAAAAAAGAGCCCAGATATCATCTTCCAATAAATTATCAAGGAGAACTGCCCTGATATTCTAGAGCCAGAGGGCAAAACAGAAATTGAAAGAATTCACAGATCACCTCCTGAAAAAGATCCCACAAAGAAAATTTCTAGGAATATTGTCACCAAATTCCAGAGCTCCCAGATCAAGGAGAAAATACTTCAAGCAACCAGAAAGAAACAATTTGAGTATTGTGGAAACATAATCAGAATAATACAAGATCTAGCAGCTTCTACATTAAGGGGTCAAAGGGCTTGGAATACAATATTCCAGAGGTCAATGGAGCTAGGATTAAAACCAAGAATCACCTACCAGCAAAGCTGAGTATCATGCTTCAAGGGAAAATATAGATTTTCAATAAAATAGAGGACTTTCAAGCTTTCTCAGTGACAAGATGAGCTGAATAGAAAATTTGACTTTCCAACACAAGAATCAAGGGAAGTATGAAAAGGTAAACAAGAAAGAGAAATCACAAGGTACTTAATAAAGCTGAACTGTTTTGTTTACATTCCTACATGGAAAGATGATGTGTATGATTCATGAGACCTCAGTATTAGGGCAGTTGAAGGGAATATGCATATATATATATGTGTGTGTGTGTATATATATATATATATATATATGCAGAGAGAGAGAGAGAGAGAGAGAGAGAGAGAGAGAGAGAGGGCACAGGGTGAGTTGAATATGAAGGTATGATATCAAAATTTAAAATCAGATTAAGGGATGAGAGAGGAATATGTTGAGAGAGGGAAAAAGGGAGAGATAGCATGGGGTAAATTATCTCACATAAAAGTGGTGAGAAATAGCAGTTCTTTTAGGAGAGAAGAAGGGGCACGTGAGGGGGAATGAGTGAATCTTGATCTCATTGGATTTGACCTGATCAGGGAATAACATAAACACTCAATTGGGTATCTTACCCCACAAGAAAGAAGCAGGATGGAGATAGAAAGGTGTGTGTGGGGCGGGGGGGAGTGATGATAGAAGGGAGGGCAGATACGGGGAGGATATAATCAAAACAAATACTTTTGAGAAAGGACATGGTCAAGGGAGAAAATTGGATAAAGGGGAATAGGATAGGAAGGAGCAAAATATAGTTAGTCTTTCACAACACCAGTACTGTGGCAGAGTTTTGCATAATGATACACATGTGGCCTATGTTGAATTGCTTGCCTTCTTAGGGAGGGTGTGTTGGGAGGGAAGATGGGAAAGAATTTGGAACTCAAAGTTTTAAAAACAGTTTTTGCATGCAACCAGGAAATAAGATATATGGGAAATGGGGCATAAACATCTATTTTTCCCTACAAGAAAGTAAGAGAAAAGGGGATGGGGGGGAGTGGGGTGACAGAAGGGAGAGCTGACTGGGGAACAGGGCAATCAGCATATATGCCATCTTGGAGTGGGGGGAGGGTAGAAATGGGGAGAAAATTTGTAATTCAAAGTCTTGTGAAAATTAATGCTGAAAACTAAAAATATAAAATAAATAAATAATGAAAAAGCAGGGGTATCAAAAATGATCTCAGACAAAACAATTGGAAAAATATCCTTTATTAAAAGAGTAAAATGAAGAACTTAATTTTGCTAAAAACTACCAGACAACAAATTGTCACCAATAATATATTCACCAAATGGCATTGCATTTCAATACTTGAAGAAAATAATAAATGTTTTCTGGTAGAACATAGTAAAAGTATAATAGTTGGTTTGTTCAGTTTACCCCCTTTCAGACTAATAACCAAAATGAAACAAAGGTATTAATGATCTGATAGAACTACCAAAATTAGTAAACAAGAATATAAAGAATTATTTCTTTTTCTTAGCTATTCATGACACAAAATTTAATAGCATGTTAGGGCATTGCAAACTTTACAGAAATGCAGCAAATCCAAAATACTAAAAATGTATTTTGCATGCAAAAAATACAATAAAAACATACATTCCATAATAGCCCACTGAAGCAATGATTTCATCTTAGGACTAAGTAACTTATCCCTAAAGAATGTTGGGTCAAAGAACAAATTATAGAACCATCAATAAAGAACCATCATTAAAGAAAAAGATAACAATGAGATCAATAAAATAAAGTATAGACATTTAAAAAAATAAACACTAAGACAGAAATTCGCAAATTCAAAGAAGAAATTAATAAAATTGAAGGCAAATAACAACAACAAACTATTGGATCAATAGATAAAATGATGACCTTTTAAAGAAAAAATGGAGAAGAATTCCTCTGTAGTGGAGTGAACTTTCCAACAGACAGAAGCAAAAATGTACAGATGTCCATTGTCACCATTACTATTTTATACAGCTCTACAATTGCTAGCTGAAGTGACAATTCAAGAAAAAAGTGACATCTTTGTTGTTTCCCTCTGAGATGGTCACCAATTCCATATATAAATATCTTGTTTCTTTGCATTTTTTCTCCCCCATTAGATGCTGCTTTCCTTGAAAGGAGAGACTGTTTTTTACTTAAGTATACCCAGAACTTGAAACCATTTATATCATAAGCCCTTAATAAATAAATGCTAGTTGACTGACTAAATATATACAAAGCGAAAACAAAATTTTCATTTTTTGCAGATGACATGAGAGTCTACTTAGAGAATCTTAGTCAACTAAAGATTTAATTGAAACAATTAAAAACTTCATCAAAATTGTGGCACATAAAACAAAGCCATATGAATTGCTAGCATTTCTGTGTATTAACAATACATTTCACCATTAAGAGGAAAATATTTTATTTAAAGTAACTACAAAATATATAAAACACCTAGGAATCCTCCTGTCAAGAAACAGATAGAAATTCTGTGAATACAATTACACAATATGTTTTCTTTTTTTTTTTTTCACAAACAAAGGCATATCTAATCAATTGGAGAAATACCAATTGATTATGGATAGGCTGGGTTTGTTTAAAAAAAAAAACTTGACTGTTTAAAAAATACAACTTAAATTGTTGTACTTGTTCTTTTCCATGTCAATTGCATTATAAAATATATTATAGAGTCAGGAAAAATCACAGCAAAAATCCATCTAGAGTAACAAAGGGTCTAGTATCCTAAGGGAAATAATAAAAAAAAATGTGGAAAAGAAGGGGCCCTAGCAGGGCCAGAACACAAACTATACCACAGAACAGTAAAAACTAAAACAATTTAGTACCATTTAAGAAACAAAGACATTGATCAATATAACATATTAGGTACACAATTAACAGAAATAAATTAACACTGCAGCCTAGTATTTGGTATGAGATCCCAGCTAGTTGGGTAAGAATATTCTATTTGACAAAAAAATGTAATGAAAATCTGTTGTAAAGCTGAAAAATAATTTGGATGAAAAAAGGTATAGGCCAACATCTCACACCGCTGGTATTAAACTCCAAATGGGTGCATGACATAGATGTATAGGGTGCTGCCATAAAAATAAATAAATAAATAAACAAACAAATAAATAAATAGATAGATGAATGAATGAATGAATAAATAAACAAATAAATGAATGAATAAATAAATAAATACATAAATAAAGGATTAAAGAAGAAACTAGAGCATTGAGGTAGCACAGTGGAGAGAGTATCGTGCTTAGGGTCAAGAAGACTTATCTTCATGAGTTCAAATCTGGCCTCAGACACTTATGATCTTTGTGACCATGGGTAAATCACTTAACCCTGTTTACCTCAGTTTCTTGTCTGTCATACAATTTGGAGAAGTAAATTGCAAGCTGCTCCAGTATCTTTGCCAAGAAAGCCCCAAATGAAGTCACAAAGAATCAGACACAACTGAAGGGATTGAACAAAAAAAGGAATAAATTATTCGTCTAATCTGTGTAGAAGTTTCCTGACTTTTCTACAAATAAGATAATTCATCTCTCGCTTTCAGGCATTTTGCCTTGCTGTCTCCTTTGCCTGAAATGCTCTCCTTTCTCCATTTCAACTACTTACCTTCCTGGCTTCCTTCAAATCCCAAATAAAGTTTTAATTTCTTCAAGAAGCCTTTCCCAAACCCCTCTTAATTCCAATGGCTTTAACTCAGTTAGTTATCTTAGTCATGCTGTATATAGCTTTTATTTTTGTATATTGTCTCCCCCACTAGATTGCAAGCTCCTAGAGTACAGGGACTGAGTTTTGCCTCTTTTTGCATCCCTTACATTGAGCACAAGGCCTACCATATAAATATTTATTAATTGATTGCAGGATTTATAGAGGAGTGGAGATCATGACCAAATAGCTGGCACAGATGAACACAGAGGGTAAAATTAACAATTCAAATAAAAAGATTTTAAAAGCTTTTGTACAAAGAAAATCAATATAGTTACAATTGGAGGCAAAATAAGCAAGGGAAAAAAATCTTTGTAAAAAGTTTCATGGATAAAGGTATCATTTCTAAGATGTATTAAGAAATTACTTAAATCTACAGTAAAAACCACTCCCCAAATGATCAGAAGAGCACTTTTCAGAGGAACGAATCCAAACTATCACTATTAATGTGAAAAAAATGCTCTAAATCACTAGCAACTAGAATTACAGGATTACCAGAGGCTAGGCAGAGTTTTTGGCCTCCAAGAAGGGGTTGTAACCTGTCTTTCCTCCCAAATTTCCTATTTTAGCAAGCAGTCCTTACTTCACTTGGCTGCCTCCTCCACCTTTCACCATTGCACCTGATACAATCAATACAGAAAGATAAACACAAAGAATATTTTAAAAGGTGCTTTTTTATCTCTGCAGAAATAAAGTCCAAGATGTTACATTTTTTTTTATTTCACAATTTATAAAACACTAGCTGCCTCTCTCCTTCCCACCCCATAACTCCCCAGCCACACCCTCCCCTCTTTCTTCCATTACCCCTAGTATTTCATAGAAATTATAGCAACTCTGAGCCCTTTCTTCCATTATATTGGCAAGGTTAAATAAAAAAAATGACAAGATGTTGGAGTGACTATGGTAAGACATTAATATGCACTATTGTCGGAATGGTAGACTAGTTCATTTTGGAAAGCAATCTGGAGCTATATCCCTAAATTTATTAAATGGTGCATATAGTTTGACTTGTTGATGCCAATATTAGTTCTATATCTTAAAATGCAATGTAAGCATTAGGTATTATTATTGTTTTTTATTGCTTATTATTGCTTTATAATAAATGATAAAGAGTACAAACGTAGAGAAACTTGGGAAATGATGAACTGATCCAAATAAAAGGAAGAAGGTCAAATTAAACATATATATGTATATGTATATACACATACATAAACACACATATATGTTTGTGTAGACATGTGTATAAAACTGAAAAAAAATTAAAAATCCAATTGATAGGGGCGGAGCCAAGATGGCGGCTGGTAAGCACGGACTAGAGTGAGCTCCGTACCCGAGTCCCTCCAAAAACCTATAAAAATGGCTCTGAACCAATTCTAGAATGGCAGAACCCACAGAACAGCAGAGGGAAGCAGGGCTCCAGCCCAGGACAGCCTGGATGGTCTCTGGGTGAGGTCTATTCCACACGGAGCTGGGAGCTGGGAACAGAGTGGAGCAGAGCCCAGCCTGAGCGGCGTGGACGATCCAGACCAGAAGCCGGGCGGAGGGGGCCCTAGCACCCTGAATATGTGAGCTGCGGCAGTTACCAGGCCCCTCGACCCACAAACACCAAAGACTGCGGAGAAGGTTAGTGGGAAAAGCTGCGGGAGTGGAAGGAGTTCGGGGTTCGGCTTCCAGCCCCGGGGGCAGCGGAGGTGGGGCAGCTACAGCTGTTGTTACTTCCGGCTCCAGGCCCACCTGGTGGGAGGATTTAAGTGGCGGATCAGAGCAGGAGTGCAACAGCCTGCTGAAGATCTAAGTCCAGTCTGGACTGGGGGTCCTTGGGGAAGGAGGAGTGCGGCTCTGACAGAGCTGGCACCTCCCCCCCAAACGTAGAACATAGAACTCGTTAGTCTACAAGCAGTCATACCCCACTGAAAAACTCAAGGGTCAAGTTAGTTGGTTGGGAATATGGCCAGGCAGCGAAAATGTGCCCAGATTCAGTCTCAGACTTTGGATTCTTTCTTTGGTGACAAAGAAGACCAAAACATACAGCCTAAAGAAGACAACAAAGTCATAGAGCCTACAACAAAAGCCTCCAAGAAAAACATGAACTGGCCCCAGGCCATAGAAGAACTCAAAAAGGATTTGGAAAAGCAAGTTAGAGAAGTAGAGGAAAACTTGGGAAGAGAAATGAGAAGGATGCGAGAAAACCATGAAAAACAAGTCAATGACTTGCTAAAGGAGACCCAAAAAAATACTGAAAAATACACTGAAGAAAACAATACCTTAAAAAACAGACTAACTCAAATGGCAAAAGAGCTCCAAAAAGCCAATGAGGAGAAGAATGCCTTGAAAGGCAGAATTAGCCAAATGGAAAAGGAGGTCCAAAAGACCACTGAAGATAATACTACTTTAAAAATTAGATTGGAGCAAGTGGAAGCTAGTGACTTGATGAGAAATCAGGATATTATAAAACAGAACCAGAGGAATGAAAAAATGGAAGACAATGTGAAATATCTCCTTGGAAAAACCACTGACCTGGAAAATAGATCCAGGAGAGATAATTTAAAAATTATTGGACTACCTGAAAGCCATGATCAAAAAAAGAGCCTAGATGCCATCTTTCAGGAAATTATCAAGGAGAACTGCCCTGATATTCTAGAGCCACAGGGCAAAATAGAAATTGAAAGAATCCATCGATCGCCTCCTCAAATAGATCCCAAAAAGAAATCTCCTAGGAATATTGTTGCCAAATTCCAGAGCTCCCAGATCAAGGAGGAAATACTGCAAGCAGCCAGAAAGAAACAATTTGAGTATTGTGGAAACCCAATCATAATAACCCAAGATCTGGCAGCTTCTACATTAAGAGATCGAAGGGCTTGGAATGCGATATTCCGGAGGTCAATGGAGCTAGGATTAAAACCTAGAATCACCTACCAGCAAAACTGAGTATCATGTTCCAAGGCAAAATATGGATTTTCAATAAAATAGAGGACTTTCAAGCTTTCTCAGTGAAAAGACCAGAACTGAATAGAAAATTTGACTTTCAAACACAAGAATCAAGAGAAGCATGAAAAGGAAAATGCCCAGGACTGTGGAGGCACTGCAGAGAACTCAGCCTCAGTAGCCCTGCTCCTGCTCTCCCTGGGAGCCTGGGAGCTGCTTCAGTGACAGCTCACAACTTCAACTTTTTTTTTAAGGTACTAATAAAAATTTATTTTAAAATCAAAAAAAAAATCCAATTGATAGCAAATTTAAGCTCCAAAGAAATGGAAACTGCATGTTCCAATTTAACTGGTACGTTAAAAATGCTTATTAATATTATAATCTTCTTTGGTTGAAAGTTAGAATGATTACCTCTTTTTACGGTCATGCCTGTTAATGTAATCACTTTTGGATCTATTCTTGGAAGAACTTTAATGTGACATAGAGCGTGAACTAAAATGGCATACATGCTGAAGCTAAAGCACAAAATGGATAAACCTAAGGTTATGGCATTTTTTTCAGGAATCATAGATTTTAGAGCTAAAAGAGACATTAAAGTGTCTTGTCAGAGAGACTCCTTTTATTGATGAGGAAACTGAGGACTGAAAATTTGAGGCATTTGCTCAAGGTAATATGTGTAGAAAGAGGCAGAAACCGAATTTGAAGCCTTAGAAAAAATCTTAGGATTTGAAACCGACTATTCTTTCCAGAACATCAAACTGCCCCTATTCCTGATTCTTGGAATATTTTCAAATGTGTGTGTATGGTATGTGTGTGTGTGTGAGTGAGTGTGTGTGTGTGTGTGTGTGTGTGTGTGTGTGTGTGTATGGCAGTGTGTGTGTATTTTCTGATATATCTTTTCTTTCCATTACTCTAAACAAGTTTGAATTTTATTTCCTTTGCTTCTCTTTTGAACTGCTTGAGTATTAAAGATTATTTTTTCTTGTTGCAGTCTTAAATCCCTACTCTGTGTTTTGCTGCCAAATTCCTATGGGCTGTACTTATATGAACTGGGTGAAATATCTAATTTTCCATACTCTAATGCTGAGTCCCCAACAGCTATGCTCTTCTATTCTTTCCCCTATCCTTACTTTTAATGCTTAGTAATATATTTTCTCCTTTAAGATTATTTATGGATAGATTCATGCCACTTTAAAACTCATACTTTAAACCCCTCTCCCATTGAAAAGGGGAAATAGAAATTGTCAGTGCAAAGCTCACAACAAAAGCTTTTTATGATTATAAATTTTTGAGGAGAAACCTCATAGAAATTTTGTTCCATTTTTCCCACTTGAAATGTGATGGGAGAATCAGCACCCATACAAAGTCAGAGAATCGGCCACCTGGAAATTTGTTAAGCATGAAATAAAAGCAATGAAAAAGATAGCAAAAATGGTGAATACAGAGAAACTAGTTGAATTCAAACAAGGAATATTTGCGGGGACAAAACCTAAGAGAAAATATTCATATAATGTGTCATTCAAAGGAAATGGGGAGAGATGTGAAATACTGAAGTAACACTAAAAAAAATCATAAATAAGAGTTTGAAGATACTAGGGTTATAGTATGGTTGTCTCAATGGTTTAATAGCAGAAGTTAAAATACTGAAAAGAAGCAACAGCTCTCTTCAGAATGGGAACAGAGAAGAGGGCCAGGATGTGGCAAAAGCTTTCTGGAAGAAACTAGCAAAGCGCACAAGAAAATTGGAAAACATTGTGCATTCAATTACATGAATAGGTGAAAGTGATGGTGGAAGAGTAATGTATGTCTATGAAATAACTTGTGATCACAAATGTTTAAGAAACAAGAAACATGACAGTAGTGAAATGTCAGAGGTTTAACTATATGGATAGAAATAGAGAGAAATAAGAAAAAAAAATCCTATTAAGAAATGTAGAAATTTGGGATCCTGAGAAAGTTATAAAGCTTATTATATCTTTGTTTTGCAAATTTCTTTGTGAATGCCTCAATCTGATATAGTTCATATGCTAAGTTCTCCAAGAGCATACCAGTCAAATGTAAACTCTGGCAGGCAATCCCAACAACAAACAGCAGTTGTGTCCAGAAGATCAGCTTAGCAAAGTACAGGGAGTCTCTTCACCATTTGTCTGGTCACTAAGTAATTAATCACTTTTTTAAGCAAATAGGCATCACTACTGGGCAGAACCCTGCCACATCTGCAGTGACAGTGACAGAGTGCAGAAAGTGTCCCATGAATTACGCAGATTTAGACTGTCTATAAATATGAACCTAATGTGTGTTAATGAAGATATGAGGCTTTGTACAATTACAATGTGGCAGTGTGAATTAGAGGTGGCAGAATGAATTAGAACCTTGGACTCAGGAAAGTTTGAGTTTGACTCCTGCCATGGAAACTTACCAGCTATGTCTACCTTGCCAAATCACTTAACTTCTGTCTTCCTTAGTTTTATTAACTGTAAAAGGGCCAAGGGTTAATACAAGCACCTACCTCAGTAGGTTGTTGTGAGGATTGAGTGGTATGATATTTCTAGTACACTTTGCAACTCTTAAAGTGATTATAATTTTTATAATTCATGATGTTGACAGTGAAATAAACATACTGCTGGAGGATCTGAATCATATCATTTTTTCATCCTTTATTTTACTTTTTCCAATGTCATGTAAAAACAATTTTAACATTTGCTTTTGCTTTTTCTGGTTTTGAGTTTTAAATTCTCTCTCTTTCTACACTCCTCCTTAAGAAAGCAATTTGATATAGATTATACTTGTGCAGTCATATAAAACATGTCTCTATATTAGCCATGTTCCAAAAAGAGTTCAAAAAAAAAAGACAAGAAAGATAAAGAAAAAATTTAAAAGTATGCATTGATCTGGTTTTGCTCATTTCACTTTGCATCACTTTACATAAGTCTTCCCAGACTTTTCTCAAACCAGCCTGCTTGTCATTTCTTATAGCACAACAGCATTCCATCAAAATCATATATGGGAACTTGTTCAATTATTCCCCAATTGATGGGCAACCCCTCAATTTCCAATTCTTTGACAGTACTAAAAGAACTGCTATAAAAATTTTGTACATATTTTTTTTTTACTTTTTTAATACAAGTCTCTTTGGAATATGGACCTAGTAATGACATTGCTATGTTAAATGGTATGCACAGTTTTATAGCCTTTTAGGCATAGTACCAACTTGCTTTCCAGAATGGTGCGATCAGTTAGCAACTCCACCAACAGTGTACTACTGTCCCAATTTTTCCCCATCACCACCAACATTTGTCATTTTCATTTCCTGTCATATTAGCCAACTTGACAGGTATGAGGTGATACCTCAGAGTTGTTTTAAACTGCATTTCTCTAATCAATAGTGATTAGGAACATTTTTCACATGACTACAGATAGCTTTTATTTGTTCTTCTGAAAACTGCCTGTTCATATCCTTTGACCATTTATTTATTGGGTAATGGCTCATTGAATCATAAAATTACTTAAATTCTCAATATAAATAAAACCAAGAGAAAAAGGGAATTTGTGGCTAAATGGTAAGATGATTCAGTTTCTCCTTGAAGAAGCAAAAAAAAGTCAGTGGATTATTTTATATCACAAATATAAAAGCAACAAAGTAGCATTTCATGATTTAACTCTTTATCTTGCCTTTCATTGCTTATAATGAGCATGGACAGAGCATGATGACAGTAAATTCAGCTTATGTATGAGCATCTATTGTAGAGGAAGAGGAGAGTAGAGATGTTCTACGAAGAAATTAATGATGCCCTTTAAATTATGTCAATATAAACTGGTACACAGCAGCTAAAAAAAGCAAACTTGATTATAAAAAAGGATGGAAAACATTATTGGAAGATAAAAGTCAGGAGTAATAAACAAAAGAAACCAAGAACTTGTAGAAACCACAGAGAGTCCATGTCTATCTATCTCTATATATCTATGTGTATACATATATATGTCTATACATATATTAAAATGTTTCACATATATAATGAAATATACATACGTGTTATACAAATATACATGAATATATATGTAAATATCTATCTATATATGGAATTTTCTTTTTCAAAAATGAGTATTAGGGGGCTCAAGATAAGTGTCAGAAGCATTGAGCAATAGAACAAATAATTAAATCCTTCTCCACCACTACCAGGAACCAGTTTTCTCCAAAGTCATAAATGTTCTATCTTTTTTAAACATCTAATCTTTATTTCATTTTTTTCTGAATTATAAATACTAAAATAATTTTAAAATTTTGAGTTCCAAATTATCTACTTCCCTTTACCCTCCTCTTTCTATGAGAAGGCAAACAATTTGATAGATTATATATGTGAAATCTTACAAAATATTTCCATATTTTTCATGTTGCAAAAGAAAATGCAGAACAAAAATAACCTCATTAATCACAAAGTTTAAAAAAATCATGCTTCAATCTGCATTCAGACTCCACCAGTTCTTTCTCTGGAGTTGAATAGCACCTTTCATCAAAACTCCTTCAGAATTGTCTTGGATCTTTGCATCACTGAGAATAGCTAAGTCACTCACAGTTGTTGATCATACAACATTGCTGTTATTGTGTATAATGTTCTGATTTTGCTCATTTTACTTTGCATCAGTTCATGTGGGTCCTAGCAGGATTTTCTGAAACCCTCCTGTTCATTATTCCATATAGGACAAATCAATGATTTCTCAATTACAAAATTCAGTGTCTTTTTCTCAGACTTCATCCTTCTTGACCTATTTGTGTCACTTCAAACTCTTAATAAAAGTCTCCTCCTGGATAATTTATCCTCCTGTGTTTTCATGACAGGGCTCTCCTCTGGTCTTCAGATCATTCTTGTCAGATCATTCTAACTTAATGTCCTTTCATAATTAAAAAACATGGGTGTACCTCGGGGCTTTTTTCTGGTTCCCATTCTTTCTACATATTCTTCTTCAGTGATCTCCTCAGTTTCCATGATTTTGATGATCATCTCTTTATACATGACTCCTAAATCTGTGTGCCTTAGATTTTCCTTCAGAGTTCCTGGAGGAATGCCTGATGGACATGTTTAAATTAGTGATTTAAATACATTTCAAGCTCAATATAAAAAAAATAACATTATTTTATTCTCCAAACTCAGTCTTCTAAATTTCCTGTTTCAAAGACAACAACATTCATATAGTCACCTAGTTTTGAAACTTAGGAGTTATACTCAATTCTTTACTCTTAGACATTTCATATATCCAATTAGTTGTCAAGTTTTGTTGATTCTAGCACCATGGCATCTTTCACAACCTACCACTTTTTCTGTCACAATTCTACAAACTTAGTTCAGGTTCTCAACTTGGATAACCTCAATCATTGCAATGTTTCCCCCTGTAGTCTCTCTGCATCTATCCGAGCCCTTTCAATGCATCCTTCATGGAGTTGTCACCTTGATATTTTTAAAGCATAAGTCTTACTATATCATTACCCTGTTCAAGAAGATTCACTCGTTCCCTATTGCCTTCATGACTTAATCATAAGCACCTCCATTAATCATTTAAAATCCTTCACAATATAGCTTTAACCTATCTTTCTAGGTTGTACTAATTATACATTTCTCCCTTTGATGCTCTATGATCCTATCACATTTTCAATTACTGTTCCACCCATATGGCAATCTATCTCTACATACTTATGCCTGGGCTATGCTCAATCCATGGAAGTTTTCTCTCCTCATTGTCATCTCTTGAAATCACCACCTCTATTTACAACTCAGATCAAGAATCAACTCCTATTATAGCTTTTTCTGATTCTCCCAATAGTTAGTACTTCTCTTCCTCCTATTTATTTTATGTCATACATTATATATGTATATACACATATATGACTGTGGAATGCTCCTGATGATTCTCTCAATCCACCAAAAATAAATCTGCATTTATAAAAGGAGTTTTCCCGTGGGGAGTTCCGTAGCCAATAAAGACACAAGTCTGATAAACAACAGCAAAGGATATTAAGTAAGTATTTGCATTATTCAAGAAAATGTAATGATGTTTACACAAAATAATCATGTATTATACTAAGGATGATGGGAAGCTCTGCATACTATTAAAGGAATTTAAATTTGGCTATATTGCGTGTTTACCTTTTGCTAGAATTAGGTCAGGATCAAGCTCAAAATGTGACTTTGGGGCAAATTGATTTGTGTATTTTGGACCTATTCATGGAAGTTGGCTCAGTGGTATGTCTATGAAAAGTTCAGGTGTATAGGAAGGCCATATTTCTCCTCTGTGTCCCCTTTTATTATAGAAATGATGAAACTTTTACCAGTCTGCCAAGTCTAGTTGAAATTAGCCTCTGGGATCAAAAGTTATTAGTGGAGAAGGAAAGGAACAGACAAACATAGTGATTTTATAATCCTATTGTCCTAGGAAACTAGGCTAATGAGGGTTGACTGGTGAAAATGAAAATGATCATGAAATGCTTCAGGCACCATACCTCTATAAATAGTGAAGAGAAGCAGCAAAAACTGAGTCCTGCTGTCAGGGATGCTACACTGATAAGGTGAATTCAGCCTACAAAGAGAGGAGAGAGAGATAATACTCACCCCTTTTTGTTCCCCTAATCCTTTCAATGCAGAGATAATATTGAGTAACTCTACTGAAAGGAAACAATAAGAAAGCCAATGGTTTGCATCTAAAGTTAATGAAACACTAATTTACTAATGTTTTCTTCTTCTTTAATTTATTAATTGTATCTACCCTTTTCTTTTCCCTTCCTGAAACATTATGAATCCATTTTCACATTCTGATAATCTGACTCTGAGTCTGCTTGAACTATTTCTGACATCCTCTATTTTAGGGGTTCAGATTTGTGTCATTCAGATAAAGCATATTTAACAGGGATCATTTATCACTGTTCCCAGAATACTATAATTTCTCCATTGGAAGGTGACTAGGATCAGCAAATTATGAGTCTTGCTTCCAAGGTATACAAGCAGGGATTACATTAATTTTTACACTTTCTAGAATTTTTAAATCAATGTTCACCATAAAAACAGAAACAATCTGCCAGAAATTTTCACCCAGAATCATCTGCACTCAAAAAATACCATGAGTCACACACCAACCACTACATTCTCTCTGACTCATCACACTTCACTACATGGACTCTACCACTCCTTCCAGAAGTATATATTGAACTTCTGCCACAAATACTCAGTAGCCCATTCCTAATCTGATTTCATCCACCAATGACTAGTTACCCTTGGTAGATCATGCCTACTAGATAATTAACAACTACAGGCAACTATGACTTCTCTACAGATTGTTGCAACAAAAAAAATGAAATTTGAATTCTGCATCTGTTACCTGGATGGGTTCAAGTACATTCAGCATTTCCTTTTCTCTACTACATAAGTTATAAACTTTTTATAATTGAATTCAAGGCCTTATATAATCTGCCTCCTTTGCTGTTGCTGTTCAGTTGCTTTTCAATTGTGTCTGTCTCTTCATGACCTGATTTGTGATTTTCTTGGTAAATATACTGGAGGGGTTTGCCATTTGCTTCTTCAGCTCATTTTAGAGATGGGAAACTGAGGAAAACAAAATTATGTGACTTGCCCAGGGTCACACAGCTGTCTGAGATCATATTTGAACTCAGGAAAGTGAGTCTTCCTGAACTCAGGCCTTTTACTCTTCCTACAATGACAGCTAGCTGCTTTAATATGGCTCCTACCTATCTCTTTAGTTTTATTTCATTTTTTTCTTGTATGTGCTAGACAGGAGAACTAGGTTCAAAGGACTCAAGTTACAGAGAGGTAGAGTTCAACTTAATATAAGGATAAACTTCCTAGCAATTAGAGTTATTCCAAAATGAAATGTTTTAAGTCAAGAGCCTATGAATTCCACAAGAGCAAAGATTCTCAAGTGGGGACTGGAGGCTGAATAATTGCATATAAAGATGGAAACAGGGACACTTCTGTTTATCCATAGCTTATACTAGACAGAGTCTGTAGTCCTTTCCTTAGAGATTCTATGAATCCATAATTCTATTACCTATTCATCATTCTCTATTCTCATATTGCTTTCTTCCACTTCTGTACCTTCACCCACTTGATCATCATATTTACAGAATTAAATCTATTCTTCCCATAAAATAGTTGTAGAACATCTCTTCCTTCAAGACCCGACACAAATTCCACCTTTTTACAATGATCCTTCCATATAAGAATTCTCTACATGTATATTTATAATTTCATTTCTTAGATTACAAGATCTTTAAGAAGGAACTATAACTTATTTCATCTTTGTATATAATAATAATTATTATTATCATCATAAGTAGCATTTTTATAGAATTTTAAGTGTGCATTTAGGGTTATCAGGTGGCGCAGTAGATAGAATGGTGGACCTGGAGTCAGAAATATCTGAGTTCAGATTCAGCCTCATGCATGTACTATGTGACCTGGGAAGTCATTCAACTACTTCCTACTTCATTTTTTTCATCTGTTAAATGAAGAAAATAATGTCACTTAGCTCTGAGTTTTATGAGGAAAAAGTGATATTTCTAAAGCACTTTTTAAACCTTAAGGCACTACTTAAATGCTGGGCATTATTTTTATTGTTATTGTTATCATATCATTTGAACTTTATAATATTCCTATAAAGCATCTTCCCATTTTAGAGATGAGGAAATTAAGGTTAAGTGAAATTAAATGATTTACCCAATTTCACACAGCTACCTATCTGAGGCAGAATTCAAATCCAGGTCAACTTACTCTTAGTTCAACACTGTATTGATTGTGACAATTAGCTGTCTCTCTTGAAAGTATCAAAACATTTGCAAATTATAGATAATAAATATTTGTTGAATTGATTCATTTTTTCCAAAATATATCTTTATTGACTGGCACAAATCATAGTAGACCCAGGTCTCCTGTCTAATTTATGATAATACAGTTTGACTTGATGATCTCAAAATTTTCTCTTCCACTAGTCTAATATTTTCCATTAAAGTAAGTAATATATGAGACAAAGAGAGAGTTGTTGTCTTCAGAGGTGGAATTTAAAATGTACAAAAATATCTGAGTATGTTACATTAATTTATATTATCAGAATTTACCTTAGCAGTTTAGTAAATCATAAACTTGAACACTACGGCGATTAGCTTCAGGACAGGTGAATATCAATGAGGGGGAGTAAGACACCAACAAGTTTTTGTGTCAGTTGGAGAGGGGAGTAGAGGACAACCTGAAGGTGATGGATAGACCTAAATCAGCAGTCCCTTGGTGAGGGCAGATACTGTAATAGGAAAGAGAGAAAGAAGGAAAAATAAGCTTCACCTACTTCAAAATCTTTCCTGGGGCAGCCCTGCATTTAATCTTATGTTGCTCCAGTTTACCATATATAAAATTAGCACAATAATTAATTTTTCACAATACTCTTGTGTCATAGACTATAATGAAAATGGAAAAAAATGAAACTCTAGGACAGAGAAGATGTCTAAAAGTCAAATAAATACATGAATGATTGCATAATTCCATTTACAGGAAATGATGGAATCTCCTGATTCTTAATGTTATTGTTTTAGTCCACCTGACTCTAGAATTAAGAAGACTATTTCACTAAAACAAATACTGAAATCATCTATATTTCACAAAATAGATAGGGAGAGCATTTTAAAACAGTGAAGACATTTATGAAACATTAAAAAATATTAAGTATCTTAGAAAGCCCTAAAACATTCAGACTTGATCAACCTTCTGATTTACATTTCACAAAGCTACTTACCTGTTTGGCTAACTACCTCTGTTTTTGCAATGAGAAAGTCTGGCTAGTAGTATTTGTGATTGCTACCATTACTTTATAGATTTACGTTTTCAAGGCTGGCCCTAAAAAGAATGCTTTTGTTTATTTCTTTGTTTTCCCAATACTATGTGATTTATTCTACAATGTTAAGTAGTTATCACCAGGTAATTTTGGTGCCTGCTTTTTGGCTGAGAAGGACAGATAAACAAATTGATTTTCTCCAGCTGATAATCAAGTTTAAAAAATGGTCCTTTCCTTGAGATCACATAATCTAATCATTTACATGCTTTTCCCAAAGAATTTTTTGGATATTTGAATAATAAGCAATAAGTGATTCATAGTTTAGACTAGGACTGTCCAAAATATGGCCCAGGGCCCACATGCAGCCCCCACTGCAATTTTAGGTGGTGCACCTGTGGGTTTTAATTTTCACTAGTGAAAAAATAAAACAATAATTTGCATGAAATGCATATTAGATTTTTTAACCCCATCATTAATAAATAATCTTGATGTTTATTTTCTTTGGAGTTTTTAAGCAGTATTACAGATGGAACATATCACATGGAATTTTCAATATATCTGTAGGATGCATTCCATATGTACAATGCAGACTATGCATTGCAGTCAGTATGCACCTACCATTATATTTTCATGTTGTTGCTTTGTTGTTTTGTGTTTGCTTTTGTGCTTCATGCCTTCACCTGTTATATTGATGACGCACTTTCCCCCACTTTCGATTAGTGTACTGTATTTTTTTATTCTGGGTGCAACCCTTGAATAATTATTTTATTTTAATGCTGCCCTAAGATAACCTAAGGTTGGACAGCCCCGGTTTAGTTCAATATTTAAAGAATTAAACAAATATAAGTACTTCACAATGATTTTTTTCACCCTAAACTTCAACTCTTGTTAATCATAGCTGGATTTGTTTTGACTTCACTACCTAAGCTATCAAAAGAGTCGTACAGTTATAAGTAATAAACTCTGGTTCTCTCTTCCAGTCATGTTGTTATATCTGCCCCTTAGGGTTTAAGGAGTAACTCTTGTACCATCAGCCCCTATCACCTCTGTTCTTCTCATTGTTAAGGGTCAGAGACTACCTATCCCATTTCATTTGACTACAAATATGAAGGATATTTACTTTGAAGAAATAGCAAAGGACAAAATATAAACATTTTCCCCAATACATTCAGAGCATATTCTTCCCTTGATTACTACAGGTTCCTAGGAGATTAAGCTCCACTTTGTTCAGTTCCTAAATAGCTTTGGCCCCACCAGTTTCATGTCCAAATGCAGCCTGGCTGCATCCTAAATCAATCTACCTCTCTATTTCTGCCCACCTAAGTTTAGAAAGTCATCCCTTTCTCCTCAAGGAATCAAGACCCTGATAGGAACACTGGGACACAAAAGTAAAGTGCAAACTCTGGAATACTGTATGCACAGGTGGCTTCTGGAGCTTTCTAAGCCCTAAGTCACAAGTGTTCAACTTCTTTACTTAGGAAAAGAACAAAAACAGAGGTCACAATCTGAGATGCTTCCTTAACTTCCTTCCTGTGCCAATCAAATCCTAAAGACAGCTTTTTCATCTTTCGGAGGAAAAAAAAAATTAGCCTAATCTATGTTGTGAGAGAGGAAAAAGCATAATATATAGTGGTCCTATCACAGATGACATTTTTATGAACTCAGCCAATGGTGTCAACAAAGAGATATTGAACAAAGGGTGTCAAATAGATTTGTGGAAATGGAAAGGTTGATGATGGCAATTTAGAACCAGGTGATCAAGACTAGATATGACATAAGGGTTATCTCTGAGGCCCAGATTTATTAATCAATACACATTATTCAAAAAATGATGGTAATGTACAACACAGTACTGCAGGCTATAAATATTTAATATTTAACCAATACCTAACAAGACATGGCCTGCTGGTCAGAAATACATAAGAAGCTTTCTATTATTTCATGAACTAAAAAAAAGCAAAACAAATACAGATGAAAAAATATTCTTGAGAACTCAAACCACAAACTAAAGATAGATACATTTAATTTAAAACAACTATAGAATATATGAATACACACATAGAAACTATATGAACAAAAACACTATTTCAGGAAACTATATGAATAAAAACACTCATCATGGCAATAACTATAGTCCAAAATAAATATCAAACTACCTTGTAGGAAAATTTGAGATTATATACTTCCAGGTCCACTTAGCACTCTTTTCATTGGTTCCCTTGAGATTCTTTACCTTTTGTTTCTCCAGATGAATTTTGTTGTCATTTTTCTAGTTCTATAAAATAATCTTTTGGTAGTTTGATTATGCACTTAATAAGTAAAATAATATAGGTGAGATTGTCATTGTTCTTGTATTGGTTTAATTTATCCATAAGTGATGAATATTTATGCCTGTATTTATTACCACATAAAATAGTAATCAACAAAATTATTAAGTCCAACTTTAAAAAATACAGAATGGTTGTTCAGTGGAACAGATTAGGTATTCACACACAGAAGTAATTGAACCTTGTGGCTAAGTGTTATGTGAGCCCTAAGACTAATAGTACTGTCTTATGATCTTATTTTCTGACAAAACTGCTGGAAAAACTGGAAAGCATTGCAGCAGAAATTTATACAAACACCTCACATCATATACCAAAATAAGCTTCAGATGGATACATAACTTAAATGTAAAAAAGCACACTATAAATTTTTCAAAGAAAAATGAAGAAAGTATTTTGATTTATAGATATGGGAAAATTTCATGATCACAATAGGATGATAAACAGGAAAATTTTGATTAAAAAACCTTTAAATTTTTTCTCTATCTCTTCTTCTTTGGTCGTAAGTTCTTACATTATTATAGTTGCGACAAGCATCTCCTTTCTTACTCCTCTAATTTGGCATAGTAGAGAGTGTAAGGAAGACCTATGTTCAAAACCTACCTCAGACAATATCTGTGTGACTCTCAGCAAATCATTTAATATATCATTCATATGTCTCAATTAAATGCTTCTAGAACAGCCACCATTTCATAGAGAAATAGTAAAGTAATAAGTGTAGAGTACTGGGTCTGTGTAATATATTTAAAAGTGATTTTCCTGCAGAAGAAAAATTACTTTTAATTTATAGTGACATGAGAAATATTTGTAATTAACAAAGTTGAATGGATAGCTTTCAAAACCTGGAGATCTAGCATTGGAAGTCAAAAACAATGTACAACCAATGTAAAGTACATAACATCCTTTTTGCAAATATGTTTTCTGTGAGCCTACAGAAGATAAGCTTATATCAATTGCTTTTACTCAGTTAAAAAATACAGACATCTAATGCCCTGTGCAACAGTACTCTGAATGTTGAATATAAAAGAATATGAGAAATACAGTGATTTAGACCAGGGCCATTTCTATCTGAACAGTATCATAAAAGATGAGAAGAATAAAATGACAATAACTGAGATTTATATGTGACTTTAAAGTTTGCCATGGGCTTTACATACATTTTCTCTTGAGCATCACAATAACCCTGTGAGGTAGGAACTGCAAGCACTATTATCCCCATCTCACAAATGAGGAATCTGAGGCTCAAAAGATTGTGATTGCCCATAGTGCCACAACTAGTATAGGGAGTATGAGAAACTACACTCCAAGTCCAATGCTTATCTAATGTAAATAAATAAATCTACATGTTTTTGACCAGATAATTGTCTCAAGAGATTATATCCTGCATTTCATTGTATATTCAAATTAAAGCAAAGTAAATAAAAGAAGTGGGAAGAAGTGCCCCTCTGTGCATAATAATGCCAGCTACTATACAATATCAAAGGTTTTAAAAGTACTTGACATTATTTCATTTGATCATTTTTTTAAATCCCTTTACAATAGATAATGAAATTATCTATACCACTATTTTATCCATATGGTTATAGAGTCTTATAATCTCTATTAAAAAAATATTTGAGGTCACGTAGTTGATAAAAGGTAAAGCCAAGATCAGAAGCTAGGCATTCTGACTACCCAAAACCAGAAAGTAAAGGTATATGGTAAAAAATGTTGAAGGAGACAGTTTATGGCAAGTGGCTTTGGCCACACAGGGCCTACTTTTGATCAGGCATTAACAGTTGAAAGCATCTCTCTATTCCTTTCCTTCCGTTTTTTTTTTTAATTTCTTTCTCTAGATACTATGAAAATACATTGATCAAAGAAGCTTACCTAATAGAAGTTAGTGTGTTTCCTAGTATGGAGTCTGGAAAAGAAACTTCATAGGCATGGAAAAAGAAAATTACTTTGTTAATCTTGCCTTTCAGCCTCTCTAATGTTTGCCATATCCATCCAGCATCCTAAAAAGCAAGATCTCTCTTATGGGTGTTAAAGGGATATCCATTAAGATTTCCAGCTTTCCCAGCAATTTGTTTTTTTCTTTTCTCAATTAGAGAATTCACCACTAAGTAATTTCTGCTTCGTTGTTGTTGCTGTTGCTGTTGTTGCTGTTGAGTCCATTCTCAGTCATATCTAAGTGTTCGTGATCCCATTTGGGGCTTTCTTGGCAAAGATACTGAAAAGGTTTGCATTCTCCAGCTCCTTTTACAAATAAAGAATTGTGGCAAACAATGTGAAGTGACTTTCCTAGGGTCATACAACTAAGTAAATGTTTGAAACCTGATTTAAACTCAGAGAGATTAGTCTTCCTGATGCCAGGTAGGGCATTCTACTACACCACCTAACTGCCCATTGTTTATTGATTAAACATGGACATTGAATTCCATTGCTACTGATTATTGGCTGGTTTATTTCATTAACCCACCATCTCCTATTTTTAACCAGTACCTGTTGGATTTGATGACTGTTGCTTTATAGTATAGTTTGATGTGTGAAACCTTTTCCCTTAATATTATAGAGGATTTTTTGCTATTGTTGTTTTTTTTAAATGGATTTAGTTATTATCGTATTGAATGCTCTGAGGTTTCACTTATTTTATTTCTCTTGTCTTATTGTTTTGTCTAGCATTTCAAAAACTATATCAAATAATAGGGGAGACAGTAAGCATTCTTGCTTTATTCTTGGATTTGGGGGACAATATCCTGGTTTATCTTCATTACATATAATAATATTTAGTTTTAGACAAACTTTTTTACATTAAAAAGATACCTCTTCATCTATACTTTGTAGAATTTTTAGCATAAATTAGTGTTGTACTTTGTTAAAACTATTTTCTGCATGCATTGAGACTAATATTATTTTAATATTTAATTATGTTAATTAGTTTCCTAATGTTGTTTATTCCTTTATTCCTAGTATAAGTCCAACTTGGTCATGATGAATGATTTCTTGGATGAATTGCTATAGTCTGATAAGATTATACTTACAATTATTGAACCTAAATTCATTAATAATATTAGTTTTAGTTCTCCTTTGTTGCCTTTTTCATCACTGGTTTCGTGTCATAAAAGAAAGCCAATAGGCTATTTTTTTGCTATTTTTGAGAAAGATTTATGTAGTATAGGTTCAAATTTTTTTAACAGTTTTTTATTTTATTTTACCAGAACACAAATACAAAATAGAATAAAAGAAACCAAAACATATCATAAACTTAAATATAAAGTGAGAAAGAAAAAAAGCATGTCATGTGCATAGCAGAACATAGGAGATGATTCAAAATATGTAACAATAAATTTTAATTTCCAGAAAGCCTGTATGATAAATAATACACCTTGCATTGAGAATCGTACATCTTTTCTTTGCTTCCTTGTGTTTTTTTTGTTCCCTGCTGTGCACTTTTTGACTTTGTTCTTTTTTCCTCTCTCCCCCCCCGAAAACTACAACATAATTTAGATATGTTTCTTGATATATACATACACATACAAATATATAGATACACTTATACATATGTACATGTGTATGTAGAAAAAAAAACTTTCCCAAACATATTCTACTCCTGCTCTTTGTTTTTTTTTCATATTTGTACATATCTTTTGTTTCCTATCCCTTCTGCCTCCTCTACTTTACTTCTACCTACTACATCATCTTCCCATTACTTGCCTACCCCTCTTCCTCCACCAACCACCCTGGCCTCCTATTACTTGCTTTCTCCCCTCTAAGGATCCCTCCCCTATTCTCCCGCTCCCATCCTCCACCCACTACCCTGCCGTCCTAATACTTGCCTTCCCCCCTCCAAGGATCCCTTCCCTATCTTCCCATTCCCATTGATCTGAACTTCCTTTAACTATTCCCTCGTTCTCCCCTCTAAAAAATCTCTCCCTTGTCCTAATCCCTCCCTTCTTCTCTCCCCCCTTATCATACCCCTACCATTTTATTTCTTCTAAATTTAGAAGACTTTTATATTCTTCTAAATATATATGTATTATTGCTGGTGGAGTTGTGAAATGATCCAGCCATTCTGGAGAGCAATTTGGAACTATGCCCAAAGGGCTATAAAAATGTGCATACCCTTTCACCCAGCAATACCACTTCTAGGGTTGTATCCCAAAGAGATCACACAAGTGGGAAAAGGACCCATACGTACAAAAATATTTATAGCAGCTCTTTTTGTAGTAGCAAAGAATTGGAAATCAAGGGGATGCCCATCAATTGGGGAATGGCTGAACAAGTTGTGGTATATGAAGGTAATGGAATACTATTGTGCTATAAGAAATGGGGATGATACAGACTTCATAACAACCTGGAAAAACCTACATGATATAATGCTGAGTGAGCGGAGCAGAACCAGGAGAATATTATACACAACCACAGATATATGGATTCTGTGACAACTAACCGTGAGAGACTTTGCTCTTCTCAGCAACACAAGATGCAAAGACAACTCCAAAGGACTCATGATGGAGGATGATATCTACATCCAGAGAAAGAACTATGGAATCTGAATGCAGATTGAGGCACACTTTATGTTCACCTTTTTTTTTTCCATTTTTTTTCTCTTTTGTTTTTTAGGGGTTTTTTTCTGGTTCTGTTTCGTCTTTCTCATGATTCATTCCATTGGTCATAATTCTTCTTCACAACTAGACTAGTGTGTTATTCATAGAAGATACATAGGATTACATGCCATCTTGGGGAGGGGTGGGGAAGGAGGGAAAGAAAACCTGGAACTCAAAATTATGTAGAACCCAGTGTTGTAAACTAAAACTAAAAAATCTAATATATGTATACGTATATGTATGTATGTATTGTTCCCTCTTAAACCTATTCCCAATGAAAGTAGGTTACCAGAGTTACCAGCCCTCCTCCCCCATCTAAATCCTCTGTATCCTTTCTTCTTCTTGCACCTCTCTTGTATAAAATAGTTACTGTTTTTTTAGCTGTTTCTAAATGGTTTTACTTTTTGAATTCACATCATAGTCAGATTTATCCCCCTTTTCCTCATGAGATCAACAATTATTAATAAGAATGTTAGACATACATTTTACATTTTATGTAATATAAAAGGTAAGCAGTCTGTTCTTATGAATCCCTTATAGTCAGTCTTTGGTATGTACCTTATGTTTCTCTTGGTTCTTCTATATTGAATCTTCTATTAAGTTGGGGATTCTTTTTAACAAAGTCTTGAAAGTCTGAGGGTTTCTCAAATGTCCATTTTTTTCCATTCAAAATAATACTGAAATTTAAAGGTATGATATTTTCAGTTGAAGCCCCAGGTCTTTTGCTCTTTGATATATTGTGTTCTAAGACCTGTGGTCCTTTAATGTCTCTGCTGCTAGATCTTATGTAATTCTAATTGTGGCACTATTATATTGAAATTGTTTTAATCTTGATGGTTTTAATATTTTATCCTTGAGCTGGGTGTTTTGGAATTTGACTATGATATTGCTATGAGTTTTCCTCATAGGGTCTCTTTTCAGTGGTGTTGGATGGATTTTCTCTTTTGCTACTTCCCTGCCTTGTTCTAATGCTTCAAGACAATTTTCTTTAATTATTTCTTGTATTATTGTACCAAGATTCTTTTTTTGATCATAATTTCCAGTTACTTCAATTATTTTTTATATTTTCTCTTCTTGATCTATTTTCTAAATCTGTTGTTTTACTTATGTTTCACTTTCTCTTCTATTTTTTTTTCATTTTTCATGTTTTGTTTAATTATTTCTTGACCTCTTATAATTTCACTGGCTTCACTTTGCCTAAATCTAATTTTCAAGGTATCATTTTCCTCCTTGAGATTCTGGACCTACTTTTCTAATTGGTTGACCTTCCTTTCATAACTTTGTTTTTTTTCTTGGATTTTTTTTTTTTTAGCTTTTCCTCCATCTTTGTCATTTAATTTTTTTAAAGATGTTCTCAGACATTATTGAATATAGTTTATCATTATAATTTTCTTTCACATAAATATTGTTTCTGTGTTATTTTTTAATTAACCCAATCATTGCTTAATATTGGTTTCCATTGGTCTGTGTCTTTATTTTTAATATAAAGGGTGCGTTTACTACTTCTGCCTTTTTACATTTATTTAAAATATCTCTACTTTTTTGTCATTTTTGGTAAAATAAATATATATATGCATATATATTATATATACATATTACTGAGGAATATATATATATATTTACGTACATATATATATATATATATATATATATATATATATATATATATATATATTCTTTTGCAGTTCCATTTAGTCTTAATTTTTTTTCTTATTCTATAGTTTCTTTTTTGTTATACTTACCCAAAACTGAGAGGACATGGAAATCTATGGATACCATTTTATTACTATCTTCTTGTAGTTTAGTCAACCATTCTTCCCTATATTTTCCTCTTCATTTCGTCTTTAAGTAAAATACTACTTTCTCTCCTCACCTTCAAGTCTTTTTATTCATTAGTTTGCTTTATTTGTATAACTCTTCATTATTTATTTTCCTTATCTGTCCATTCTAGGATTTTATTCTGTGATTTACGATTTGTATTTATTTATTCCTTCTTTAATTTCATCACAGATTTTATTATTCTATTATATTCTATAATCTACTCTCTTATATATAATAGAATCTCTTCTTCCTTATTTTGGGTTCCCATTTAAACAAAAAAGATTTTATTTTCTATACATGTTGGCCCTTTTCTCCCATTTTCCTATTGTTCTTCACTCTTAGAAATACAAATTCCTGCAGATGAGAGGAAAAGATATTACTCCATGGGAGGGATTTTCCAATACGCTTCATTACAAACCTGAGTCTTCCTCATGGTCATTTTTTTCATTCACCATAAAATCTCCTCCATAGTTCCACACCATCTTACTCTTCTGGGTGTCACTTTCCCCCTGAAGCTCTGATTCCCCTTCTCCTGAGGCAGGATCAATGGTCTTTCTAAGCACCAAATTCCTGTAGATAATGACCTTTTTTTTAAGATCTGTGTCTCCCTTCTTTGAATATTTCTCTTCCTTAATGGGAACATTAAGCATAAGTACCCTCTCTCATTTTATTCAATCTGCAATTTCTGGTGAGTGCTGGATAGTCTTGCGTCATTTCAGTTTCTTGAAAGCTAACTAGTTAACTTGTGGTTTACTGGCTAGATTTCTTTCTCGAAGACAGCCTTAAACCCAATTCACTCTAGATCTCATGGATTGGGCAAGCACTGCTTAATGCTTATTTTTTGGCCCTCCTGGTTCAGAGTGATCGTAAATAGTAACTAACTGTTTCTCTTTTGGCCAACAACCCCGAGGGTCTTCCTCTCCCAATTTGATATTTTTAATTAAAGGGTCATTCCTTGACTCATTTCTTAAAGAGGCCTATTCACTGAATTGGTGTTGTCTCACTCAAAGTGAGAACCTGAAAAGACCTTAACTTAAAGGGGCCAAGGTCTCCCACTGCATACTAGGCCATCTTCAGTCATCCTGATAGATATCTGGAAACTGGACCCAGATGGTTCTGGGGGAGAAAGTAAGGCTGGTGACTTTACATAGTCCTCCTTCACTCAAATCAGTCAATTGAAAATCATGTCATTATCTCCCTGATGTCATGGTCCTCTTTGAGAATAAAGGACAAACTGCATAATCTTTCTATTTAGGGCAGCTAAGAGACACAACGAATAAATTGTGGGGCCTGCAATCAGCATTACCCAAGTTCAAATCCAATTTCAGAAACCTACTAGCTATATTATGGTGGGCAAGTCATTTAACTCTGCCTCAGTTTCTTCATCCATAAAATGAGCAGGAGAAGGAAAATCAAACCACTCCAATACCTGTGCCATGAAAACCCTAAATTGGATTATGGAGAAGCAGACACAACTGAATGGCAAACATTTATATTTGAAGCTCTCTTGGTTGCTTCAGAGTTTGTCATTACAATCCTGCAATTTAATGTCTATATATACATATGGAAGTTTATAGGCTAAATTTATTTCATTTTTCCACAGGAGAGCTGTTGATTTTTTTTGATTGGTACTTAGTTTTTTGTGTTCAGAAGTTCTGCATAATGTTATTACTTTTTATACTATGGTGTTTGTTTTTTTTGATTTGCCATGTTCTTCTGAAGAGCTGTCATCCTTAATTTGTCCTATGCATCCTGTTCTGAAGATCAATATGTTTTGCTTTTATGGAGATTAGGTTTTCTTTTAATGTTATTGCTTTTTGCTCTCCTTACAAGCTGTATTTAATTTACTGTCAATTAATTAGTGTCTTTTGGACAGGAAGCTAGATAGTGCAGTAGACTGAATGCTGAACTTGGAGTTGGGAAGTCAGGAAGCATGGACTAGATAAAGGGGTACAAGTGCAGAAACATGCCAGATAAATACTAAAATAAAACAAATAAAAACCCTGCAATAAAGCTATTCATAGTATAGGGAGGATTCAAGATGAGTAGTTGCTTTGGTGAACAAAGGCCATAGACAAAAGCATTTTATTGCAAGGCAGTACAATCAACCCCACCTCAGAATAGAATCTTCTAGACTGAAAAGGCCAAGGTAATTCTTTTTTTGTTGTTTGCTTGTTTTGGTTTTTGGCTGGGCAATTGGGGCTAAGTGACTTGACCAAGGTCACACAGCTAGGACATGTGTCAAGTGTCTGAGGCAGGATTTGAACTCATGTCCTCCTGACTCCAGGGCCAGTGCTCTACTCACTGTACCACCTTGCTGCCCAGTAATTCTTACTCTTTTAAATAGAAAAAAAATCCTTTTCAGTTTACTAAAAGCATTGAGTATCAGTGTCTTAGGGGAAAGTGGTATCCCTTACTGCACTATGGACTATTTGAGAGTACTTGTCCTCAGTAGATGCATATTGGTTTTGAACCCAATGAGAGAATGACCAGGTTAATGAGAATGGTCCTCCCTGGTATTGTAGTCCTTATCCTTTGTGTCTTAATTGCCTTCTTTGCTGGAGTGATATTCTGGACCTTGAATATACTGACACTATCTTTGCAATACTCTATTGTAGAAGTTAAAGTCCTGGTTTGAATAAGTGTTACTGCTGAAAGTACTATGAAAAAACAAACAAACAAACCAACAGAAAACTATGGTATAATATTTACACCTGGAATGATCATTAGATGTCATATAGTACAACATCATTTTACAAGTGACGAAATTAAGTGCTAAAAACATTAAGTAATTTACCCAAGGTCATTCCAGTAGTAAGTGATAAAGAGAATGAGAACCTAGGTCCTCTAATGCAAAAACCACAATTCTATCCACTGAGCCAGTCTGTCTTAGGCCACTTTCCAAGTCTAACCTTAAAGAATCATAAGCCAAATGTGGCAATTGGTAACTCCTTACCCTTGAGAATAGGTATACAGGGTTGATGTTTGTCGAAGCACAGTGAGCCAATTAAAAAAAAATACCACATATAGATACTCTAATGTGCATATATGCATATAAATACACATAATTTATGTTTCAATGAAATAATAACTCTCCAAATTTAGGAAACTTGGCCACTGCATATTGAGGTTTGCTCATGAGCTCAAATTCTGTGTCCACATGGATTTGGATCACTGTTGAGAATTCCAATTAACGCTGTAGATTAGTGTCATTCTTTTATTGAATAAATTAGGAAATAATGAAATGCCAATTATATTTTAAAGATATCAGTAAAATAATTTTTTAAGAAATTGTATAAATTTTTGAGTGATGGAATATGCTCTGAAAAGACTGTCATTCATCTTGGGGAAAGGAAGACTGTGAGAGGAACTAGGTTAAAAAATAAAACTTAGTATTCATTTGAATATACATGCCAGTCATTCCTTTCTTTATGTGGTTCTAAGCCATATATGTGGATTATTCTATTACAGGTGGGTTTTTAGGTTGATTCAGGCACATGGGTAATTCACAGCAGGTATTAGGAGTGTCAAGAGGCAAGAAGTATCAAGGGTAAGCACAATAATTGAGAAATCAAGGGATGGTTTGGTTAGACAGATGAACTATAGGCAATTTCAGCACACAGGAGGAGTATAACCTGCCAAATGATACCAGACATTGCACTGGGAACATTGATTCAGATTTTAATTGATATTTAGTCTGTCCATTTGGGTTGGCAGTAGTGTCCTTGATTAAAAGGACCAAAAAATGACATCAATAATTTATCACGAATGGCAGTTCCTGGGAAGCATTACCAGGTTCTCAAGTTCAAGGAGATAGAACACTTCATTTGGGTTGTTGCAATGTTAATGGGATGATAAGATCTTCCCTGCCCATTGATAGGCCTCATGTGGAGCACATTGGGGGAGGTACTTGCCTAAAGAGGAGTTTGTATTGGGGAGGCTTGCTTGTATGAAGTCTTTCACACCTTTTGCTAATTTCTAATTAGGCACTGAGTCATGAGGGTTGTGATGTCTTCTGGCTCTGAGAAGTGTATATGCACTTTGAGTTGATATTTTATTGCTTGTAAGAAGGATTTTTTGATTCCCTGGTCAAGACTCTGAGTAGCTGTATGTTCAGACCCTCCACTTCTCAGATGTATCAATCCAGTGGTGTATGTAAGGTGTAGAGTAATACTGCTTTGATCAGGCAGTCAGAACCCTGTCTATTAGTCTTTATGCTAATTTCTCTCCTTGTATTTTCTCTGAATTTTCTCTGCTTGTATTTTCTCTGATGTTCATGGTGCTGAATTTTCCTCTGAACTAGTGAATATGATTAAAAGTAGGAATATTAATCCCCTTTTGAGCAGTCTTTCCTAGAAAAGCAGATTAGAGAATTTGTGGTAGTAGGCCATCCTAGATATGCTAGGGTGCTTGCTACTACAGTTGTCAAGGTAAAAACAACAACAACAACAAAAATACAGCCCATGACCAGGAATAAAGTAAAACTATTTTAGATGAGTTTCTATCATTGTAAGAATTGTGGTACATCATTGGAATGAGGTCAATTTGATATTTTTTAAAAAGTTCACAGGGACCAGAGACCATGGTCTTATGGTATTGGGGAAAGAATAAAAGACCTTATAGTCACCTGGCACATTATTGACTAGTGTTCAGAATTTAGAGATAGTTATAAATCTCTTCCCATTCCAGCCAGGAGACATCATGGATAACAAGATTGTTGTCATTCTAGTCACTTCTGACTTTTCATGACCCCTTATGAGGTTTTCTTGACAAAAATACTAGACTAGTTTGCCATTTCTTTCCCCAGATCATTTTACATACAAGGAACTGAGGCAAACAAGGTTAAGTAACTTGCCCAGGGTCACACAGCTACTAAGTGTCTAAGGCCAGATTAGAACACTGGAACATGAATCTTCCTCACTTTAGACTTCCACTCTATCTACTGTATCACCTAAGTTTCCATAACAAGATTGGAGAATCTTATATATTACAAAGTACCCAGTGGGTAAGGTGAAATAGCACAATCAAAGGACTTACCTTCAGGAATCCCCAACTGCTGCATGAAGAAAATGGACATGGAGTAGTCAGTAAAGAAGCACTTAAGCTCTTACTATGTGACATGCATTGTACTAAGCACTGAAGATGAAAAGAGAGACACAAATTAGTCTGGCTTTTAAGAAACATGCATTCCATACATGGTGGTGCACAGCCATAAAAAATGCCTATTCTTAACAGGTATCACATTTTGGTAAAAAGTAAAAACCAGTTGTTGCTTTTTAAGAGTTCAACATTGTTAATTGTTCAGTTATCTATCTGGAATCAGATATCTCAGAAGCTTCTGACATATAATATGGGATCATATTTTCAATGGTAATGTTTATTTCAGCAGTATATATTTATCATTTTTTTAAAAATAGAGCATTCAGTTTTAACTTGATTCTAGGAAAGAGAAATAGCACATGAAAGTTAATTCTGGGAACTACTTGCCTAGTTGCATATTTCCCAGAATATTATAGTCAATATGACCATTGACCAGGTACTGGGGCCCTTTAGACAAATATCACCTGTGTTTGTTTTAATAACTGACAATTCTTTCTCTGTGTATATTAAAGTTCTGTACCTCATAATTTCCATGAGAAGTAAGCATGTGGGAGTAATTACCCAGGTGTTCCTCCTGGTTGTTATAATATGACATTGATGGCCACATTCACAGCATTGGCTTCAACTATAAAGAGCAGGTGGGGTGTAGAGAGCTAGAGAATCAGGTCCCTGGTGAGACAGTGTTTGAGTGACTTGAAGCTCTTACTGAACATCAGGTGTCCCTTTAAAGGTCTGGTGACTGAAATAAGTCAGCTAAGGAGCAAAAAATGCAGAAATGCTGGAGAATGAAGCACTATTAATACTCAGAGAATTTTGATGTTTGTTAGAAATCTTTGACTTTCTTGACAGTATACTAAGAGATGCTGATTATTGTAATTATAGATCAACATCTCATTACTTTCTAGCTATTTGGAGATCTGACTAGAATTATTATTTGGGAGTGTGGGGGAAATGGGCACTGGGACGAGATTAAGGAGGTGGCTTTTTTATTAACAGAATAAAATCCTCTCAATTACAAACTGGTCCTCCCTTATAAAGTGGAAATAAATGAAAATTAAGCCAACCATTTTCCAAGTTGGTCAAGAGCTCATAATACAGAAAGTGTGATTTTACATTCAATCTTTAAGAGCTGGAGAACAGATTCTAGAGATCCTAGCAAAGAAGAAAGTAATTGTTTGCCATATTCTTTTACCAGTGATCTGGCTAGACCAGAGGTAGTAGGAAGATGTTAAGGGAAATACTCATGGGGATTCCATTCTCTAAGTCTCTCCTTCTGGCTCTCTGACATGTCTGCAGCCACATCACTTTTCTCTTCTTTTCCTTCCTTCCTTCTTTCTTTCTTTCCTTCCTTCCTTCCTTCCTCCCTCCCTCCCTCCATCCCTCCAACCCTCCTTTTTTTTTGCTTCCTTCCTTCTTACTTTCCTCTCCTCCTCCCTCCCTTCCTTCTTTCCTAAGACAGATATACATTTTTATCAACCTCCACCATTTTTCCAGGAATGGGTATGTCTATATTTAGAGTGATTATTTAAAAGTGTATTATCAGCTTATAGGAATTCTTCAGTAGGGTTTCTATATTTGTATATAGTTAAACAGCCTGTGTATTTGTGCAGAAGTAACCATCAATAGTCCACTACTAATAGGTAGATGTGCTTCTTTGCTCTTACTGAAATCCCTACCAGTCTCACAAACTCTTGGTCAGTAAAGTCTATTGTCCAGGCCCACCAGGGGCACTAAACAAAATTGAATGTCTCTGTAGGATAACTGCCTTTATAAAAATTCCTTGCTGTAGTCCCATTAACAATGATGGTAGTCAGATTTCTGCCACCATTCTTTTTGAGGAATTAGGTGTTTTTCTGATTTTGATTTTGGTAATTCAGGCTACATTATAATGGCTTGCTAGAGTAGGACCAATTAGAGGCACAGACTGATATGCCATTACATTTCTTCTCTGATAGGGTAAGGCAAGGGAAGCCTGAACCTAACTACATCAGATTGAGTCCATCCAGGAAATTCTAATCTGGGTTTTGAGTAATAAGCCAGTAGTAAAATGAAGATAAATCATCTCCTTAGAAAATCTCCTTGTAGAATGCAGAAATTTTTATTGAATTGAAGGCTCCCAAAATATCAGTGGAAGTCAGCACATCTAACATCCCTTCTGAAATTGGTCAACTGGAACAATTTTGTTCTAATTATGGTCTTGGTATACTATTATAACCTACTGTATACCAAGACCTTGACATAAATTAAGCAGAAGACAACTTCCTTCCATTTTGTGAAAGGAAGTCTGTTCAAGTTCTTCCAAGAATACTAAGAATTCAGTGCTGTGCTACAGGCCAGCAAATAAGGAGGATCTCGATAAGTGTCAATCCTTCGCAAAACTAATTATAAAACACATTTGGACATGGATTATTGGAAAGTCCACTGGACACAGCTAGTTATAATTAATAATGAGCCAATTAGACAATTATTCCAGAACACTACCAAATTCTTTAGGCAAAGCGATTGGGTATTTGGTCTATGATAATGGACCATGAAGCCGAGGTGGACAGGAGTCATATTTGCTGTTAATGCTGTGTAGAGTTGTGCTTAAAGATCAATGCTGTCCCACACATCTATCATACAAGGTACTGCAGAACAGAATTACCCTCTGATAATTGATGGCCAGATCCTGTAAGATATACAATAGACATATCGTTTTTCCCAAGGGTAGAAAGCAAAAGGTCCGTTCTTGAGGGTACATGAGCCTCTAACATGAGTCTGAAGTGAAGGAGACAAAAATCTCTGCTATTATCCAACTGTTAAGTGATAAGCCCTGGTTGTGGAAAGAAATGACTCTAATTGAGAGATGAAAAACTAGCATGTCAAGGTCAGTAGCTAGTCAGAACATGAAAAAAGAGCATTGATCTCTCTAAAGTTTCATGCCAGGCCATAGTACAATGGAAAGTGTCCTTGAGTTGATGTCAGATAATCCAGGTTAGCACCTCAAATCCTGTGAGTTCTTGAGGGTGTCATTTAATACCTCTAAGCATTCCTCATCTCTAAAAATAAGAGATTAGACTATTTAACATCTAAGATCCCTTCCATCTTTAAATATATGATTTTTAATAACACCACTCTCTTTTCCATCAAGTAGAAGGGAGGTGGTATGGGTGCTGCCTCAAAGGCAAACTTAAAAGACCCCAACTTGTGTCAGTGATGATGAGAAGCATAGTGTCCTGTTCAATTTGGTACTCTTGCTCATTAATCTTGCCCTCTGTAGAGCTCTTTTCATGGTGACCCAGCATCAATTTAACCTAAAGCCTTTTCAGATAATTGACTGAAACTCATTTTTGTTTCCCTTGAGGATATCAGCTGATCCCTGGATGTTTTGACCATGACTTTAAGACTCCTAAGTGCCTTGCACCACTCTCTAGTAATATGAACACATATCCATTCATCCTGTATTCTATTTGCTTCACCAAACCACAGCGCATATGCTAGTATTTCAAGAGTATACATCTATTGTTTCTACATTTCAGGAGAATATTGGAGATATATTCTATATACAGATTAGACATTTCAAAGGTACACATTTTTGTATGGATTCTGTTCTACATTTAAAGCATCAATTTTTCTTTTCCATGTTCTCTCCATTTTCCTTCCCATCCAGACAATTCTTCCTATAGTTAATTTTTGAGTCAAAGTCCTTTCTTACTTCATTTTTGCCCTCCAAGCTAATGGTAAGCTAAATTAATATGTTCTTAAATTCAAGGTTATTTATGAATAATGGAAGGGACCATGAATTATATAGAAACTAAAGTCAAGAGACAGTATGACATGTATAAAGATCTGGGTTTAAATACTTTCTAGGAAATTTGTGCTATGACCCCAGGCAAGTAGTTTCACCTCTCTGAGAATGTTTTTTTTTTTCCATTTGTAAAGTTGAGGTATTAGTACTTTACTATTGATATAATAAGGTTATTAAGCTACTGTTGAGAAGAAGTGTGACTTAAAAATAGAGGGATAAGTTGGAAATCAGTAGGATCTGGGTACAAATAGTGCTGATTTCATTTTATAGAAAGGACAGTTTGGAGCAGATAACAGAATAGTCAGCCTTGGAGTCAGGAACAGTGCCATGCTCAAGTCATGCCACATTTCCCTTGCAGATGTCAGCTGATTCTGGGATGTTTTGACCCATGACTTTAAGACTCACAAGTCTCTAGTACTGCCAACAGTAACCATTCATCCTGAACTCTATTTGCCTCACCTCTATTTGCCCTGCTCTTTCTCACATCACTTGTAACTTTTCACTGACTTCAGGATATTCTTTGAAATTCCAACATACAAGACAAAGAAAGATCACTATCAATGGAACTGGTTTCTATACAAATGGGAGTAATGAAATGCCAGGTCAATACTATGTAACTACCAGCATCATAGAAGTATAATGATAACTGACATTGACAGAACTCCTTAAGGTTTATAAAGTTTTACTTACATTAACTCTCTCATGACATATGTACAAGGATGAGAATCTTGCATACAGACTCCACAAGCCAGTGTGCATAAGGATCAGAACAATAGCAGGTAGATACCTATGAGAAAGTGAATCTGAGCAGATTTGAGAGAGAAGCTACTAGTAGACTGGGTGTAGCATATTTCCAAGCCAGGAGAGTCTGCAGGGATGACAGGATAGATCAGTGGACTGGAAGAGCACTGGGCATGTGGAACTGCAACAGACCACACCAGAAGCAGCAGTGGAACCCAGCCAGTGAACCAGTCTGGGAAAGCTTTGAGCTTCCGAAACTAAACCATACCTGAAGGGGAGCAAGAGCAGCCCAGGGCTGGAGTCCCAGCTACATTGGCAATCCCCAGGCCTCTCAGCCCAGTACAGGAGTCTGTTGGAGCTATGAAAGACACCAGCCCAGAGCCTTAGCTGTAAGTTCTGCTATACCTGAGGCTTTTAGCCCTCAGCCTAAAGGTTTGAAACGCACCTTCTTGAACTTCTGGGAGCCATGATGACCAGGTAAAATGGCTCTCATCCCTCCCTTCCTAACCCAGATAAGTCGCCCCTGGGAGAAACCCTGGAATAGAGGAGCCCAAAGTGGGGATTCAGTAGCCTTTTAGCTTGGGAAGATGGGGAGACCCCCTCTTGTGGTGGCAGAAGGAGACTAGTGCAGGAAGAGAGGTGTCCCAGCAGACCCCACCTCAGCAGACTAGTGAAAGTTCCTGAGCCCCATGGGGGGCAGAGCCAGCAAACATCAACAACAGGACCCCACATGTGCCTTCCCACAGCCAGGGAAAATGGCAAACACCAGTGCAGAAAACTACTGAGACCACCCATGCTATAGCACAGAACTAAGGGAAGAGGAGACTTCTAGCAGCTAGACCATACCTCTCCCACACCTGACACCAGGAGATTCAGTATAAACCAGAGGAACTCAGAAATACATCTGGCCTCGACCTTGGCAGACCAGCCAGCTCCAGGTGAGTACCAGGTGAACAGCAGCATTATATAGTCTCTAGTTGACAAAACCAGAGGCCACAGCACACTAAGCCAGTAACCAGGTCCCCAGGTCCAGCACAAGAAGCTCAAGACACAGCCCCCTGGGCCCCAGAAGCAGAGTTCCACTTTAAAAGCCAGGAAAAAGACAACCACCATAAAGAAACAATTCAGAAACCCAAGGACTACTGATTCTTTTTATGGAGAGAGGGAAGATCAAAATACCAATTTAGAAGAAGAAAGCATTGATACCATATCCACATCTGAAACTTCAAAAGGGAATGTGAACTGATCTCAGTCCCTAAAAGTATTCCTGGAAGAGCTCAAGGAGGATTTTAAAAAACAAATTAGAGAGGTAAAAATGGAACTAAGTTGTCACTTTTTGCAGATGATATGATGATTTACTTAGAGAATCCTAGAGAATCAAGTAAAAAACTACTTGAAATAAAAAAAGAAATAATAAATAACTTTAGCAAAGTTGCAGGATATAAAATGAACCTACATAAATCCTCAGTATTCCTATATATTACTAATAGAGCCCAACAGCAAGAGATAGAAAGAGAAATTCCACTTAACGTTACTGTAGACACTATAAAATGTTTGGGACCCTACTTGCCAAGACAAATCAAGGACCTATGTGAACACAGTTACAAAACACTTTTGGAACAAATAATGTCAGATCTAAATAAAGGGAAAACCATCAGTTGCTCACAGTCAGGCCGAGCTAATATAAGAAACATGACAATTTTACCTATTAATTTACTTATTCAGTGCCATACCAATTAAACTACTGAAAATTTATTTTACAGAGCTGGATAAAATAATAACAAAATTCATCTGGAAGAACAAATGGTCCAGAATATCAAAGGAATTAAGGAAAAGATATTCTAGGGAAGGTGGCCTAGCCATAACAGATATTTAACTTTATTATAAAGCAGCAGTCATCAAAACTCCTTTTACTGGCTAAGAAACAGAGTGGTGGATCAGTGGAATAGGTTAGGTACACAAGATTCAGTAATAAATGACTATAGCAACCTACTCTTTGATAAACCCAAAGAATCCAGCTTCTGGGCTAAGAATTCACTATTTCACAAAAATTGCTAGGAAAACTGGAAAACGGTATGGCAGAAACTGGACATAGACCAATGTCTTACACCACATACCAAAACAAAGTCAAAATGGGTTCATGATTTAGGAAAAAAGGCTGATACTATAAGCAATTTGGGACAGCAAGGAATAGCTTACCTGTCAGATTTATGGAGAAGGGAAGAATTCATGACTAAACAAGAGATAGCGAGCATTACAAAATGCAAAATGTATAATTTTGATTATGTTAAATGGAAAAATTTTTGTACACACAAAGCCAATGTAATAAAGATTAGGAGGGAAGCAGAAAATTGTGAAAGAATCTTTACAATCAATGTCTCTGTTATAGGGCTCATCTCTAAAATATACAGGGAATTGTGTCAAATTTATAAGAATACAAGTCATTACACAATTGAGAAATGGTCAAAGGTGATGAACAGGCCATTTTCAGAGAAAGAAATTAAAGATATCTATAGGCATATGAAAAAATGTTCTAAATCACTAATGATTAGAGAAATGCAAATCAAAACAACTCTTAGGTACCACATCTCTCTTGTCAGATTGGCTAACATGACAAAACAGGAAGATGATAAATACCGGAGGGGATGTAGGAAAATTGGAACGCTGTTACATTGTTGGTGGAGTTGTGAACTGATTCAGTCATTCTGGAGAGCAATTTGGAATTATGCCCAAAGGAATATAAAAATGTACATACCCAGCAATACCATTTCTAGGGCTGTATCCCAAAGAGATCACAGAAGCGGCAAATGGAGCAGTACGTACAAAAATATTTTTTCGTGGTGGCAAAGAATTGGAAATCCAAGTGATACCCACCAATCGGAGAATGGCTAAATAAATTGTGGTATATGAGTGTAATGGGATACTATTTTCATATAAGAAATAAGGAGCAGACGGACTTCATTATAACTTGGAATGGCATATATGAACTGATGCTGAGTGAGGGGAGCAGAACCAGTAGAACATTATATATGATTACAGAGACACAGTATCAGTGATAACTAACTTTCATAGACTTGGTTCTTCTCATCAATGCAAGGTTCAAAGACAGCTCAAAAGGAATCATAATGGAAAAAAAATTGCACATCAAGAGAAAGAATTACAGAATTTGAATGCAGATTGAGTCAAACTAGGTGCTCTGTTTTTTTTTCCTTCTTTTTTTGGTTTCATTTCTTCTTTCTCATGATTCATTCCATTGGTTATAGTTCTTCTTTACAACTGGATGGTTATGTAAATAAATTCAATGTGAAGGTATATATAGAACCTATGTTGGATTACATGCTGTCTTGGGGGGAGGGGGAGGAGAGGGAGGGAGAGAAAATTTGGAACTCAAAAACTTGTGGAACTGAGTGTTATAAACTAAAAATAAATTTAAAAAATTAAAAAAGAACAATATCAAGAGAATGCAGTTTGTTTTAATATTCCCATATCAGACAATGGGTTTTAATTTGGACACAATCAAGAAATCCTAAAGAAATTATTATTGCTTTGATTATATTGAAATTCACTCCTTATACCTGACTCTAATGATCTGTATTTCCATAGGACTTGGATACTTCAATAAGTTTGTATAAATTGTATTATATGGCAGGGATAGGAAAAAAAAAAATTCCTTGTCAACTGCAAGCTAGTATCTGCAGTTCAACAGCATACAAATTAAACCTGGATTATGTAAGGCACTGTTCATAGCCAATCTTCTGATTTTTAAACTACACTTCAGCTAGTCCCCAGACATTGAGAGTATAGATTAACATGGGAGTTTTCTCCATAAAAGAAAATTCAAAATGTTCTATTAAAAATGTACAAGAAGGTAGATTAAAGATTAATGCCCACTCCCCTTTGCAGAAACTGAATTGGATTGGAAACAAATACTCATTGAGGCCTTTGGCACAAAGAATTCTTGGAAATTTGGGAGACATATTGTTAGTTGAAACCTTTGAAGTTTGAATACAGATGTTTGTTCCATATTTTATTGACTTTTCTCATCCTCTTTCACTAATCACTTTTTCAGCCTTGTCGGTTAAATAATTTAACATTTTAGGGACACAAGGCTGCTTTGAATAGCTCCAAAGATTTGCCCTTGGCTCTGCATTTTGGAAACCTGAATGTGGTAGGAGTGTTTCCACTGGTAATGACTAGATTTTTCAGGTAACATTAATTCAGAGTTTTACTTTTGATTAACAGTAGAGGAATGGTGACTGATTTTAAACATGTCTGTAGCCACTATTCTGTCTTCTTGCTATAAAATGACAGCGATGAATGGAAAGGAAGGGACTAAATCAGTGTACCGTTTCCTTCTGAGGGAAGACATAGCAATGAATATAAATAATTTCAATTAGTACAAGAAGGCTAGTCTTTCTGGAATTAAGGGGATGCAAAACTATTATTCATTTGATCTGTATGGGCTTTTGTCTGAGAGTAATCTGATTTTTTATAATTCCTTACAAATAATGCTGTCATAATTCAACTGTTTGAAAATTATATAATTTATTATCTTATATGTTACTGAGAGAATAATTTGCTAATGAATATTGTTAAAGTACATAAAGTAGAATATCAACCATGCTGTTATATATAGTAAATCAACTTCCCAGGAACTGTGGAAATAAGAATGACTTTCAGCAATTACATGCAGAAACATCGACTATCTTTCTTTGGGTAATGAAAATGGCTCCCATAAAAGGTAGTATTTTGTAGAGTCTTATGAAAACATTTCATTTGAAACTTTACTATTGGCAAACCATTTTATTGCTAATGTGTCTTATAAAATTGTTTTCAAAGGAAAATTTATAGATTAATAAAGTTGACATTTTAGATTGATGGTGGATTTATGGTTCAGTGACAGATTACTTCAGTCTGAATTGCTCTAGATTAATCAAAATTACATTTTTGTTTTAATTTATATAAACATTTCTTTATGTACATAAACCCATTCACGCCCAGTCACACAGTGCATACTCCCTTTCATTCCTGTTTTGGAGAAATTGAATTGGTCTCTAAACAAAGATATATTGAAGTTTTCCCACAGATTTGTTCTTGGGAATCAGGGATAAAATTTCAGCCAGAGGCTTTGAAGTATGAATACATATGTTTGTTCCACATTGTAGAATATTATTATCTTTCTTGTCATCCTTCAATATTTTCTTGTTTTTAGCCCAGCAATTTCTCCCTGATATTTTCCCTAACCCCTACTCCAACAATCAAAAATACTTTCAGATTCTGGTAAATCTTTAGACTCAAGAAAATAATTATTAAAGAGATCCCATAGTAATCTAACTAGCTTTCTTTCAGTGAAAGAACAAAAAGGAAAAAATAAATAAAAGGTTTATGTGCTTAGGGAAATTACAATTGAATTATTAGAAATTTGAAGGGCAGGTAGGTGGTACAGTGGATAGAAAACTGGCCTTAGAGTCAAAGGGACCTGAGTTCAAATTTGGCCTCAGACACTTACTAGCTGTGTCACGTTGGGCAAGTCACTTAACCCCGATTGCCAAAGGGAAGAAAGAAAGAAAGAAAGAAAGATAGAAAGAAAGATAGAAAGAAAGAAAGAAAGAAAGAAAGAAAGAAAGAAAGAAAGAAAGAAAGAAAGAAAGAAAGGAAGGAAGGAAGGAAGGAAAGAAGAAAGAAAGGAAGGAAGGAATGAAGGAAGGAAGGAAGGAAGAAGGAAAGAAGGAAAGAAAGAAGGAAAGAAAGAAAGAAAGAAAGAAAGAAAGAAAGAAAGAAAGAAAGAAAGAAAGAACGAAAGAAAGAAAGAAAGAAACTTGAACAGCAGTATGGTGAACTACATAGCACAATAAATCTGTAGTCAAAAGACCTGAGTTCAGATGATGACTTAGTGAGAGTATTACCCTGGACTAGTCACTCAATCTCTATGAACCTCAAGTGCTTCATCTGTAAAGTAGAGCTAATAATATTTGTACTACACATAGGTTTATTGTGAAACACACATGCTTTTTTTTTTAAAAAGGTGGGGGAGGGGGCATTTTTATTTCATGGCACAGGAAATTCCCAATATAGAAAATCCTTCCATTAGTGAAGCTCAGCAGCTATTCTATAGAACTTACAGTCTTAAAGAGTTGCCTAAGCACAGAAAGAGACTAAGTGATTTCACCATCATCAAAAGCTAGTATGTATAAGGGGCAGCTGGGAGGCACAGTGGATAGAGCACTGTGCTTGGAATCAGGAAGACTCATCTTCATGAGTTTAAATACATTCTCAGGCACTTAGTAGCTGTGTAACCCTGGATAAGTCACTTAACCCTGTTTGCCTCAGTTCTTCATCTGTAAAATGAGTTGGAGAAGTAAATGGTAGACCATTCCAGTATCTTGGTCAAGAAAACCTCAAATAGGGTGACCTGAGTGTGACATTACTGAAATGACACATCAAAATAAGAGGCAGCCCTTGAATTCAGGTGTTCCTGGTTCTAAAACCAGCCCACTGTGTACTATGCCACGCTACCTCTTAAGTTATTATTATAGTAGTAACCACCATACATCCTCTCACTCTAACTCCCCAGTTAGACACTAGGATGATCTTCCAAATGCTTAGAAACTTTATGCTTATCTATGAAGAAATATAACATTTTAATATCCCTTGTATGAAAGGAGAATATTTACATAGGGCCATTTTGCTCCCATTGATCGTCATAAATTTCTGGATCCCATGGTAAGAGGAAAATCATCAACTTTTCTTTTCTCAAAATGGATCTCCAACCATGTAATGCACACTTGGTCAATACGGTTCCTCTACATACTACTAATGCCCAAACACATCAGGATTGCTTAATGGAAAAGTAGAATTGTCAGGCTTTGCCCAGAGATCACCTGACTCTAAACTTCTATAATATTGATCTTTAAAAATAGTTGGGGGGGCAGAGCCAAGATGGCTGAGTGAAAGCAGGGACTCACCTGAGTTCTCCCCCAACCCCTTCAAATACCTCTAAAAAGTGAACATGAACAAATTCCAGAGTAACAGAATCCATAAAGAGATAAACTGTGGAATATTTCTTGACCAAGACAACCTGGAAGGTTGACAGGAAGGGTCTGTTGCACTGGGCTGAGAGAGGAATACAGTCCAGTGTGCAGGCTGTACCAGTGCAGACCTGACCATAGCAAAGCCAGAGCAGATGCCAGGGGACTGAATCACTGGCAGCAGTGGTTATTCCCAGACCTCTCACCACAGGAATGGCATCTGTCAGAACTGGGTGAGAGAGAAGCACAATCCTGCACAGGGTCTGTGGCAGTGGCATCAGATGTTGCTGGGGCTATCAGCCTATAGACTGAATGTTTGAAAGTAACCTCTTTAAACTTCCAGGAGCCAAGATGGCAGAGTAATCAGTAAGTTGCTCTCACCCTCCATTACTGACATTCAAAAACCCAGAGAATATTGCCCCAGGAAAAATCCTGAAATAGTGGAGCCAGAAGAAACATGGAATATAGCAGTCTTTTAGCTTGGGAGGTTAAGGGGATTGGCAGGAAAGGTTCCTCTTGCTGTGGTTTAAAGGGACCAGTACAGGACAGAAGGCATCCCAGCAAACCAGCAACAAACTACACCTCAGTGGTACAGGGAGAGATCCTGAGCTCCTGGGTGGAGGAGCAGGCAAGTGCCCACACCAGGCATATACCAGCAACCACCACCAGCTCCAGCTTAGCACCAGGTAAACTACCAGACCACTACAACATACAGTTGCCAGCACCTGAGGCACCAGTACAAAAAACATAGAACTAGACCTTTAGCCCCAGCACAAGAAGACTGCCACAGTGCCCCTTGGGCCCCAGAAGCATATTATAATAGAGGGAAAGAAGGGAGGAAGAAGGGCACTATTTGAACTTTACTCTCATTGGATTTTGTTCAAGAAGGGAATAACATACTCTGATAAGTATAGAAATCAAACTTGTCCTACAGGCAGTAGGAGGGAAAAGGGGAAATAAAAGGGAGGGGGGTGGTCAGAAGGGAGGGAAGAACTAGCAAGGGGAAAGAGGTAATATAACGGAGGGGAATCAAGAGGGAAGGTAAACTGAGGAAGGCTGTGGTCAAAAGCAAAACTCTGTTGAGCAGAGGAAGGGAGAAGGGAGAAAGAAAATCATAAATGGGGGGAAATGGGATGGAGAAAAAGACAGATAGTAATCATAACTGTGAATGAGAATGGGCTGAACTCTCCTATAAAATGGAAGCAGATAGCAGAATGCATTAAAAATCATAATCCTACAATATGTTGTTTACCAGAAACACATTTGAGACCTAGAGATACACATAGGATAAAGGTAAAAGGCTGGGAGCAGAATATAGTATGCTTTAGCTGAAGTAAAAAAAAGCAGGCATAGCAATCCTGATCTCAGACAAAGCAAAAGCAAAAATAGATCTAATTGAAAGAGATAAGGAAGGAAACTATATCCTGCTAAAGGGCACCATAGACAATGAAGCAATATAATTAATGAACATATATACATCAAGTGGTATAGTATCCAAATTCTTAGAAGAGGAGTCAAGGGTGTTATGGCAAGAAATTAATAGCAAAACTATACTAGTAAGAAACCTCCCCCACACCAGAACTAGATAAATCTAACCACAAAATAAATAGGAAAGAAGTTAAGGGGGTGTATAGAATTTTAGAAAAGTTGGATATGGTAGACCTATGGAGAAAATTGAAGGGAGATGGAAAGGAATATGCCTTTTTTTCTTCACAGTACATGGCACTTACACAAGAATCAACCATGTACTAGGGCATAAAAACTTCACAATTTAATACAGAAAGGCAGAAATACTAAATACATCCTTTTCATATCATGATACGATTATATATATAGATATAGAGATAGAGACATAGAGATATAGAGACATAGATATATAGATATATCTATATATGTATATATAGATATATCTATATATGTATATATAGATATATATCTATCTATGCATATAGGTATACCATCTCTATATCTCTATCTCTATCTATCTGTACCTATATCTATAATAAAGGGCCATGGAAAGGTAGACTAAAGAACAATTGGAAACTAAATAATCTAAAAAATGAGTGGGTCAAATAACAAATCATAGAAAAAATCAATAACTTTATCCAAGAGAATGAAAATAGTGAGACAAGATACCAAAATTTATTGGATGTAGCAAAAGCAGTTGTTAGGGGAAGTTTCATATCTCTAAATGCTTACATGAATAAAATAGAGAAAGAAAAGATGAGTGGATGGGGTATGAAACTAAAAAACCTAGAAAAAGAACAAATTAACAATCCCCAATTAAATGTTAAATTACAAATTCTGAAAACTGAAGGAGAGATTAATAAAATTGAAATTAAGAAAACTACTGTAGCTGTCAAAGGAAGCATTACAGATATTGGTTTTAGCATATTCCCTCTGAATGCATCCACTCAGAGGAATTTCTGAGAATTGTGATAACTATGTAAACATTTCTCTAATAAAATTGAAATTATACAATAGTTTTTATAACAAAGTGTTTACATTAATTTCTACTTTTAATATGGATGGAAATGACAGATTGAATCACAAACTATTAAGCAATTACAAAAATGTTCAATATTTTATTTAAATAGTTTTACAAAAAAAATTATGAAAACATATATTATTAAATGGCTTTAACACGGAGCTTGTATTTTCAACCCAGTGTTGGTTAATTGTTATGCATATACAGAAAGGTTGTATTTTTCTTTCTTTTTTACACATTACCACTTCACCATTTCCAGGTTTAAGACCACATTCAACAGAATAAGACATTTTCACCTCTCAGCTTGGATACAGGTGGATGTTTCAGAGGATTGGCATTACCCAAGGTACAGACTTGCAAAGTTCTTTTTATGTATTTGGAATATATTTTAAAAAAATTTAGAGTGGAGAAAAGAGGGTAGAACCATTAAGAGATTTGTTGTCAAAATAATGTAAAGATCTAGTTTAAAGTGTCCATTTTAAAGAGTTGTTATCACTTTGGTAGTAGCCTTTTGTCAAAACTTTTGCCATTTGCTGATTAAAATTGTGTTTGCTTTGTAGACTATTTGGGAAAATAGGTGAAGAAGGAGTCCTACCAAATTCTTTTTATGACACAAATATGGTACTAATACCTAAACCAGGTAGAGTTAAAACAGAGAAAGAAAATTATAGACCAATTTCTCTAATGAATATTGATGCAAAAATTTTAAATAAAATATTAGCAAAAAGATTGCAGCAACTCATTACGAGAATAATACACCATGACCAGGTAGGATTTATTCCAGCAATGCAAGGCTGGTTGAATATTAGGAAAACTATTAGCATAATTGACCATATCAACAACAAAACTAGCAAAAACCATATGATCATCTCAATAGACGCAGAAAAAGCCTTTGACAAAGTACAACACCCATTCCTATTAAAAACACTAGAAAGCATAGGAATAAGGGGAACCTTCCTCAAAATTATAAATAGCATCTACCTAAAACCATCAACAAGCATTATTTGTAATGGGGATAAACTAGATGCATTCCCAATAAGATCAGGGGTGAAACAAGGATGTCCATTATCACCCCTATTATTCAATTTGGTTCTAGAAACATTAGCTGTAGCAATAAGAGAAGAAAAAGAAATTGAAGGAATTAGAATAGGAAAAGAAGAAACTAAATTATCACTGTTTACAGATGATATGATGATTTATCTAGAGAATCCTAGAGAATCAAGTAAAAAACTACTTGAAATAATAAACAACTTTAGCAAAGTTGCAGGATATAAAATAAACTCACATAAATCCTCAGCATTCCTATACATTACTGACAAAGCCCAACAGCAAGAGATAGAAAGAGAAATTCCATTCAAAGTTACTGAAGGCACTATAAAATATTTGGGAGTCTATTTGCCAAGACAAACCCAGGGCCTATATGAACATAACTATGAAACACTTTTCACGCGAATAAAATCAGATCTAAATAAATGGAGAAATATCACTTGCTCATGGTTAGGCCGAGCTAATATAATAAAAATGACAATTCTACCTAAATTAATCTATCTATTCAGTGCCATACCAATTGAACTACCAAAAAATTTTTTTACTGAGCTGGACAAAATAATAACAAAATTCATTTGGAAAAACAAGAGGTCTAGAGTATCTAGGATATTAATGAAAAGACATGCTAGGGATGGTGGTTTAGCCACACCAGATATTAAACTGTACTACACAGCAGCAGTCATCAAAACTGCCTGGTACTGGTTAAGAAACAGGGGTGTGGATCAGTGGAATAGGATAGGTACACAAGTAGGTGAAATCAACAAGTTTAGCAATCTACTCTTTGATAAACCCAAAGAAGCCAGTTTCTGGGCTAATAATTCACTATTTCACAAAAACTGTTGGGAAAATTGGAAAATGGTAGGGCAAAAACTGGGCATAGACCAATATCTTACACCATATACCAAAATAAAGTCAAAATGGGTTCATGATTTAGGAGTAAAAGTTGATACTCTAAGTAATTTGGGAAAGCAAGGAATAGTTTACTTATCAGATTTGTGGAAAAGTAAAGAATTCATGACCCAACAAGAGATAGAGAGCATTACAAAATGCAAAATGGATAATTTTGATTATGTCAAATTGAAATGTTTTTGTACAAAAAAAGCCAATGCAACAAGAATTAGGAGGGAAGCAGAAAATTGGGAGAAAATCTTTGCAACTAGTATCTCTGATAAAGGCCTCATGTCTAAAATATACAGGGAGCTAAGCCAAATATATAGGAATACAAGCCATTCCCCAATTGAGAAATGGTCAAAGGATATGAACAGGCAGTTTTCAGAGGAAGAAATTAAAGCTATCTACAGGCATATGGAAAAATGCTCTGGATCGCTGCTGATTAGAGAAATGCAAATCAAAACAACTCTTAGATACCACATCTCTCCTGTCAGATTGGCTAAAATAACAAATCAGGAGAATGATAAATGCTGGAAAGGATGTGGGGAAATTGGAACATTGTTGCATTGCTGGTGGAGTTGTGAGCTGATCCAGCCATTTTGGAGGGCGGTGTGGAACTATGCCCAAAGGGTTATAGAAATGTTCATACCCTTTGACCCAGTAATACCACTTCTAGGGTTGTATCCCAAAGAAATCACGCAAGTGGGAAAAGGACCCATATGTACAAGAATATTTATAGCAGCTCTCTTTGTGGTAGCCAAGAATTGGAAAGCAAAGGGATGCCCATCAATTGGGGAATGGCTGAACAAGCTGTGGTATATGAAGGTGATGGAATACTATTGTGCCATAAGAAATGGGATGATGCAGACTTCATAACAACCTGGAAAAACCTACACGACATAATGCTGAGTGAGCGGAGCAGAGCCAGGAGAACAGCCACAGATATGTGGATTCCGTGAGGACCAACCCTGACATACTGCGCTTCTCTCAGCAACCTAAAGGGGCAAGGACAACTCAAGGGGACTCACGATGGAGAATACTATCTTCATTCAGAGAAAGAACTGCGAAGTTTGAATACAGACTGAGGCACACTACATGCTCGCCTTTTCTGCTTCTCTTTTGTTTTTGTTTTTGGGGTTTTTTTTTTTTGTTTTTTTTTGTGTGTTTGGTTCTGTTTCTTCTTTCTCATGATTCATTCCATTGGTCAAAATTCTTCTCCACGACTTGACTAGAGCATAAATTAATTCAATGCGAAGTTATACATGACAGTTATATGAGACTTCATGCTGTCTTGGGGAGGGAGGGGGGAGGGAGGGGAGAAAAACTGGAACTCAAAACTATGTAGAACCGTGTGTGGTGAACTAAAAATAAATAAAGAAAAAAAAATTTTTCAGAAAAAAAAAATTTTGTTTGCTTCTCAAATTGTTTACATTGCTTTGCAATAACTTTCCCTCTTGAGTGCCTTCAACTCTTGATTTGGTACTTTTGTAACCTTATTTATGGAGTCTGTGACATCCCAGGATGGAGTTTTCAAGAGGCTAGTATGTAAAAAATTTCAGATTTTCAAAAACATGGATCAGTTCAAATGCTTTACGTGATATCAGAAATGAAAATTCACATTAAAGCTTAGTCACTGTCTAAGAGAAAGTCATCATTTTAAAAAAAATATGATTATTTTCAGACTAAATTTAGTTTGATACTTAGAGGATATGATTTTTTTTAAATTATCTTTAAATATGTTTCTGTGAAATACAAAATGTATCCAGTATTGAGAGTTGAGATGGCTCCTAAAACCTAGCCAAAAATGCTTTGAGTTCACATTCTACAGCAACATTACCCCTACTCAATCCTAGAGTTTGTGTAATGATGATAGATGACATCCAAAGGCCTTAAGTTTGCTTATTTCTTGTCCAGATGGTACATTTTACTTCTAGTGTTCATCCAATGATATATAAAGTAGAATAATGTAGTAAAATTACTATGAAGTACAATTCTATTACATATCCATAAGCTAAATACTATACATTTTTTCATATAGAACAACTTAATAATATTATTGTACTAATATTGGTTTTAGATCTTGATCCTGTGTTTTCAAAGTGCGAATACTTTGAATATGATAGGATAAAAGTTCCTTTTGAAATGTAGGCAAAATTATTAACTTGTAACATAATTAATGTTATGGAAGGGTTGAAGGCCCCTCTTTTTCGAGTCAATGTTAGAATCAGTTATTCCCAATTATTTTGCTAGACTCCCATACAAGGGATCATACTCAAGTGTTTAAACAGTAATTAGAGTGTTTTTAAATTTTTTCTTTGAAATTTTGTAGTTATTGGGGTTGTTTTAATATAGTGTTCACCTACGGTATGTATTAACAACTTTAAATATGAAGTGAAATATCCTATAAACAATGTATATTGCACCTCCTTATAAAAAGAAAATGGAGTGCACAAAGACACTTTATTACTCTGGGAACTGGACTGGAAAGTGTATGAGAACACGTGAAATTGCACCTAAAGTTTTGTTGTTAACTGATGATTATAATAGTGAAAAGCTAAATTGATTGTACTTGAATGAATGTACTTAGTCTGCTCTTAGTTACTTTGATTTAAATGTCTAAATTATGTCTCCTTAAAAACGTGCTCGACTGTAATTCATGCTGTTGGGCTTTGGGAGCCATTACTGGACTGCAAGGGTTGTTGATATGTAACTTGTATTCATTATTTTATAGAATCATCTATACCAATTTTATAATTTAAATGATATTTATATCATCCTAATAACTGTATATTTGGCAAACTATTAAAAATTTTCAGTGGAAAAAAAAGACAACTACTGAATGAATAAATGAAACTAAGGGCTGTTTTATAATTAAAAAAAACCAATAAAATAGATAAAACTTTGGTTAATTTGATTTGAAAAAAAGAAAGAAGAAAACAAAATTACCAGTATCAAAAATGAAAAGGGTGAATTCATCACCAATGAAGAAGAAATTAAAACAATAATCAGGACCTATCTTGCCCAACTGTATGCCATAAACTTGACAATCTTAGGTAAATGGATAAATATTTACAAAAATATAAATTGCCCAGATTAACAGAAGAGGAAATAAAATACTTAAGTAATCTCCAAAAAAGAAATTGAACAAGCCATCAAAGAACTCCCTTGGAAAAAATCTCCAGGGCCAGATGGATTTACGAGGGAATTCTATCAATTAAAAAATAAGTAATTCTAATATTGTATAAGGTCTTTGGGAAAATAGGCAAAGAAAGAGTCCTACCAAATTCTTTTTATGATACAAATATAGTACTTATATTTAAACCTGCAAGAGTCAAAATAGAGAAAGAAACTTATATACCAATTTCCCTAATGAATACAGATGCAGAAATTTTAAATAAAATATAAATAGAAAAATTACAGCAACTTGTCACAAAAATAATATGCCACCAGGTAGAATTTATTCCCAGAATGCATGGCTGGTTCACTATCAGGAAAACTAGCAGCATAATTGATCATGTCAAGAACAAAACTAACAGAAACCATATGATTATCTCAATAGATGCAGAAAAAGCTCTTGACAAAATACAACACACATTCTTATTAAAAACGCTAGAAAGCATAGGGATAAATGTAGTCTTCCTTAAAATCATAAGTAGTATCTATTTAAAACCACCAGCAAGTATTATATGTAATGGGGATAAGCTAGAAGCATATTTCATAAGATCAGGGGTGAAACAAAGATGTCCAGGATCACCCCTGTCATTCAATATATTACTAGAAACATTAGCTTTAGAAGTAAGAGAAGAAAAGGAAATTGAAGGAATTAGAATAGGCAAAGAAGAAACTAAGTTATCACTCTTTGCAGATGATAGGATGATATACTTAGAGAATGCTAGAGAATCAAGTAAAGGAACATGCTTGAAATAATAAATAACTTTAGCAAAGTGGCAGGATATAAAATAAAACCACATAAATCCTTAGCATTCATATATATTACTAACAAAGCCCAACATCAAGAGATAGAAAGAAAAATTCCATTTAAAGTTATTGTAGACATTATAAAATGTTTGTGAGTCTGGGGGGCAGAGCCAAGATGGTGGCTGGAAAGCAGGGACTTGCCTAGGGCTCTCCCCCAGGACCCTCCAAACACCGATAAAAATGGCTCTGAACAAATTCTAGAACTGCAGAACCCATGAAATAGCAGAGAGAAGCAGGGCTCCACCCCAGGACAGCCTGCATGGTTGCTGAGTAAAGACTATCACACATGGAACTGGGAGCAGAGCAGAGTCCAGTGTGGGCTGTGCCCAGACCAACCAGACCAGTAGGTGGGTGGAACAGGCCCTAGTGCCCTGAATCAGTGAGCTGTGGCAGTTACAAGACTTATCAACCCACAAACACCAAAGACAACAGAGAAGGTTAGTAGGAAAAGCTGCAGAGACAGAGTGAAAGGAGTTCCCGGTTCAGCCACTGCCCCAGGGGCAGCAGAGATGGTGCAGCTACAGAACTACAGCTGTAGTTGCTTCTAGCCCCAGGCCCACCTGGTGGGAGGAATTAAGTGGTAGATCAGAGCAGGAGTGCAGAGCCTGCTTAAGATTTGAGTCAGGTCTGGGTTGGCTGTTCTTGAGGGGGGAGGAGCACTGGTATGGCACAGCTTGCTGTGAGAAACAGCTCTAAAAACAACAGTACATTCCCTCGAGATTGGAACAAAGTACTCTCTACTCTACAAGCAGTCATACCCAGACAAAGAACTCAAGGGTCAAGTAGTTGGCTGGGAACATGGCCAGGCAGCTACAAAGGACTCAGACTCAGACTCAGATTCAGACTTTGGAATCTTTCTTTGGAGACAAAGAAGATCAAAACATACAGCCAGAAGAAGTCAACAAAGTCAAAGAGCCTATATCAAAAGCCTCCAAGAAAAAACATGAACTGGACTCAGGCCATGGAAGAGCTCAAAAAGGATTTGGAAAAGCAAGTAAGAGAAGTAGAGGAAAAATTGGGAAGAAAAATGAGAGTGATGTGAGAAAACCATGAAAAACAAGTCAATAACTTGCTAAAGGAGACCCCAAAAAAAAATACTGAAGAAAATAGCACCTTAAAAAATAGACTAACTCAAATGGTAAAAAAGCTCCAAAAAGCCAATGAGCAGAAGAATGCCTTTAAAGGCAGAATTAATCAAATGGAAAAGGAGACCCAAAAGACCACTGAAGAAAATGCCACCTTAAAAATTAGACTGGAGCAAGTGGAAGCTAGTAACTTTATGAGAAATCAAGATATTATAAAACAGCACCAAAGGAATGAAAAAGTGGAAGATAATGTGAAATATCTCATTGGAAAAACCACTGATTTGGAAAATAGATCCAGGACAGACAATTTAAAAATCATTGGACTACCTGAAAGCCATGATCAAAAAAAGAGCCTAGATATCATCTTTCAATAAATTATCTAGGAGAACTGCCCTGATATTCTAGAGCCAGAGGGTAAAATAGAAATTGACAGAATCCACCGATCACCTCCTGAAAAAGATCCCCAAAAGAAAACTCCTAGGAATATTGTCACCAAATTCCAGAGCTCCCAGATCAAGGAGAAAATACTACAAGCAGCCAGAAAGAAACAAGTTGAACACTGTGGAATCACAATCAGAATAACACAATATCTAGCAGCTTCTACATTAAGGGGTCAAAGGGCTTGGAATACAATATTCTGGAGGTCAGTGGAGCTAGGATTAAATCCAAGAATCACCTATCCAGCAAAACTGAGTATCATGCTCCTAGGAAAAATATGGATTTTCAACAAAATAAAGGACTTTCAAACTTTCTCAGTGAAAAGACCAGAGCTGAATAGAAAATTTGACTTTCAAACACAAGAATCAAGAGAAGCATGAAAAGGTAAACAAGAAAGAGAAATCACAAGGGACTTACTAAAGTTGAACTGTTTTTCTTACATTCCTACATGGAAAGATGATGTGTATAATTCATGAGACCTCAGTATTAGGGTAGCTGAAGGGAATATACATACATACATGAATACATACATACATATACATATATATATATATGTGTGTGTGTGTGTGTGTGTGTGTGTGTGTGTGTGTGTGTGTGTGTGTAGAGACAGAGGGCACAAAGTGAGCTGAATGGGAAGGGATGATATCTAAAAAAAATAAAACTGAGGGATGAGAGGGGAATATATTGAGAGAGGGAGAAAGGGAGAGATAGAATGGTGTAAATTATCTCACATAAAAGTGGGAAAAAAAAGCAGCTCTGTTGGGAGGGAAGAGTGGGCAGGTGAGGGGGAATGAGTGAATATTGCTCTCATCGGATTTGACCTGTGGAGGGAATAATATATACGCTTAGTTTGGATATCTTACCCCACAGGAAAGAAGGAGGAAGGAGATAAAAAGTGGGGACAATAGAAGGGAGGGCAGACAGGAGCAGGAGGTAATCAAAAGCAAACACTTTTGAAAAGGAACAGGGTCAAAGGAGAAAATTGGATAAATGAGAATAGGATAGGAAGGAGCAAAGTATAGTCTTTCACACCATGAGTATTGTGGGAGGGTTTTGCATAATGATACACATATTGCCTGTGTTGAATTGCTTGCCTTCTTAGGGAGGGTGGGTGGGGAGGGAAGAGGGGAGAGAATTTGGAACTCAAAATTTTAAACGAAGATGTTCAAAAAAAAAGTTTTTGCATGCAACTAGGAAATAAGATATACAGGCATGAGGCATAAGCCTCTATCTTGCCCTACAACAAAGTAAGGGAAAAGGGTATGGGAGCAAGTGGGATCACAGAAGGGAGGGCTGACTGGGGAATGGGGCAATCAGAATATATGCTATCTTGGTGTTGGGGAGAAATGGGGAGAATGGGGAGAAAATTTGTAATTCAAACTCTTGTGAAAATTAATGCTGAAAACCAAAAATAATAAATAAATAAATACATATTAAAAAATTAAAAAAAACTGCAGACAATATAAAAAGAAAGAAATTAATGCTTAAAAAAGAAAGTCTTTTGTCGCAGGCAAATTTTTTAAAAAATTATCATTAAAGTCACTCATATTGTTCCAGCAAAATAAATTATCATTAAAATCAGTCATATTGTTCCAGCAAAATGGCATCCCTTTTATCCATATTTGACTTTTCCTTGACATTAAACTCTTTACAAGGTCTTCTTATGCCTCCCGACACTAGAAGTTCTGATTGATCCAGGTCTTGATCCTGTGACATTTCAAGGAGCCCAAATGCCCCCAATTCTTTAAGTTAAGACTCCAGTTGGAGAAATATTGGCTTAGTCATCTGATCTCTTGGGGAACTAGATTCTGAGAAAGCAGGTTAATTGTTGATTTCCTCCATTAAGGAAAGGCCCCTTCATGAGACTTTCACATCAGTTCTTCAAGTGGTTTTGCTCCTAAGAAGTATGACCTCTGGGAAGTCCCAACCTGTCTCCATGTACTCCTCTGAGGGAGAGGGGATTGTAGCCTGATAAGTGCAGGAAAGAAAGGATCCTTTAGGTGTTGGAACTGAAGTAATTCATGAGTATCCTGCCCAACTTAGATCCAGTCCTGAGTATAGGAGCAGCAACCTGAGAGCAGAAGACAATAAAGTGAAAGTTCAAGCAATCAATCATTTATTTTAAATATGTTATTTACATGTGTGAATCTCCCTAAAATATTATAAACATCAGTTCTTTATGAAAATGAAGCTATAACTCCATAAGTCACTTAATTATTTTTCCCATAGTGATTTTAGCATGTTTTTACATTCAATGACTGGATGACGATTTATACAAATGCTGAATAGGAAAGCCCTGGGATCCTGCTCTTCCTCATTAGGGATGATCAGGAAACTAGCTGATGGCAACAGAGCATCTGACAGCTGAGACATATTCCTGAATTCAAGAAATTGACATTCTGAGTAACTTCTCAGCAGAATATCTCTGGCAATGTGATTCTGGGCAGGGACAAGGGTCCTGGTTCCTCGGGATTGTGATACCAGGACTTTGATCGAAGGGATAATTACTAAACCAGATTTTTCTGAGACAGGAAAGACACATCATATTTTATTGATGTAGCACCAGCTTCACTAGTATGTCCCACTGAGACTGTAGATGCTAGAAGTATCTCTCAAGATTCCATTGTCACTTTCATTCTCCAGGGAAGCCAGTGGGTGGTGCCTCAGAATGTAAGTCCATGTTAGAAAGGCAGCAGGGAAAACTTGCTGGAAAGAACAAAAGAAAGCCCTTCTCCTGAAGAAATATATCAAGCAGGTGGAAAGCACCCTTGCAACAGATGTGCCTGCATAAGTCAGAAAGCACAGATAAGAGGAATTTGGGGGAAAATTAATCAATAGCAAATTTGTGATTAAATCATACCAATCACTATACCAGACATTTTGCTAAGAGATGAGTATACAAATACAATAAGCAACATATGCCATGATCTTAAGAAACTTAAACTCTGATAAGGCAAAGGAATACAAATAGCCAGGGTATGCTTTTTAGTTGTAGAAAATCACAGGAAAGGTGAGAGAAGTCATGAGAAAAATTATTACCATGTCTTCTTCCAGAAATATCAGTGTTGATCCAATTATGGTTACCAAAGATGATGGTATCAGAGCGTCAGTAAGCTTGGGAAGTATGGCAGGAAGATGGCTAGAAGGCATTGTGGTATATGTAGGGGTACCTAATTATGGTGTACCCAAATATTGACAAGTGTAGAGCCCAAGAAAGGAGTCAGAGTGCCTGGTCACAGGACGAGGAAAGTAGAGCCTAGCAAGGTGGTATGAATGTAATCAGAGTTATTCCTCATATCCTTTAGTCCTAGGGCCTTCTTTTTCAGATTATCTCCAATTTATCCTATATACATTTTGTTTGCACATAGTTGTTTGCATGTTATTGCTCTCCTATAAATGTCTTTTCCCTTTCTTTGTAACTCCAATGCTCATCCCAGTGCCTAACATATAGTAGGTATTCTAATCATAGTGTGGTGGGTTTGGGAGTGGCTAGGGGCACAGTGGCACAGCAAGGAGAAGGGAGGTTCTTATCTGTTTGACAAGACTAAACCCTGCATGGGACAAAGAAAAAGAAATTGCTAAAGCTAAGAGAGTGGGCAGGAGGAAAAGCCAGATGAATTGTAGGTAGCAGTGGGTGAGATTTCAAAAGACATGGCCCTGAACAAGTTATGGAAGAACTAGAACAGAAAGCTAGAAATCAGGAACTAGTACACAGCCACACGTTAGGGGACTTTGATTGGTTATTGTGGAAATGGGAGAGTTTTCCTGCAGCTTTTCTACAGAACTGGACATGCTTACTTCCCCCCATCAACCCCTTAAAATATGAGGGACTCCTTATTACCAAAGATAAAGTCATCTTTTTTCACACAAACAAAATTCCTCATAACCAGGCCACTTCCTCCTTTTCTAGTTTTCTCACATTTTTTATCTGACTACAGCAGCCTACTTCTTGTTTCTTATACCACACTTTATATCCCACAACCGCTCTTTTGATCCAGCTGTCACTAATGTCTGAAATGCTCTTTTTTCTCACCTCCACTGCTTAGTATTCCTAGTATCCCTACTTTCCTTTGAGAATCAGCTCAAATCATACTTTCTGCAAGAAAGTTTCCTGGATCTTTTAGGTGTGAGTGAATTCGTACCTAAGTTTCCATCAACTCTATATGTATCTTGTAAAGAAATAGCTAACTATGTGGTGCACAAGAGAATGTATGGCATGGAGCCGGGAAATCCTAAGTTCAATTGTGGCCTCAGATAATTAGTAGCTGTTGGACCCTGGATAAGTGCCTTAAGCACTGTCTACCTCAATTTACTTATCTGTAAAATAAGGCTAGTAAAAGCACCTACCTCCCAAGGTTGTGAGGACAAAATGAAATAATATTTGTAAAGCACTTCATAAAATTTAAATCTCCTACTACTTTTATATATTATCTCACTCTTTGGAATATCAGTGCCTTAAATTCAAGAATTATGGTTTGTTGTTGTTGTTTGTTAGGATGGTTGTTTTTATTTTTACACATCTGGGTCTTAGCATAGTGTCTGGTTCACAATAAGTACTTACAGAGCTCTTGTTCACTGACTCAGTGATGAAGAGTCACCATACAAAAACAAGGAATCAATGATGACAGGCCATGTCTAAGTTGCACTAATAGTTTTTTTTTTCTCATTTAAAAAAATTCCAGGGGGGCAGAGCCAAGATGGTGGCTGGAAAGCAGGGGCTTCCTTAAGCTCTCCCCAAAATCCCTCCAAACACCTGTAAAAATGTCTCTGAACAAATTCGAGAGCTGCAGAACCCACAAAATAGCAGAAGGAACCAGGTCTCCAGCCCAGGATGCCCTGCATGGTGACTGGGAAGGGTCTATCGCATGGTGCTAGGAGCGAAGGGCAGCCCAGCATGGGCTGCTACAGGACAGATGAGACTGGAAGATGACCAGAGAAGGCCTTAGGGCCATGAATCGTTGAGCTGTGGCAGTTACTGGACTTCTCAACCCACAAAGACCAAAGACGACAGAACAGGTTAGTGGGAAATCTGCTAGATTGAGTTAGAAAGTGATCTGGCCCCAACCCTGGGGGTGGCAGAGGTGGTACAGTGGTGGAGCTTCTGGAGTCCCTGGCTCAGACAGTAGGATAAATCTAGAGGGAGACCAGAGCAGGAGTGTAGGGCTTTCTTTGCCTTGCTTGGATCTGGGTCAAAATCCTGGTTGGTGGTTCTTGGGGGAGGGAAAGTGTGGCTGTGGCAGAGCTTCCAGTGACAGTGGAGTAAAAGTAGCACTGAAAACAGCAGCGCAGTCCCTAAAGCTTGGAACAAAGTACTCTTTACTCTACAAGCAGTCATACCCTGAAAAAAAGGTCAAAGGTTAAGTTGTTGACTGGGAACATGGCCCGGCAGCAAAAAAGGACTCAGACTAAGACTGGAATCTTTTCTGTTGACAAAGAAGACCAAAACATACAGCCAGAAGAAGTCAACAAAGTCAAAGAGCCTACATGAAAAGCTTCCAAGAAAAATGTGAATTGGTCTCAAGCCACAGAAGAGCTCAAAAAGGATTTGAAAAAGCAAGTAAGAGGAGAGGAAAAATTGGGAAGAGAAATGAGAGTGCTAGAAAACCAGGAAAAACAAGTCAACAACTTGCTGGAGGAGACCGAAAAAAATATGAAGAAAATGACACCTTAAAAATAGACTAAGCCAAAAGGCAAAAGAGCCCCAAAAAGCCAATGAGAAGAATTCCTTGGAAAGCAGAATTATCCAAATGGAAAAGGAGGTCCAAAGGACCAATGAAGAAAGTACCACCTTAAAAATTAGATTGGAGCAAGTGACTTCATGAGAAATCAAGATATTATAAAACAGAACCAGAGGATTGAAAAAATGGAAGACAATATGAAATATCTCATTGGAAAAACCATGGATCCGGAGAATAGATCCATCAGAGATAACTTAAAAATTATTGGACCACTTGAAAGCCATGACCAAAAAAAAAAGCCTAGACATCATCTTTCAAGAAATTATCAAGGAAAATTGCCCAGATATTCTAGAGACAGAGGGCAAAATACAAATTGAAAGAATCCACCAACCACCTCTTGATAACAAAAAGAAAATTCCTAGGAATATTGTCACCAAATTCCAGAGCTCCCAGGTCAAGGAGAAAGTACTGCAAGCAGCCAGAAAGAAACACTTTGAATATTGTGGAAACACAATGAGGATAATACAAGATCTAGCAACTTCTACATGAAGGGATTGAAGGGCTTGGAATATGATATTGCAGAGGTCAAAGAAGCTAGGATTAAAACCAAGAATCACCTACCCAGCAAAACTGAGTATAATGCTTCAAGGTAAAATATGGATTTTCAATACAATAGAGGACTTTCGAGCTTTCTCAGTGAAAAGACCAGAGCTGAATAGAAAATTTGACTTTTAAATACAAGAATCAAGAGAAGCATGAAAAGGTAAACAAGAAAGAGAAATCATAAGGGACTTACTAAAGTTGAAATGTTTTGTTTACATTCCTACATGGAAAGATAATGTGTTTAATTCATGAGACCTTTCTCAGTATTATGGTAGTTGAGGGGAATGTACATATATATACATACATATATATATATATATATATATATATATATGTATATATATATATATATATATATATATAGAGAGAGAGAGAGAGAGAGAGAGAGAGAGAGACAGAGAGAGAGAGAGATAGAGAGAGAGAGAGAGACAGACAGAGAGAGACAGAGAGACACAGAGAGAGAAAGAGACAGAGAGAGAGAGAGACTAAGAGAGAGAGTGAGAGACAGAGGGCACAGGGTGAGTTGAATATGAAAGGATGATATCTAAAAAAAAAAAATAAAATTAACAGAAGAGAGATGAACATATTGAGAGAGGGAGAGAAAGAAAGATAAAATGGAGTAAATTATCTCACATAAAAGTGGCAAGAAAAAGAAGCTTTGTGGGAAGGGAAGAGGTGGCAGGTGAGGGGGAATGATTGAATCTTGCTCTCATTGTATTTGACTTGAGGATGGAATAACATACATACTCATTTGGGTATCTTACCCCACAGGAAAGTAGGGGGAAGGGGATAAAAAGGGGGGGTGATAGAAGAGAGGGCAGATAGGGGGAGGAGGTAAAACACTTTTGAAAAGGGACAGGGTCAAGGGAGAAAACTGAATAAAGGGTGATAAGATAGGATGTAGGGAAATATAGTTAGTCTTTCCCAATATAATTATTGTGGAAGTGTTTTACAAAATGATATGTGTGTGGCCTAGATTGAATTACTTGCCTTCTTGGGGAGGGTGGGTGGGAAGGGAAGAGGAGAGAGAATTTGGAACTCAAAGTTTTAAAAGCAGATGCTCAAAAGGAGTTGTTTTTGCATGTGACTGAGAAATAAAATATATATGGAATGGGGCATAGAAATCTATCCCGCCCTACAAGAAAGTAAGTGGAAAGGGGATGGGGGGGGAGTGGGGTGACAGAAGTGAGGGTTGACTGGGGAACTGTCTGGGAAATGACAGGGAAATAATGAAATAAATTTTTTTTTTTAAAAAAAGAAAATGTGGCTCAGACATCGTTTGTGGATTTTGATGTTTTTTTTCTCTTCATTATTTTATTATTTAATACTTTAGTTTTCAACATTAATTTCCATAAGATTTCGAGTTACAAATTTTCTCCTCATTTCCACCCTTCTCCCCACTCCAAGATGGCATATATTCTGATTGCTATGTGGCAAAATAAAACACAAACAAAATAAACCAATAAAAATAGAGTAAAAATGATTATGTTTCAATATACACTCAGAGTTCATCAGTTCTCTCTCTAGAGGTGAATAGCATTTTCTATTATGGATCATTTGGAATTCTCTTGGGTCATTGTCTTCATCAGAATAGCTAAATCTTTCACAGTTGATTATCATTATAATATTGCTGTTACTGTGAACAGTATTCTCTTGTTTCTGCTCACTTCTTTTTGCATGAGTCCATATAAGTCTTCCAGGTTTTTATGAAACCAGCCTGTTCATCATTTTTGCACAATAGTATTCTGTTACAATCATATGCCACAACTTGGTCAGCCATTATCCAATTGTGGGACACCCCTTCAATTTCCAATTGTTTGCCACCACAAAAAGAGCAGCTATAGATTTTATTGTTGTTTAATCTTTTCAGTAATGTCTGACTCTTTGTGACCCCTTTTGGAGTTTTCTTGGCAAAGATACTGGAGTGGTTTGATTTTTCCTTCTCCAGCTCATTTTACAAATGAGGAAATGAGGCAAACAGGGTTAAGTGATTTGTCCAGGGTAGCATAGTTAGTCAGTGTCTGAGACTGGATTTGAACTAATGAAGAAGAGTCTCCCTGATTCCAAGGCCAGTATTCTATCCACTATATGACCTAGCTGCCCTGCTGCTATAAATATTTTTGTGCAAATAAGTCATTGTACTGCTGGATCAAATGATGTGCACAGTTTTATGTACCTTGTGGCATAGTTCCAAATTGTTTTCCAGAATGGACTAGGTCATAATTGAACCAACAGTGCATTAGTGACTCATTTTTTTTCTGTATGCCCTCCAGTATTTGTCATTTTCCTTTTCTTTAATGTTGATCATGGAGTAGGATTGAGTTGGTATATCAGAGCTGTTTATTTTGTATTTCTCTAAATAGTAGTAATTTGGAAATTTTTCATATAAAAATAGCTTTGGTTTCTGCTTCTGAAAACTGACTATTCATATCCTTTGACCATTTGTTAACCAGGGAATAGCTCCTTTTTAGCTCAGTTCTTCATATATTTAAGAAATTAGGCCATTATCCGAGAAATTTGCAATAAAATTTTCCCCAGTTTTCTGTTTTCCTTCCAATTTTGGCTGCTTTAGTTTTATTTGTGCATAACTAGATAAATCTAACCTTAAAATGAATAGGAAAGGAGTCAAGAAGATAAGTACAACCTTAGAAAAGTTGAATAAGATAGGCCAGGGCTTCTTAAACTTTTTCCACTCAGAACCCATTTTAACCCAAGAAATTTATATGTGACCCCAGGTATATATGCATCTAAAATAGTTATACAAATCAAACATTTGTATTAAAACAATTCTTTGTCATACACATAATTTTACCATTTATTAAAAACAAGAGCAAACTTGTACACTAATGAGATGGGTGTACTTACTTATTTTTATATAAAGAATTAAATCTTGGAGGAATACTTGATGGTGCAGGACATAAAGCATCTTCAACATTTTTCAGAGTTGACTGAAATTTGATTTTATAATTGTCAATACTGAGAATGCCAGTTCACATAATTGTGTAGCGCACAATGGCAGAAGTGTTTGTAACAAGAATGCTACTTGCTGCTCTCATGCCTGTGTAAGACCATGTAGCCAGAATGGCCTTTGTTTTCTTTGAATGACTCAGCTTACCTCATTGAGCCTCTGGACACTGTGGCTTGCTCTTCCGGGGCAGGAGGCCCAAGGAGCATTCCAGGAAGCAGACAACTTCCTGTGTGAGGAGTCATGGGGCTGGCTGAGGGGAGGTGTTAACGGCTACACTAGGGGGAGGGGCCAAGTCAAGAACCAATCGGCCCTGGTCGTTCAGGCAGTGCTTGATGATGTCAAAAACTCTATAAGAGGGGAGAGGACAGCTTGAAGATCCTCTTTTCCTTTTTCGGTTGGAGCCAGAGACAGTTACAGCGACAGTTACAGCGACAGTTACAGCGACAGTTACAGCTACAGTTACAGCCACAGCCACAGCTGAAGCAGGAGCTGCCAGTAGCAGAGCTGACCTACGGGAGGAAGCTGAACAAAGACTTCAGGCCAGTGGATAATCTTATTACCATAGAGGGGGAAGCATGATTTTGCTTTACGCAATCATGCTTCTCTGTAGCCTCCTGGTTACTCTTTCAAGGCGTACTTATTGGGCCTGGAAGCTTTTGATCAATATATCAAAATGGGGTTGCTGGTTCATGGGTTGGTTACTGTGGAGCCTAAATATATGTTCTGATTCTTTTGCCTTCTACTTTGAGAATTTCTTATATCCGGCGGTTCCGAACGTTTCAGACATGTTTATGATCCTCTTTGAGATTATAAACTCTGCCCTCCTAATACAGACCAATAACAAGAACAACAAGAGCACAAAGGAGGGCTGCTGACATAGGTTCTTTGATCTGCTTTTCCAAGTAAAGCAACTTGAAAGCGTTAACAATCTCTGTTTAATTAAACATACATAGATCATTCACTTAGTTCAGGAGAAAAAGTCAACACCCTGAACTTCAGAGCAAATACAAACAGATCAATATACAGGCTTGGTCTGATCAAGACAGCACATCCATAGTTACCAAAAAGAGAAGCACCAAGTCTGGGTTTTCACAACCATGTGACTCAATCTTTGTGAACTAGGCTTTCCTGTTTCTTAAGCAGGTCAAAGACCCTTGATTCAATCAAAGAAACAAAAGACAACAAAAAGTCCACTTTGCTTGCCATTGCATTTAAAAGGTAAGACTCATCAAAAGGTACTTGATTAGCTTATCATTCTAAAAGAGAAAACAAAAAAGTCTCACCCTAATTGCCATAACAGTGTTTAGGGACAATTCAGAAATTTTTGGAAGTTCTGTCCTAATCCCAAGCCAAAATTTATTTAATGATTTTTCTAGGAAACTCAAGTTTTAAATCTGTGTCACTTGATAACTTGACAAATTCTTCTGGAATTTTAATTGCAGATGACTGAGTTTGTTTTTTTTTTTTTTTAATTTCAATTGTATATGGCTTATGAACCCAACTTAGTTTTTTAGGATCAAAATCTGAAGGAAAGTATTTTTGAAACTATGTCTCCAGGTACTTCAGATGATCAATTATACATCTTATAAGTAAATCTTGCGGAAGGTTATTTTCAATTATAAAATCTTCCGTAGCTGTAAACATTTCTAAAGAACCATTTTCCACCCTATTCTTCCATATGTTAACTTTTTAGTAAAACCTTCAATTTTATCTTTTAGCATAAATAAGTTATATTTTTTCCTTGAAGTGACAAGTTTAAATCATTGTTTTTCAAAAACATCTGACAAATAACACAGATTTGAAAACCATGAGTCATTCTGAAAAAATTAACAAAGATCAGATTTCTGCTCAGTCAAAAATATAACTTCATCTTTCAATTTCAATAATCTGTTTAAAGTTTGCCCTCTTGAGAGCCACCTTACCTCTACATGTAGTAACAAGCTTTTGTAATCAGAGTCCATATATTTCCAAAGATTTGAAAACAAACTACTGTTAAGGACATGGATTTTAATGAAGTTAATGATTTTGATAGTATCATGAAGCACATCTAACTTTGATGATTTTTTTTTAGCTAAGAGTGACTCTTGATGGATCATGAAGTAAGTAAAAGTGGCATGTTCATTGATACTAGCTTTAATATTTCCTACAAATCCAACATTCTTGCCATAATTTCTCCAGCATTGTACAGACTTTAATTTAGTCTGTGAATAATTCATTGACTTCAAGATATATACCTTCCTCTCTTGTGTGCCCTTCCAAAGGATGACAAAACAATAATTCCTTGTGTATACTTCCTTCATAAACATAATCTTATATAAAGTAACAATTATGCCATGTTAGAAAGATCAGTTGTTTCATCTTACTGAATTGTTAGCTTTGGGCTGCCTTTAAGTCAGGTAATAAGCTGCTAGAATTGGTCATTACTAATTTCAGAAATTCTTTTGGAAATTCCTTCAATAAAGGAATTTTAAGAATTTCATACCCAAACTTTTTGCCATGAACTATTTCTGACATTTTAATAGCAACAGGTAACAAAATACTATCCTATTGCATAGGGTTTTTTAGTTTTTAAAATTAAATAATAAGTTTTCTAAGATGTAAGTAAATATTTTTCATTGACAGTAACAAATTTCTCAAAACATTGTTTTATTTTATTTGAAGATTTTGAAAGTTCTTCAAAATATTCCTTTGAAGTTTATTTAAGTTTCCTGTATGCTTGGTATTAAGATCTTTTAGTTTGGCTGGTTTCATCCTCTTCAAAGACAAAACTTGACTAAAAATTAAGCAAATTTTTTTTCCACACCATCATTAACATAAGAAGTAAATCCATATTGTGAAAATGATTCTACATATTTTCTTTTTCTTGTCAATTGTAGCAAAGACTCTGCTGCATTGTCATCCAAATTTTTACCTGTTCTCTCTAAATTTAGCTACTTATCCATAACCAAAAAATATTTTTGTCCTAAAACATGTTACTAATAATTTCTGAAATACATATTTGTCTTAGTGCATGAAATTACATGTTTGTTCTTAATTTAAACATTGATGTTCACACTTACATACACATACAGCAGTGATGGTAGAGAAATATTAATTAAAGGTTTCTGTCTTTACTTTCTGCAATTAAACACATGTTTCTATAAAAGGAGACAACAGCAGTTTTAAAAATCAAACATTCTATCACAGTGCAATCCAAATATATATTAATTTCATAGATGCTGAGGAATAATGGTAGAAAAATATTAAAAGTCTTTGTTTTCCATAATGAAACTATTATGTTTCTGTGATAGCAGATGTATGATAAAAACACTACAGTTCATAACATACAGTAGGTTCAAATCTGACCCAAGATATTTGTGGTAGTGTTCATAGGTGCTACATGGTAGGATAGTATGCACAGGGCAAAGCATGCATATTGTGTGTTCAGAACCAAGGCTGCAGGGAAGCTGCAGTAACATGGGCAGGTGCTGCCAGAAACACCTTGGATTCATGACTCAGTTGACTTTGAATTAATTTTTGGTTACGGCACATTCAGAAACCTTTTGCTGTTGCTAATTTTTTTGGGACCCTCACATTTAGTTATATAACTCCACACGAAATTGCTACTCACAGTTTATGAAGTGCTGAGATAGACTTCCAGAGAAAATTGAATGGAGAGGCAGGGCAAAGCCAATATGGTGGATTAAAGGAAGGGAATCACCTGAACTCTCACCCAAACTCCTCCAAATAGGTTTAAAAAGTGACTGTAAGCAAATTATAGATCAGCAGAACCCACAAAAAGAATTGAAACTAATTTCCAGCCCAAAACAACTTGGAACAGCCACAGGAAAGGTCTGTTGCCCCAGGGTAAGAGAATAGCACATTCCAGCACAGGCCACACCGGTGAAGACCAGGCCCTAGCAGGCCTTCGGGTGACTGAATCACTGGCAGCAGCAAAGGTTTCCAAGCCTCTCAGCCCACAGATGCCAAATAAAACTTAGAAGGTCACCAGGAAAGGTCTGCCACACCTGAGTGAGAGTGGAATGCAGTACAGTACAGGACTGCACCAGCACAGCCCTGGCCCCAGAAAACCAGGAGCAGGCTAAATCAGCTGCAGGTGCAGCTGCTTCAATGGCTCTCAGCCAGTAGATGGTAAGGGGGTCAAACAACTAGTCAGAATGACATTACATAGGTCTTTTTGCTAGCACAGGGGCAAGACTCTGTTTCTTTGCCCATACTTGGATCCAGGTGACAGTACTTGGTGGCAGGCCCAGGGCAAGGAGGACCATTAACACAGTAGAGCTATGGCCACAGTGGAGGGGAGACACAGTTCCAGGGCAGAAAAGAGTGCTTGTGGTTATTCACAGACCAGAACACAGGCCAGGAGACTAGTATACACCTCTCCTTAGATCATACTACCTTGGAAAAATTAAAACTCACAGATCCCTAGAAGTATCTCTGAAAATAGCTGCACAAAATCTGTGAAGCTTTGGACAGTTGGCCTTCCACCCTGGAAGCAGAGCTATAGCTTAAGAAAGTTAAAATGTCAGATAATAGTCTTGGAAGATAATTAAAAAAAATGAAAAAGAAAACAACCTCTGACTGTAGAAAGTTAATATTGTGACAAGGAAGATCAAAACACACACTCAGAAGACAACAAAGTCAAAGCTTCTACACCCAAAGCCTCCAAGAAAAATATGAATTGGTCTCAGGCCATGGAAGAACTCAAAAAGGATTTTGAAAATAAAATAAGAAAAGTAGAGGAAAAATTGGGAATAGAAATGAGAGCGATACAAGAAAATCATGATAAAAAGTCAATACCTTGAAGGAGATACAAAAAAAAATACTGAAGAAAACAACATGTTAAAAACAGACTAGGACAAATGGTAAAAGAGGTCCAAAAAAACAATGAGGAGTAGAATGCCTTAAAAAGCAGAATTGGCCAAATGGAAGAGGAGGTCCAAAAGCTCAATGAAGATAATCATATTTTCTTTGTATTTGAATGCTTTATTTTGATGGGATTTTACAATAAAATAGATAACTTGGCTATTAAGTTTATTTTCTTCCATTAACTTTTCATTTTTCCATCATTAAATACAAATAAATTCACAATATGGGAAAAAGACTCCAATTCAAGGTGTGCTAGCTGCAGCTAAGAAGCTCCCCTATCCAACTTACATACATTCTGGATAGCAAATGACCCAACAGTGGTATTTTTTATGATCCATTAATTCAAAAATTCTCCCCACATATATGACCTCAGAAGTATGCTTTGCTTTTTGTCATTGCTGTAGCAAAGTTGTCATCCTAACATTGAATATATAATCAAATACAATGCACCTCCCCAACTCTTCATTTACCAATTTTCCAGTATGCCAAATATATTTGCATTAATTCCCTTTAACAAGCGTTTGTAAAGTACTATTATGTACCAGGCACTGTGCTAAACACTGGGAATAGAGAAACCAAACAAAAACAATATCCAAGCTTCAAAAATTGAGTCATGCATGTGTTGTTTAAATTTTCAAAGCGTGTTATGAAGGGCCATGGATAAAGTCCTCTAATCCTATCAATTAGAACATCAAGCCCCCTTCCTCCCCACTCCCCAAGGATATAGACAGAACGATGCAGTAAAAAAGAGTACAAAACAGCTGCATGGAATAGATTGGCTTTTTAAATCTATAATTGAGTTCCTGGACATATTCCTACTAAAGGGCTACTGAGGATATTTTTTCAGAAATTCTGCGATCATCAATCCTGATGTTTTCAAAACCCTGATCAAATTCAAAGCTTTTTAAGACACTAAACATGACAATAATTTTCAGGGCAGAGCTGTCAATGGGGTTATATATAAAGATCTGAGTCAGATCAATTAATTTCCCTGATACAATTTTGGGAAGTCAATAGGAAGCAATTGTATGTCATGAGAACCTGGGTTCTAATGCTGCCTCTAACATGTACTGACAATGTTACCCTGTACAAATGGCTTAATTTCTATGAATTCCACCTTCTTCATCTAAAATGTGATGCTAGATGAAGTCTTTGAGTTTGGAATCCTCTGTCACATTGTGGGTAGCAGGCTCTTTGCATTTAGGAAGCCTTCCTCTTTTTTTCTTTTAATTTATTTATTTTTAGTTTGCAACATTCAGTTCCATAAGCTTTTGATTTCCAAATTTTCTCCCTTTCCCTCTCCTCCCCTCTTCCCCCTCCCCAAGACAGCATGCAATCTGATATAGGCTCTACATATGCATTTACATTAAACATTTTCACATTCCTTATGTTGCAAAGAAGAGTTATAAACAATGGAATGGACCACAAGAAAGAAGAAAGAAAACAAAAAAGAGAGAACAAATAATTTGCTTCAATCTGCATTCAGACTCCATAATTATTTCTCTGGATATGGATATCAGTTTCCATCATGAGTCTTTTGGAGTTGTCTTAGAACCTTGCATTACAGAGAAGAGCCAAGTCTATCAAAGCTAGTCGTCGCACAAGGTGGATATAACTGTGTACAAAGTTCTCCTGGTTCTCTTCCTCTCTCTCGGCATCAGTTCATATAAGTCTTTCCAGATTTATCTGAAGTCTATCTGCTCATCATTTCTTATAGCACAATAGTATTCCATTACATTCATATACCACAACTTGTTCAGCCATTGCCAGTTGATGGGCACCCCCTCGATTTCCAATTCTTTGCTGCCACAAAAAGAGCTGCTATAAATATTTTTTGTACATATGGGTCCTTTTCCCACTTGTATGATCTCTTTGGGAAACAGGTCTAGAAGTTGTATTGCTGGGCCAAACGGTAAGCACATTTTTATAGTCCCTTGGGCATATTTCCAAATTGTTCTCCAGAAAGGTTGGATCAGTTCACAACTCCACCAACAATGCATTAATATTCCAATTTTCCCACAACTTCTCCACAATTTATAATTTTTCTATTTTATCATGTTAGCCAATCTGACAGGTATGATATGGTACCTAAGAGTTGTTTTGATTTGCATTTCTCTAATCAATAGTGATTTAGAGCATTTGTCATATGACTATAGATATCTTTAATTTCTTTCTCTGAAAACTGCCTGTTCATATCCTTTGACTGTTTATCAATTGGGGAATGACTTGAATTCTTTGCTTTTTTTCATAAGAGCACCTTCTTTTTTTAAAACTGTATTTAATATATTTAGTTTTCAGCATTGATTTTCACAAAAGTTTGAATTACAAATTTTTCCCTGTTTCTACCCTCCCCCCACTCCAAGATGGCATATATTCTGGTTGCCCCACTCCCCAGTCAGCCCTCCCATCTGTCACCCCACTCCCCTCCCATCCCCTTTTCCCTTCTTCTCTTGTAGGGCAAGATAAATTTCTATGCCCCATTGCCTGTGTATCTTATTTCCTAGTTGCATGAAAAAACTTTTGTTGTTGTTATTGTTGTTGTTTTTGAACATCTGTTTTTAAAACTTTGAGTTCCAAATTCTCTCCCCTCTTCCCTCCCAACCCACCCTCCCTAAGAAGGCAAGCAGTTCAACATAGGCCACATGCATATCATTATGTAAAACCCTTCCACAATACTCATGTTGTGAAAGATTAACTATGTTTTGCTCCTTCCTAACCTATCCCCCTTTACTGAATTTTCTCCCTTGACCCTGTCCCTTTTTGAAAGGGTTTGTTTTTGATTACCTCCTCCCCCTGTCTGTCCTCCCTTCTATCATTCCCCCTTTTTTATCTTCTTCCTCCTTCTTTCTTGTGGGGTAAGATACCCAATTGCATGTGCATAGTATTCCCTCCTCAGGTCAAATCTGATGAGAGCAAGATTTACTCATTCCCCCTCACCTGCCCCCTCTTCCCTTCCTGCAGAACCACATTTTCTTGCCACTTTTATGTGAGATAATTTACCCAATTCTATCTCTCCCTTTCTCCCTCTCTCAATATATTCCTTGCTTATCCCTTGAATTGATTTTATTTTTTTAGATATCATCCCTTCATATTCAACTCACCCTGTGCTCCTTGTGTGTGTGTGTATATATATATATATATATATATATATATATATATATATATATATATATACCTACATATATGCATACATAGACACACATACGTATATATATGTATGCATATATACATATATATATGCATATTCCTTTCAGCTACTATGATATTGAGGTCTTATGAATCATACACATCATCTTTCTATGTAGGCATGTAAACAAAACAGTTCAACTTTAGTAAGTCTCTTATGATTTCTCTTTCTTGTTTACCTTTTCATGCTTCTCTTTATTCTTGTGTTTGAAAGTCAAATTTTCCATTCAGCTCTGGTCTTTTCACTGAGAAAGCTTGAAAGTCCTCTATTTTATTGAAAATCCATATTTTGCCTTGGAGCATGATACTCAGTTTTGCTAGGTAGGTGATTCTTGGTTTAATCCTAGCTCCATTGACCTCTGGAATATCATATTCCAAGCCCTTCGGTCCCCTAATGTGGAAGCTGCCAGATCCTGTGTTATCCTGATTGTTTTTCCACAATATTCAAATTATTTCTTTCTGGCTGCTTGCAGTATTTTCTCCTTGATCTGGGAGCTTTGGAATTTGGCGACAATGTTCCTAGGAGCTTTCTTTTTGGGATCTATTTGAGGAGGCAATCTGTGGATTCATTCAATTTCTATTTTACCCTCTGGCTCTGGAATATCAGGGCAGTTCTCCTTGATAATTTCTTGAAAGATGATATCTAGGCTCTTTTTTTGATCATGACTTTCAGGTAGTCCAATAATTTTTAAATTATCTCTACTGGATCTATTTTCTAGGTCAGTGGTTTTTCCAATGAGATATTTCACATTGTCTTCCACTTTTCGGTTCCTTTGCTTCTGTTTTATAATATCTTGATTTCTCATCAAGCCACTAGCTTCCACTTGCTCCAATCTCTTTTTTAAGGTAGTATTTTCTTCAGTGGTCTTTCGGACCTCCTTTTCCATTTGGCTAATTCTGCCTTTCAAGGCATTCTTCTCCTCATTGGCTTTTTGGAGCTCTTTTGCCATATGAGTTAGTCTATTTTTTAAAGTGTTGTTTTCTTCAATATTTTTTTCAGTACTTTTTTGGGTCTCCTTTAGCAAGTCATTGACTTATTTTTCATGGTTTTCTTGCATCATTCTCATTTCTCGTCCCAATTTTTCCTCTACTTCTCTAACTTGCTTTTCCAACTCCTTTTTGAGCTCTTCCATGGCCCGAGACCCGTTCATGTTTTTCTTGGAGGCTTTTGGTGTAGGCTCTTGGACTTTGTTAACTTCTTCAGGCCATATGTTTTGGTCTTCTTTGTCACTAAAAAAAGATTCCAAAGTCTGAGACTGAATCTGGGTGTGTTTTCGCTTCCTGGCCATGTTCCCAGCCAACTTACTTGACCCTTGAGTTTTTTGTCAAGGTATCACTGCTTGTAGAGCAAAGAGTACTTTGTTCCAAGCTTGAGGGGATGTTCTGTTGATTTCAGAGCTATTTCTATACAGCCAGCTCTGCCACCCCAGCACTCCTCCTTCCTCAAGAACCACCCACCCAGACCTGATGCAAATCTTTAGCAGGCTGTGCACTCCTGCTCTGATCTGCCACTTAATTCCTCCCACCACATGGGCCTGGGGCCGGAAGTAACTGCAGCTGTAGTTCTGTAGCTGGACCTCCCCCGCTGCCCCTGTGTCAGTGGCCGAACCAGGAACTCTGTCCCCAGCAGCTTTTCCCACTAACCTTCTCTGTTGTCTTTGGTATTTGTGGGTTGAGAAGTCTGGTAACTGCCACAGCTCACTGATCCAGGTTGCTAGGGCCTGTCCTGCCCGACTCCTGGTCTGGTTGGTCCTGCTGCCTCCCATGCTGAGCTCTGCTCTCCTCTACTCTGTGTGCCATAGACTTCATCCAGTAACCATCCAGGCTGTCATGGGCTGGATCCCTGCTTCCCTCTGCTATTTTGTGGGTTCTGCAGTTCTAAAATTTGTTGGGAGCCATTTTTATAGGTTTTTGGGGGGACCTGGCAGGGAGCTCACTCAAGTCCCTGCTTTCCAGCCACTGTATGACTTGAATTCTTAAAAATTTCACTGAGTTCTCTATATGTTAGAAATGAGGCCTTTTTGAGACACTGGTTGTAAAACTTCTTTCCCAGTTTTCTGCTTCCCTTCTAATCTTGGTTGCCTTGGTTTTGTTTGGACAAAAAATTTTCAATTTAATGCAATAAAAATTATCTATTTTGTATTTCATAAAGTTCTCTATCTCTTGTTTGGTCAGAAATTGCATTCTCCATAAATCTGCTCTTTCAGATTGCTTATAGTATCAGCCTTTATATCTAAATCATGTACCCATTTTTACTTTATTTTGGTATACAATGTAAGATATTGGTCTAGGCCCAGTTTCTGCCATACTATTTTCCAGTTTTTGCAGCAGTTTTTGTCAAATAGTGAGTTCTTATCCATGAAGCTGGAATCTTTGAGTTTATCAAACAGTAGTAGATTACTGTAATCATTGACTACTGTGTCTTGGTACCTAACCTACTGCAATGATTCACCTATTTCTTAGCCAGAGACAAGTAGTTTTGATTATTGCTGCTTTATAATACAGTTTAAGATCTGATATGATGAGGCCACCTGTCTTAGAATTACTTTTCATTAATTCCCTTGATATTCTGGACCTTTTGTTCTTCTACATGAATTTTGTTATTATTTTATCTAGCTCTATCAAATAATTTTTCATAGTTTGATTGCTATGGCACTAAACAAGTAAATTAATTTAAATAGAATTCTCATTTTTATTATACTAGTTCTGCCTAACCATGAGCAACTGATTTTTTTCATTTATTTAGATATGACTTTATTTGTGTGAAGAGTGTTTCATAATTGTGTTCACGTAGTTCCTGGGTTTGTTTTGACAGGTAGACTCCCAAACATTTTATAATGTCTACAATAACTTTAAATGGAATTTCTCTTTCTATCTCTTGCTGTTCGCTTTGTTAGTAATATGTAGGGATGCTGATGATTTTTGTGGGTTTATTTTATATCCTGCAACTTTGCTAAAGTTATTTATTATTTCAAGTAGTTTTTTACTTGATTCTCTAGGATTGTCTAAGTATATCATCCTATCATCTGCAAAGAGTGATAACTTAGTTATTCTAATTCTTTCAATTTCTTTTTCTTCTCATTGCTAATGCTAACATTTCTAGTATTTAATTGTATTACAGGGATGTAAAACAGTTTGCCCTTTTTGAATAACATGTTGGGTTTTTTATTTTCCCTTTCACGTTTGCCTTTTTATGCCTCTCTTGAGTCTTGTATTTGAAGATCAGATTTTCTATTGAGCTCCGGCCTTTTCATCAGGGAAGTCTGGAAGTCCCCTATTTCACTCAGTGTCCAACTCCTCCCCTGAAACAGTATGCCCAGTTTTACTGGGTAGTTGATTCTTGGTTTTAATCCAAGCTTCTTTTCCTTATAGTATATCATTTTCCAAGCCTGCTGATTTATTTATGTAGAAGCTGCAAGGTTCTGAATAGTCTAGACTATTTCTATGATATTTGAACTGTTTCTTTCTGGCTCCTTGCAGTATTTTCTCCTTAATCTAATACTTATGGCATTTGGCTACAATATTTCTTGGCATTTTCAATTTGGGATATCTTTCAGGAGGTAATTGGTGGATTCCTTTGATGACTATTTTACCATCTGGTTCTAGAACCTCAGGGCAGATTTCCTTGATGATTTCTTGAAAGATGTTGTCTAGACTCTTTTTTTCATCATTCTTCTCAATAATTCTTAAATTGCCTCTCCTGGATATATTTTCCAGATCAATTGTTTTTCCAATGAAGAATTTTACTTTTTCTTCTATTTCTTCATTCTTTTGGTTTTGTCTGACTGATTCTTGATATCTCATAGAGTCATTAGCTTCCAGTTGCCAAATTCTAATTTTCAATTAATTGTTTTCTTCAGTTAGCTTTTGCAACTCTTTATCCATTTGGCCAATTCTACTTTTTAAGAAGTTGTACTCCCCCACCATTTTGTCAATTGTATTTTAAAAATTTTCTTCTATCTCTCTTATTTGACTTTTAAAACTCTTCTTGAGCTCTTCCAAGAAGGTTTTTAGGGCTTGAGACCAGTTCATATTCCCCTTTGAGGTTTCAGATGTGGGTACATTGATCATGTTGTCCTCTCCTAAATTTGTGTTTTGATCTTCACTGTTGCCAAGATATTTATCTATGGTCAATGATTTTTTTTTTTATTCTTCTTGCTCATGTTATTTGACTTTTTTCTGGCTTTTAAATTTTATCTCTGCTTCTATGGCTCAGGAGCACTGAACTAGGTTTCTTATGCAGGGGGTTAGAGGCCTGATTACTGGTTTTCTCCTTGGGAGCCTCAGGAGCTTGCAGTTGGATGTTGTAGTGGTCTGGTATTTTACCTGGTGCTGAGTTGGAGGTGGTATGTGGTTGGTGTAGGTGCTTGCCTGCTCCTCCACCCTTGGGCTCAGTGTCTCCTACTGGTCTGCTGAAGTGGGGCTTGATGCTAGCTTTCTGGGATGCCTCCCATCCTGAACTGGTTACCTTCAGCCAAGGCAAGAGGGAGCTTTCCTGTTAATCCCCTGGCCTCCTGAGTTAGAGTTAAAAGACTGCAGTCTTTCTGGTGGCTCCACTATTCCAGGATTTTTCCAGGGGCAATATTCTCTGGATTTTTCAAGGTCAACAAGGGAAGGTGAAAACAACTCACTGTTTACTCTGCTATCTTGACTCCTGGAAGTTTAAATAGGTGACTTTCAAACATTCTGTCTGGGTTAATGGACCCAAGAGTAGCTGCTGATGCTGATGCTGCTGCCACAGGCTTTGCATAGGACTGAGTCTCTCTCTCACCCAGTTCCAACACAAACCCACCCACTCTTCCTCCTTGTGCCTAGAGGTGTTGGAATCTCTACCACTGCCAGCAATTCATTCTGCTGGGATCTGCTCTGGCCTGACCATGCTGGTGCAGCCCTCACATTAGACTGTGCTCCTCTTCCAGTCCAGTGCAACAGACCCCTCTTGTCCACCCTCCAGGCTGTCCTGAACTTCAAATTTGCCACACACTGTCTCCCTGTTGATTGTACCACTTTAGAATTTTTTTCAGATTCATACCTTAGAGGAATCTGAAGGTGTTTGTGGGAGAGCTCAGGTGAGTCCCTACTTTCACTCCACCATCTTGGCTCTGCCCCAAGAAAATCACTTCTTAAAAATTAGAATGAGGCAAATGGAAGCTAATGACTTTATGGGAAATCAAGAAACAATAAAGCAAAACCAAAAGAATGAAAAAAATAGAAGACAATTTGAAATATCTCATTGGAAAAACAACTGACCTGCAAAATAATAAGACATTATTGAAGAAAATTGCCCTGATATTCTAGAACCAGGTGATAAGATAGAAATTGAAAGAATCCACCAATTACCTCCTGAAAGACATCCCCGAATGAAAACTTCCAGGAATATTACAGCCAAATTCCAGAGTTCCCAGGTCAAGGAGAAAATAGTGGAAGCAGTCAGAAAGAAACAATTCAAGTATCATCAAGCCACAGTCAGGATAACAGAAGATTTAGCAGCTTCTATATTGAAGGATCACAGGCCTTGGAATATGATATTCCAGGGGGCAAAGGAGCTAATATTACAACCAAGAATTACCTACTCAGCAAAACTGAGTTTAATCATTCGGGGGAAAAATGGATATTCAATGAGATAGGGGGCTTTCAAGCATTCTTGAGAAAAGATTAGACCTGAATAGAAAAATTTGATTTTCAAATACAAGACTCAAAAGTAGCACAAAACGATAAGCAGGAAAGAGAAATCATAAGGGGCTTATTAGAGTTAAACCTCATTCCTACATGGGAAGATGATGTAACTCATAAGAACTTTCTCATTATTAGGGTAGTTAGAAAGAGTATACATAAGAGAGAGTACAGGTATGAGTTGAATATGAAGGGATGATATATAAAAAACAAAAGTAAGGATGGGAGAGGAATGTATTGGGAGAAAAAGAAAGGAAGAGGCAGAATGGTGTAAATTATCTCACATAAAAGAGGCAAGAAAAAGCTTTTACAGTGGAGAGGAAGAGAGGGGAAGGGGGGGTGAGTGAACCTTACTCTCATTAGAATTGGCTAAAAGAGGGAATAACATATACATTCAATTGGGTATATAAGTCTATCCTAACTTACAGGAAAGTAGGGGGGAAGGGATAAGAGGAGGGGAAGTGATAGAAGGGAGGGCAGATTGAGGAAGGAGGAAGTCAGAAGCAAAACACTTTTGAGGAAGGACAGGGTGAAAGGAGAGAGAATAAAATAAATAGGATGGGAATGGGATGGAGAGAAAAACAATTATCAATAGTAACTGTGGAAAAAAAATTAGAAGCAAATTTCTCTGATAAAAGCCTCATTTCTTAAGCATATAGAGAACTGAGTCAAATTTATAAAAATCAGAGCCATTCTCCAATTGATAAATGATCAAAATATATGATCAATTTTCTGATGAAATAATCAAAGCTATCTATAGCTGTACGAAAAAATACTCTCACTATTGATTAGATAAATGTAAATTGAAACAATTCTGAGGTACTACCTCATACCTATTAGATTGGCTAATAGGACATAAAAGTAAATGACAAATTTTGGAAGTTAAAACTGAGTGGGACAAGAAGGAAACTTATCTTTATAATTGAACATGTCAATAATAAAAACCACACAAATAATGTTTCTAAGATATAAGTGCACTTTTCCTTTATAATTTATTGAAATATAATATCTATAGTCTTCCTTTGATCATGGCTTTTAGGTAGTCTGTTGATTCTTAAATTATCGTGGAGCACATTCCAGGGCAGGTCACACTGCAGCAAACAGCAGTAGGCCTTGAGAGTGCCTGAATGAATGGCAATGGAGACATTTTCCCAGACCTCTCAGCCCACAGACAATAAGAGGGTCAGACAATTGGTCAGAAGTGGATTGAAGGAGTACCTTTGCTGACACAGGGTGCAGGATTCTGTTTCATTTTCAATATAAGTATTTGGGTCACAGGCCCAGGCTAAGGAGCACTAGCACAGCAGAACTTGCAACCTTAGAGGACCTGGGACCTTACTGCAAGTTCCAGAATGGAAAGTGTTCTTTTGGTTACTCATAGACCAGAGCACAAGACAGGAGAGTAGTAAAAAGGCATCTCCCTAAATCATACTATCTTGCAAGAACTGAAAACTTACAGACCCCCAGAACTAGCTCTGAAAATAGTATATCACCAATGCAATACCCACAGTGGCTGCTATGACTATGCCAGCATACTTACAGGTTTGAATCACAAGATATAACACTTTCTTTATCTCAAAAACAAAACTAAGACATTTATTCAAACACCAGAAAGCCAAATCTGTCATAGTAATAAAGAACTCTATAACACTGTGAAAGCAGAGAGCATCTCCATCCCCAAGCCTTCCCTCTGTCAGGCCTCCCCACCAACAAGCTCCCTTAAGCAAAATCACTCCCTCTCTCACTCATGCCAGCTGTTCTCTCTCTCTCTTTCTCTCTCTGTCTCTCTCTCTGTGTGTGTCTCTCTCTCTCTATCTCTCTCCCTCTGTCTCTCTCTTTCTGTGTCACTCTCTCTGACTCTCTCTCTCTCTCTCTCTTTCTTTCTCTCTCTCTTCCAGCTCTGACTGCTCTATCTTTCTATCTTACCCATTCACTTCCTGCTGCAGTCATTCCAGTTCCATTGAGCAAACTCCTCCCGCCACAGGCTCATGTGACTCAGGCTTCCATGTGACTCAGGGGCTCAAAGCAAGTCATGTAGGCAAATTAATGGATGGGAAAGATTTTCCCATTGCATTAACATTACAAATAGCTACACAAAAAATACCCTGAAACTTGAGACAGTGCCCCCTCCACTCTAAAAGCTGACCCCCACTTTAGCATAGAGTAAAAAAAAAAAAAGTCAGTAAAGAAATAAGTTGGGAAAATGAGCAAACCAAAGAAAAAGACCCTGACTATGGAAAGTTACTATGGTGAGAGGACAGATTAAAATACAAACTCAGGAGTCAATAAAGTAAAAATTGATACATCAAAAGCCACAAAAAAGAACTCAAAAAGGATTATAAAAAATAAATTAAGAGAGGTATATGATAGAATAAGAGGATAAATGAGAATGATGCAGGAAAATTATGAAAAAGAGTCAAGAGCTTGGTAAAGGAGGAATAAGAAAATACTGAAGAAAATAACACCTAAAAAACCAGAATAGGCCAAATGGCAAAAGAAGCACAAAAATTCAATAAAGAGAAGCATGTTGTGACAAATCAGAATTTGTCAGATGGAAAAAGATATACAAAACTTCACTAAAGAGAAGAATTCCTTAAAAAGAAGAATTGGCCAAAGCTCACTGAAGAAAATTATTCCTTTAAAATTAGAATTGGGTAAGTAGAATCTAATGACTTTATGAGACATCAAGGATCAATAAAAAAAAATCAAAAGAATGAAAAATAGAAGAAAATGTGAAATATCTCATTGGGGAGAAAAAAAAAAAAACACTGACCTGGAAAATAGAACCAGGAAAAATAATTTAGGAATTACTGGACTTCCTGAAAGCCAGGATAAAAAAAAGAGCCTAGACATCATCTTTCAAAAAAGTGTCTTGGAAAACTTCCCTGATATCCTAGAACTAGAGGGAAAAATAGAAATTGAAAGAATCTACCAATCACCTCCTGAAAGGCATTCCAAAATGAAAATGCCCAGGAATATTATAGTCAAATTCCAGAGCTCCTCAATCAATGAGAAATCATTGCAAGCATTCAAATACACACACACACACACACACACACACACACACACACACACATACACATATATATGTGTGTGTGCATACATATATAGACACATATACACATATATTTATGTGTGTATACCTGTATATGTACATATATGTGTATATGCACATAAGTATGTATATATGTATATGCTTATGTATGCATTTGCATATGTATATGCATATATATGGATGGATACATGTATATATGCATATGTATATATGTATATATGCATATGGTATGTATTTATAGATATAGATATATAGTATAGATATAGATATATAGATATTCAATGAAATAGGTGACTTTCAAGCATTCCCAATGAAAAGATCAGAATAGAAAATTTGACTTTTACATATAAGTCTCAAGAGAAGCATAAAAAGGTAAACCAGAAAGAGAAAGCAGAAGGAATTCAATAAGCTTGAACTATTTACTTTCCTACATGGGAAAATGATACTTATAACCCATTAAAAGTGTTCTCATTATTAAGGCAGTTAAAGGGAATATGCATAGAAGGCATGTGTGTGAGTAGAATATGAGGACATAATTATCTAAATAAATAAAATTAAAAGATAAGAAAAAGGAATACACTGGTAGAAGGGGAAAAGACAGGTAGAATGGAGTAATTTATTTGACAAAAAAAGAGGCACAAAAGAGCTTTTACAGTGGAGTGAAAGATGGTAGAGGTGGGGTGGGAAGAGTACATGAATCTTACGATTATTGAAATTGATTCAAAGAGGGAATAGCATACACATTCAGTTGGGCATCTATCTTACCAGTAAGGAAAGTAGGAGAAGAAGAGGAAAAGAGAAGGAGATAGGGATGATATTGGGGCATATTGGGGTAGATAAAAATCAGAAGCAAAACCCTTTTGAGAATTAATAGGGTGAAAGGAGGGAGAGTAGAACAAATGGGGGAAATGGGATGAAGGGAAATCGATAGTTACTAACCATAATTGAAAAAAAAATACAAGTCTCTCTAATAAAGACCTAATTTCTTAAATACATGGTGAACTAAGTCAAATTTATAGAAATAAGAGCCATTCCTCAGTTGATAAATGGTCAAAGGATATTAACAGTTTTTAGAGAAAGTAATCAGAGCTATTTTCAGTCATATTTTTAAAATGCTCTAAGTCATTATTGATTAGAGAAATGCAAATTAAAAGAATTCTGAACTACTACCCTGTACCTAGCAGGTTGACAAATATGACAGAAAAGGAAAATTACAAATGTTGGACTGGACAAGGAAAAACTGAGATACTAATGCCCTATTGGTGAAGTTGTATACTGATTCAACCATTCTAGAAAGCAATTTGGAACTACACACAAAGGGCTATAAAATCATGTATACCCTTTGACTAAGGAAGATAGCATTACTAGATTTGTATCCAAAAAAATTAAAAAAAAAAAAACAAAGAGGAAAAGAACTTATATTTACAAAACTATTCATAGCAACTTTTATAGTGGTGGTAAAGAATTGTAAACTGAGATATCTATCTATTTGGGAATGGCTGAACAAGTCACTATATATAACTATGATAATCTCAGAAAAACCTGGAAAGACTTATATGAACTGATGCAAAGTAAAATGAGCAGAACCAGGAGAACATACAGTAACAGCAATATTGTATGATTAATTATAAATAACTTAGCTATTCTCAGCAATACAATGATCCAAGCCAATACTTTTTTTTAATTTTTTAAATTTAATTTAATTTTAGTTTAGTTTTCAACATTCACTTTAATACAATTTGAGTGCCGAATTTGTTTATCCCTCCCTCCCCAAGACAGCAAGCAATCTGATATAGGCTATACATGTACAATCATATTAAACATATTTCCACATTAGTCATGTTGTGAAAGGAGAATTAGAACAAAGCAGGAAAAAAAAAACTACGAGAAAGAAAAACAAAAAGATAGAAAGTAGTATGTTCAGTCTGCATTCAGACTCCATAGTTCTTTTTCTGGATGTGGATAGCATTTTCCATCATAAGTGTTTTGGAATTGTCTTAGATCATTGTATTGCTGAGAAGAGCTAAGCGTATCAAAATTGGTCATCGTATACTGTTGCTGTTACTATATACAATGTTTTCCTGGTTCTGTTCATTGCACTTTGTATCAGTTCACACAAGTCTTTCTGGGGTTTTTTTTCTGAAATCTGCCTGCTCATCATTTCTTATAGCACAATAGTATTCCATTACATTCATATACCACAACTTGTTCAGCCATTCCCCAATAGGTGGGCATCCCCCCAATTTCAAATTCTTTTCTACCACAAAAAGATCTGCCATAAATAATTTTGTACATGTGGGTCCTTTTACCCATTTTGTTATCTCTTTGGGATACAGACATAGTAATGGTATTGCTGGATCAAAGGGTAGGCAGAGTTTGGTTGCCCTTTGGGTATAGTTCCAAATTGGGCTCCAAAATGGTTAGATTAGGTCATAACTCCACCAACAATGTGTTGTGTTCCAATGTTCCCACATTCTCTCCAGAATTTATCATTTTCCTTTTTTGTCACATTAGCCAATCTGATAGGTGGGAGGTAGTCACTCAGAGGTGTTTTAATGTGCATTTCTCTAATCAATAGTGACTTAGAGTATTTTTGCATATGACTGTAGATAGCTTTAATTCCTTCATCTGAAAACTGCCTGTTCATAACCTTTGAAAATTTTTCAATTGGGGAATGACTTGTCTTCTTGTAAATTTGACTCAATTCTCCATGTATTTTAGAAATGAAGCCTTTATCAGAGATCCTGGCTGTAAATAATTGTTTCCCAGCTTTCTTCTTTCCTTCTAATCTTGGTTTCATTGGCTTTGTTTATACAAAATCTTTTTTTATTTTAATGTAATCAGAATTATCCATTTTACAGTTTCATAATGTTCTGTATCTCTCGTTTGGTCATAAATTCTTCCCTGTTCCATAGATCTGACAGGTCAACTATTCTTTGCTCTCTTAATTTGCTTATTTGCTTTGCTAAATCATGTACCCATTTTGACCTTATCTTGGTATATAGTGTAAGATGTGTGTCTATGCCTAGTTTCTGCCATATCATTTTCCAGTTTTCCCTTTGTACCTAAAATATTCCACTTTGTTTCTTAGCCAGTACCAAATAGTTTGTTGATTGCTAATTTAAAATGCAGTTTTAGATCTGATACAGCTAGGCCACCTTCCTCTGCATTTCTTTTCATTAATTCTCTTCATATTCCGGACCTGTCATTTTTCCAGTTGAATTTTGTTATTTTTTTCAAGCTCTATAAAATATTTTTGGTAGTTTGATTGGTATGCAACTGAATAAGCAAATTAATTTAGGTAGAATTGCCATTTTTAAATGATATTAGCTCAGCCTATCTATGAGCAACTGATATTTTGATCCCAGAGTGTTCTGAAGGGCTTATGGTGGAAAGTCCTATCCATCTCAAAGAACCGATAGTCTGAAAGCATAAGGAAGAATACTTTATTTTTACTTTATTTTTCTCGTGGGTTTTTTTTTTGGGGGGGGGAATCATTTTTTTTCCCCCATGACATGACTAACACGGAAATATGTTTGACACAAATGTGCATGTACAAGCTATTTTATATTGCTTACCTACTCCACAGAAGGGGGGAAAGTGAGAGAGAATTTAAAATTCAAAAACTAAGAAAAGAATATTGGAAATTGTTTTTACATGTAATTGAGGGTAAATAAAATATTAAATTTGAAATGAATATTTATTAATGGAAGTGTGAGGACGTTAGAGATTTCAAAGAGTAGGTTCTATAAGCCAATGCAATAAAGGTCATAAAATAATAAAATCAAACATTTCTGGGAAAAGGTAGACTTAAAATTTATTTTCTTCAGTGGACATTTGTACTTTTTTTCTTATTTGACCAATTCTGCTTTTTAATAAATTATTTTCATTTTTTGAATTTTTTTTATTTCTTTTCCATGTGGCCAATTCCCCAATTCTATCTTTAAGGTGTTATTTTCTTCTGTATTTTTGTGATTCTTTTACCGCACTGCTAATTGTTTTTTCATCATTTTTTTAATTTACCTTCATTCTTTTACCTACTTTTTTCTTCTACCACACTTATTTGATTTTGAAAATCATTTTTCATCTCTTCTAAAAATTCCTGTTGGGCTTTTGTCCAACTTACATTTTTTTTTTCTTTGAGGCTTTGCTTATAGTTGTTTTGACTTCATTTTCTTCTTTTGAGTTTGTGGCTTGATCTTCCCTGTCACCATAGTACTTTTCATGATCAGGGTATTTTTTTCTTGCTGTTGTTTGCTCATTCTTTTTTTCTTATTGTGTTGCTTAATTTAGAAACTTAATTTAATGCTGGGCTCTGTTGTTGGTATGGAGTGGGGAGGGGCACTGTCACAAACTTCATGATGTTTAGCACTGATATTTTCAGAGCTAGTTTTGGGAGTTTGAAAGTTTTTGATGCTCCAAGGTGGTGTGATCTGGGGAGAGATGTGGTAACAGTTCTCCTGGTCTGTACTCTGGTCCTTACCCAAGAAGGGCCCTGATTCCTTGAGGCTTGAAGTACTATCACTCTGGGTTTACATTCCTTCTTTCATTGCTGCTCTTGAGCTATGACCTAGACATGTTTTTTTTTTTCTTTTTGGCAAGGCAATTAGGGTTAAGTGACTTTCCCAAGGTCACATAGCTAGTACATGTGTCAAGTGTCTGAGGCCGGATTTGAACTCAGATCCTCCTGACTCCAGGGCCGGTGTTCTACTCACTGTGCCACCTAGCTGCCCCTAGACAAAGTTATAGGTAATGATGTTTCCAAAAGCTTCTGGCCCTGTAGCCAGTGCTAGCACAAAGGACCCCTATAATCTCCTTCTTTGTCAGTCATCTTACCATCTCTGACTTGAGAATATCTGGAGCTGCTGCTTCAACCACCGCTACCTAGCCCCACTACTAGTGTTTCATCCATGTTGCCTCTCATTCAGCCTCCTCTCTCATGTCACAGGTCTTTCTCTCTGACCTCCTGTGTTGTCTTGGGCTGCAACAATTTCTTATTCTGACATTTTTTTGGCTCTGCTCTTCAGAATTCAATGTGAAGAGGTATTTTAAAGTTGTTGGAGGGGACCTTTGGGAGATCTTAGTTGAGTACTTTCTCTACTCCACCATCTTTTCTCAGAAGCAACAATTACTTAATAGCTCTAAAAGTTTGATATTATTATAAGTTTATAAATGAACCCAGTCAAGTTTCTTGTTGTTATAACATTGACTGTTACTAGGACCATCAACAGAATGCTTCAGTCCTAAAAGCCAGCTTTGTACTAGTACCAAGAAGTCAATCGTACTTGGAGACAACACAGTATTAACATAGCCTCCTGACACCACTTAGTCAGTGACTTTTTGGCCTTCATCAGCACATGTTGTATGAATCTTACCCCAGTGACTCAGTTGTAGCAAATGAGCCAAATTAAATAAAGGAAAATCAGGCCATGTCTCTTGTATACACTTTCAACCAACTGGCAATCATCTGTATTCTGGGAACTTAAGCATCTCATCTAGTTCATAGAGGTAATTTATATACCATTCAGCAGGATGATGCTAAAAAGCTCTGAGGAAACAAAGATGGCTGTATCTTTACTATATATTCATTTTGATAAACAATTCACTGGAATATTTGTAGGTGCCCCAAAAGGGGACTACAAAAACCAGCTCCAACATCTGGATTCATATATGAATTTCACCATTTTTCTCCCCTGTCTTTTCTCTTTCTTGCCTAAATTTGTTTTCTTTAGCTTTTACTCTGAGAATTCTGTTTTTTTTATTCTAGTGGTTTCCAATTATGTGCATGTGTATTATCCATATAGATCCTGTTTTATTATGTTAATATGTGCATATAACATGTGCAATTATGATATAATTTATAATATATGTGAACATACAACAAAATATGTACAGAAACATAAAGATGTAATGATGTATAATACTTATTGCCCACTTAGAATATGAATGCAATTAGATGTAACAAATATTTCCCAGTAACACTAAACTAGGATTTATCAAGTCAACAAATTCAGAAGACAGAGCCTAACCCCTTTCATTAAAATCCAGACTCTCCTAGGACTGAACCCAGTCAAAAGAATTCTGGAGCTGGAGATGAGGATGTAGCATGGCAAGCTCCCAGATCCCTTGGTGATCCAACAGTGTTTTCAGAAGTCTAGACTACTGGCTTATATTTCTTCTTTGATCACTTTCTAATGAATCTTCCATTTCTGTGGCACCCACATTTTCATTGTTCAAACACCTAAACTCGGAGTAATTATCCTTCTTCAGATAGGGTAGAGTATAGTTCCAGATGATTCCCTGCACAGCATAAACTTTAGGAGGAAATGAATCACTTGAAATAGGATTCTAATTCTCCATTAAGCAGAGAACCCTCTTCTCCTTTATCAAGCTTTAAGCTGCCTCAGCTGTCATCCATCCCACCCCACCCCCACCACAGTTTTACTCTCCTTCCTCAACATGGTTGTCTTTTATGTGACGAGGATGAGCTTAGACTGAGTCGATATTGTGTTGGTACTAAGTGGAGGCCCCAGAGCCAGACCCTGAAACACAAGCAAGTGAGCTCGCCTGTACTAGCTATTATACATAGTGTGTGGGATGAACTAAGTACTAAGAACTAAGATTGAATGGGTGCTTTAAATATTTAGGTTCTTTTATGCTATTTCATGAGGCTTTTATTCTGTTTTGAGTCTCAGCTTCTTTTCTTTGGGATTCAGTTTTAATTACTATGGATTTGATACTTATTTCATTCTTTCCAGAGTTTTAGACTATGAGGTTATGCAGAAAGCAATTATTTTTGACACTCATGTGACCTAGATAACTTTTAACATTTTTCTTTTGTGTTAAGATTCTTTAGTGTCTGCTCACTGACTAAGAATAAAGTCATTTTCCAAGAGAGTCCAGTTCCCCTGGATATATTTTATAGATGTCTATCCACATTGACCTAGTCAAATCTCTTTTCTTAACATCATTTTGCCATGACTGAGAGTTATGTTAGAGGTGAACCATTTTCCAAAATGTGGATTTTATTTTATATCAATATACAAGTGTACTATGAAACATAATATTTGATTTACGTCTATCTAAAAACCAGCGACCTGACCACTTGATGTTAAAAGCAGATAGCAAAGGGCATGGAAGGGAGGATTTTCATGGAAAGGATACGAGGGAGACATTTTCAACAAACATTTATGAAGTGTTTACTGTGTGCAAGGAACTGCACTAGCTGCTGGAGATGCACAGACAGAATAATAATCATTTCTTGTCTTCAACTGATTAAAAATAGATTCAAATGCATATAAAATAATCGCTTTGAAAGTTACAAAATCTTTTACATATGCTATTTTATTTATGTCCACAACAATTATTACCCCCATTTTGCAGATGAGGAGACTGAAGTAAAATGACTTAACAAAGTCACACAATTAATGTGACCCAGCTTTTCTGACTCCAAATGTGGTGCTTTTCTCCCTAAACCACAGCTACCAGTAAACTTGCTTTATCTTTGTTTACTGTACCTACCACAAGGCTTAGCAGTTCTTAAGATAATTTTGAAGTCAAATTAGCTACAGTATTATTTCTATGCAGAGCTAAACACCTGCTACTTGGTGGTTGTTTTTTCCTTCACTTGTTTTTGCTTTCTGATTAAAAAAGAGTGGGTGGGAAAAGAATGAGAGGGGAAAGGCTCCCTAATATGCAGCTAGAAGTCTCAATAAAATTTAACAATACAAAAGGAGTGGCACACCGGCATTCTGAAAGGTAGGTTAAATGGCTTTCCCTTAATCACAAAGGCCTGGTATGTTATTACTATCTTATTTGGTCATGGTAGTAATATGCTATAATATAAAAGTCAATTTTTATAGAATCAGAATTTTATTTGATAATTAAACAAATATAAACTTCATTTATTTAATAGTATGATGAGTCCAGGGAACATTTGGTATCTCTAAACAATGGTGGGGACAAAATGTTATGACTTTCAAGTAATAGACAAGTTTAGCAAAAGACACTGATTATATTTGATTGCTTTGTTCTATCAAACATGCTCCATCATGATTCAAAAGAAAAGAAAATTAAATTAAATAAATACGGGGACCTGGAAAATGTTGGAAACAATTGGAAAGAGAATTAACGTAAAAGAATATAAGTTGGCAATGTGAATAGGCAATAGAATTAGAGTCTTCTTGGAAAAAAGACAAGTAATACCTCAGAGAGAAAAGGAAATAATTCGAAACAGATCTTTTTTTTCTTCCTTTTCCTCAAGGAAGACACCTGGAAAGCAATGATGCCAAAAAAGGGATGAAGGATGGAAATCATCAAATATAAGCATGTAGAATTGCATTCTGTGAAGTTTGGGGTGCTGAGCTCCTGGATAAAATTGTAAAAACCCAAGTACACAGAGAAAGTCCTTTTTCCAACTCTGGGAAGCCACCACTACATATGAACATATATATATATATATATATATATATATATATATATATATATATATATATATATATATATATATATATATATATATATATATATATACACACATACATATGTACACACAGACATAAACATATATATGTGTATGTCTGTGTATATATATATGTGTGTGTGTGTGTGTGTGTGTGTGTGTGTGTATGTATGCCTTAAAATGCTGTATATGAGAGTTAATGTGATGTAGAAGAAAGAGCTTTAGATTGAGATCCAGAAGACACGAGTTTAATAATGGCAATTCTGACACTATCTCTGGGACCATTGGCAAGTACACTTTCTCAGACTCAGTTTCCTTACTTGTAAAATGAGGATAATGATAAATATGCTACCCTATCTCATTAGTGTGAGGCAGGCACTTTGTAAATCTTAAAATGCTATAGAAATATGAGTGAGGTTTGATTATTATCTGAAAGAGAGTCAATTGCCCCACAACTCAGCATTCCTAGGGTAAGGGGGCTATGGGTTAAGAACAGCACAGGAACAGACTTCAAGGCTATATAAGGAGCACTATCCCTTTAGTATTAGTATTAGGGCAACATACTGCACCAGAGTTGTAGTGACTTACGCTATGGCTACCCAGCTTAACTTTTCAAGTATCCAAGAAGATATTTTAAGAATTTATTTTCAATCATGTTGATCCTGATTTCTGGCAGAGAAACCTCACTATCAAGGAGGCACTTTGGATAGAGTACTGGATTTGAAGCCAGGAGACATGAAGTTGAATGTGGTTTTACACACTTCGTAACTGTTCACTATTGATAAGTCACTTGACCTTTATTTGCCTCTATTTCCTCAGTTACAAAATAAAGATTATAATAGCACCTAGCTTCCAGGGTTGTGGTGAGGACAAAATGCAATATTTACAAGGCATTTTGCAAATCTTAGAGTACTATATATATATATATATATATATATATATATATATATACATATACATATATATGTATATATATATACATATATATATATACATATACTATATCTATACATATACTACTTAGTATTACTGCTATTGTTTTAGCTCTTATTATTGTCTCTAGTTTTCTCAGTTTTTGGACTTGAATTTTTCATTTGCCTTTTCCCATGCACGTTGACACTGTCTAGTTTTTATTATGGAACCAATATTTTTTTTCTTTCCTTTTATTACATGATGTTTTTCCAATAATATTAATTCAACAGTCTTCCCTTATTACTCTTTTTTTTCTGCTAAGGCATTGTATTATTCAGGAAAGGATCAGGTCCTACTAGAGCTATAGATGGTATTTCCCCATGTGTTTTCCCAAGCCATTGACTCTAAGGAGGGAATATTTGACTTATTCTCTCCGTGGTTTCATGTATATGGACATGCATTTTACAAAAACAGATTATACCTCCTCTGCAAGTAGTAATAATTCAAGAATAGTTGTGGTTACAAATATATCACCATATTATTAGTTGCAATCATGTAGACATAACATCTTAGAAGATAGCACTGAAGTTCCTGTTATTCAAAACTTTTTTTTCTATGTGAAATACATCGTAGAAAGCATTTTCCCCTCTTGTATCACACTCTGTGGGTGCTGAATGTGCAACTGTTAATCCTAAATCCAGGTTCATCTGAAATCAGCAGTCATTCCTCAGCATCAAAACCATACTTTGACCTTTACTAAAACTATGTCACCAGATTTCAACCCCAATGACGCTAGTGGTTTTTGAGTTATACTCATTGTAAAGATAATATGATATCTACTATAGCCTCCAAAATTGGTCCCCTGGGTTTATCTGCCCCCAAAAAGTTAGTGTTGGCATCACTAAGGCAATTGTTGACTAGAAAATACTGAGGATTACATTGAAAAATCAGCATTCAGAACAAATAAGCCCAGGGTGAATTTGTGTCCTTCTGTTTCAGTGTTTATCATCAAAGTCCAGGGACAGAAAGAGGCAGGAGAGACCTAGACTTCCAGGACCAAGACAGTGGAGTAAAAAGTAAACCTCTCACATATTCACCTCCAAACAACCATAAGATAGAACTCCAAAATGAATCCTAAAAAAGACTGGGTGAAATGTTCTTTTAGCCCAAGAAACTTTGAAGATCATCAGGAAAGGTCTTTCTCACTCTGGTAAAAGGAGAGCCCAGAAAAGTACAGGAGGTATCCCAATGGTCAGACCCACAGATGCTTCAGCATAGCCCTGGGGAAATGCAGAAACACTCCAGTGGCCCCAGAATGCTCTAGATACTGTCACAAGGACCCTGACTCAGCACCAGGTAAGCTGCCAAACCCCTATGGCTTCCAGCAATGCCAGCCACTTCCATACTATTCCCTCAGTACAGCACCAGACATGAGGGGCCCCTATGGGACTCAGGGCAACATCACTACTGCATAGGTAAACACCCAGGGCCTGCAGCCCCTGGCACAAGAAGCCTGAGACAGAGCTCTGTCCCCTCTGAGAGCAGAGCTCAAATTTAAAAGAAAGGAAAAAAGGCTGGAAAATGATTTAAACAAAACCAATAAAAAAAATCTGCTCATAGAAAATTATTGTGGTAACAGGGAAGATCAAGACACAAAATAAGAAGAGGACAACAATGTCAAAACACCTATAAGCAAAGCCCCAAACAAAAATGGGAAGTGGCCTCAAGCCCAGGAAGAATTCATGGAAGAGCTCAAAAAGGAGCTTAAAAATCATATGAGACAAGTAGAAAGAAATTGGGAAAAGAAGTGAGGGTGATGGAAGAGAATTATGAAAAAATAGTCAACAGCTTGGAGAACTACGTAGAAAGTAGGATTTACTAAATGGAAAAGAAAATGCAAAAATCCAGTAAAGAGAACAACTCCTTAAAGAATATAAGTAGCCAAATGGAAAAGAAAATACAAAAACTAAGATGATACTTGTAACTCTTAAAAATTGTACCACTAATAGTTGATTGTTGTCTTTCATTCCTGAAGAGGACCAAAATGACATCACTATGCTTGAGTCAAGATTCAATGTGTCTGACTGGCTGATGAGGCCAATAAGACCTCAGAATGCTCTACCACAGGTCAGGCACAAATAGTCCATGTGAACATTTGGGGTAGATACTCCAAACTTGCATATCCTGTGTTTTCTTTGAGCTGTTTCAATTTTGCTTTGCTCATAGAGCACAGCACCTTCTCTGATGTAGGAACATCATTCTGAGTGGTCCTGTGCCAATGTCTCCCATGTCACACAATCAATTCCAAAGTTCTTGAGAGTGTCCTTATATCACTTCTTCTGACAACCATGTGAATGCTTTCCCTGTGTGAGTTTGCCATAAAATAGTCTTTTTGGCAGGCATGCATTTTGCAGTTGAACAATGTGGCCAGTCCATCAGAACTGTGCTCTCTGAAGCAGAGTTTGAATGCTTGGCAGTTTAGTTCAAGTAAGGACCTGAGTGTCTGGTACCTTATCCTGTCAGGTGATCTTCAGAATATTCCTAAAACAATTCAAATGAAAGTGATTCAGTTTCCTAGCATGGTGCTGGTAGACTGTCCAGGTTTCACAGGCGTACAACAATGAGGTTGGCATAGCAGCTTTGTAGACCTTCAGTTTGGTAATCAGTCTAACACCTATTCTCTCTCATATTTTCCTTCAGAGCCTCCTAAACACTGAGCTAGCTCTGGCAACGCATGCATCAACCTCATTATCAATGTGCGCATAACTGGAAAGTACATTACCAAGGCAAGTGAATTTATCCACAGCATTGAATACTTCTCCATTTGCTGTAACTGATGGTACCACATATGGATGGTGTGGTGCCTGATAGAGCACCTGTGTTTTGGGGTTAATTGTTAGGTTAAAATTAGCGCAAGCAGCAGAGACTTGATCCATACTTCCTTCCATCTCAGCTTCAGAGGATGCATTGAGTGCACAATCATCTGCAAACTTCTGTTTCATGCACCAAAACTCCCTCCACTTTCGTCTTGGCTTGTAGCCTTTACAAGTTGAAGAATTTACCATCAATGCGGTAGCTGACCTTGGTGCCATGTTCATCCTCACTGAAAGCATTTGACAACATGATAACCACTAATAGTACAGCTAGAAGGAATATATACAGACAGAAGGTATGGGTTTAATATGAATTGTATAGAATGATGTAAACAATAATTAAGGGATGAGAAAGAGTAGTACACTGGGTACAGAAGTAAGGGAAAGGTATAATGGGGTAAATTATTTCCCATGAAGAGGTGCAAAAATCTTATTATAGTGAAGGGAAAGATGAGAGGGTGGGCAATGGGCATTGCTTGGATCTTACTCTCATATGTATTGGCTCAAAGAAGTTGTATAATGCATATGACCAGTTTAATATAGAAATCTATCTTATCTGTCAGGAAAGTGGGAGGAGAGGAGACAAAGTAAGGGGTGGGAGGGAGGGAGACTGAAAGAGAGTTCGGATTGGGGGAGGTGGTAAACAGAAGCAAACCAAACATTCTTGAAGGATAATTTAGTGGTGTATAGATATCAGGCCCAACTCCCTTTCTGTTCATTTCCCCAAGATTAGCAAAATTCCTTGAGGCAAGAATAGATGGATTTTTCAACTTAACCCATTACAGGGCCCCTGAACTCTGAACTAAGTTCAGAGAAAAAAGAGCCATGACTTAAGCAGTTACTGGACAAAATCGATTGCTTATAACTATGATCAATAAGAAAGCGATATAGGATCAACCTTAATTTTCTCAGCTCCAAACTGTTCTTCCAGAATGGTTAGACCAGTTCACAACTCCACCAACTGTAAGTTATCTGTGTTCATTTGTTTTTCAGTCATGTCTAACTTTTTGTGATCCTATTTGGAGTTCTTTGGCAGAGATACTGATGTGGTTAGCAAGTTCCTTCTCCAGATCATTTTCCAGATGAGAAAACTGAGAGAAACAGGGATTAGTGATTTTCCCCAGGTTACACAGCTGGTAAATGTATGAGGCAAGAAAATGAGTCTTTCTGACTCCAGTCCCAGAGCTCTATCCATTGTGCTACATAGCTGCTCAAACACTGCAGTATCGTACTGATTTTTCCACATCTTCCAAAATTTGCCATTTTCCTTTTCTGTCATGTTAGCCAATATGATAGATATGAGGTGGTACCTCAGAGTTGTTCCAATTTGCATTACTCTAATCAATAGTAATTAAGAGAATTTTTTCACCTGACCATTGGTTACTTTCATTTCTTCTTCTGAAAACTGTTTGCTGTAAATTTTTCCCCTGGTTCTCTGCTTTCCTTTTAATCTTGGTGGCATTTGTTTTGTTTGTGCAAAGTTTTTTTTAATGTAATCAAAATTATCCATTTTACTTCCTTTAATCCTCTTGACCTCTTATTTGCTCATAAATACTTCCCTTATCCATATATGTGACAGGCAAATATTTCCATACTTCCCTAATTTCCTAATGATATCACCCTTATAATGTGAGATTTTGGTCTATGCCTAGTTACTGCCAAATTACTTTCCAGTTTTCCTAGCAATTTTTGTTAAATGGTGAGTTTTTGCCCGCAAAGTTTGGATCTTTAGGTTTATCAAGCACTAGATTACTGTAGTCATTTACGAATGTTTCTTGTGTGCTATTCAGTTCCACTGATCCATCTCTCTCTTTCTTACCGGTAACATTATTTTTAAGATGAATCTGGTACTGCTAGGACACCTTCCTTCACATTTTTTTATTGATTCCATTGATATCTTTGACCATTTGTTTTCCCATAAGAATTGTGTTACTATTTTTATAGCTCTCTCCATGTTTTTAGTAGTTTGTATGGCACTGAATAAGTAAATTAACTTGAGGAGAACTTTAATTTTTATTATCCTGCCTGGAAATACTGGCTACATAGGCAATTAATAATTTTTGGTTGTTTAGGTCTGAGTTTATTTGTATAACAAATTTGTGTTGTGTCCATATAGATCCTTAGTTTGCCATGTTAGACCCTGAGTCTTTTATGTTGTCTGGAGTTATTTTAAATGAAACATCTCTTTCTATCTCTTCCTGCTGTGTTTGGTTGATAATACATAGAAATGCCAATGGTAAAAATGGATTTATTTTTGCATCAATATTAATTAGAGAAATTGGCCTATAGTTTTCTCTGTTTTTGCTCTCCCTGGTTTAATTATGAAAACCATATTTTTGTCATAGAAGGAATTTCATAGGATTCCTTCTTTACTCATTTTTTTCCAAGTAGTTTCTGTAATATTAGAATTAATTGTTCTTTAAATGTTGGTAGGATTCACTTGTAAACTCACTTTTTATTTAGGGATCTCATTTATGGATCATTCAATTCCTTTTTCTGAGCTTGGGTTATTTAAATATTTGTAATAATAACTTAGATTTGAGGGTCTTTCCCACCCATTAATAGACAATGTAACCTGCTTACATCACAGGAAACCTAAGTCATGTGTGGTGGGAGGCACTTGCTGAGAGGAAAAGGAAAGTGTGTCACAGGAAATGCTGAGGGAGAGCAGTTAAAGCTGAGGAAGAGAGCAGATGTGGTATATGTGCTGTGAGTGTGACTGTGGGAAGCCCCAGCAGGAGAGTGGATGGTTTGGGGATGGCGTGGGTCCATGCTGTGATATTGTGTTTAAATTCCTTGCTGGTATGATAAAGTGGGCTTACTGGTTTTGAGCGTTGGTTGCTGCTTGGATGGATTGAACTTATTGGTTATGGGATTTAGTACTCTAGTGACTGAATAAATATTTTACTCCTTTTACCTTTATGTGGATTGCATTACATTGCGTCACAAAACTACATAGGTATATTCATGATTGTCATCAATGTTGTGTTTATTGCCTTGATAATACAATATTCTATTTCCTTTTCTATTTATATTAGTAATTTTAAATTTTTTTGTAACTATTCAACCATTTTACTTAGATTGTCAGTTTTATTGGCATGTAAATCAGTAAAATAGCTCCTAACAATTGATTTGATTTCCTTTTAATTGTTTGTGCTTTACTGTATTCCTTTTTGAGATGGACAAATTGTTTTCTTTTTAACTAAATGAACTAGTGGTTTACATATGTTATTGGATTTTTTCATAAATCCAGATTCTAGTTGAATTTATTAATTCATTATTTAACTTTCAATGTTATTACATACTCTGTTTTTCAGAATTTTTATTTTGCCATTTAGGTAAGAAATTTTAATTAGTCTTTTTTTCTATTTTCTTTTGTTATTTGCATGCCTATGTAATTGATCAGCTCTCTTTTTAATTTATTTTCATTTTAATATGTTTTATTTATTTTGATAAATATTTCCCAGTTACACGTAAAATTTTAACAATTTTTAAAATAAATTTCAATTCTAAAGTTTCTCCCTTTCACCTCTTCCTACTCATTCTTAAATCATAGTCTTAAATTTATTATTTATTTATTTTAAGCATGCTAATTTTTTAGTTCTAAATTCTCTCCCTCCCTACCATCACTCTGTCACCCACTGACAGAACAAATAATGTAATATTAACTATACATGTGAAATCTTGAAAAAAACATTATTTCCATATTACCCATATTTATTTTAAAAAAAGCAAGAAACATGGAAGTGAGAAAGCTATTCTTCAATCTGCACTCAAAATTCATCAGTTCTGTCTCTGGAGATGACTAACATTTTTTCATTATGAGTCCGTTGGAATTGTCTTGGATGTTTGCAGTGATCAGAGTAGCCAAGTCTTTCACCAATGATCATTACAACATTGTTGTTACTGTGCACAATGATCTCCTGATTCTGTTCACTTTGCATCAGTTCATATATATCTTTTTGTTCTGAAACCACCTCACCCCTCATCATTTCCCACAGCACAATACTACACTAATAATTATCAGTTAGGAAATGGCTCTTATTTTTTAAAATATTGATTCAATTGTATACTCTCAATATATTTGAAAAATGAGGCCTTTATCAGAAAAAATTGCTATAATTTTTATATGACTTCATTTTGTATTGTAAATTTTAGCAACATATAGTTTCTTTTATTATCCATTTTACTTAGACCTTTTTTTTTTGCTTTCTCTAAGATCATGTTTGCTACCCTTCCATTTTTTAATAATATAAAGGGAAGAGAAGCAGAATATACTAGGGACATGGGAGAAGAAAGTTGAGTAAATGTACCTTATTCTTATAATTGTAGTATGCAGGTAGAAGTCTAAACAAAAAAAAATGAAGAAGGTGTGGGACAGAAAAAATGACAACTGGAATTTAATCTCATCTGAACTGATCAAAAGAGAGAAGAGAACACACACAATTGAGTACAGAAATACATTTCAATTGAGAGGAAGTAAAAGGGAAGAGAAGGGCTAATAAGAATGAGAATAGAAAATGAGAGTAGAAAGGGAAAAATTACCTTTAAGAAAAAAAAAAAAAACTCTAAAGGTCTAAAAAATATTTTAGAAGCTCTTTTTGTGGTGGAAAGATTTAGAAATGGAGGGAATATCAATCAATTGGGGAATGACTGAACAAGTTCTAAAATATAAATTTCATGGAATACTATTGTGCTGTAAAAAATTGTGAAGGGGATGGTTTCAGAGGAAACTGGAATGATGTGTATTAAACAAAGCAGAATGAAGTGAGTATAGTCCAGAAATCAATATGTCCAATGATAAAATGACAAAAAAAATACCGTAAAGAGAAACAGTGTTCAAAGATTTAGGAACTCTGATCAGCACAATGACCATCCATAATTCCATAAGATTCATGAAGAAACATGCTACCTACCTCATGATAAAGAGCTGAAGGAATCAGAGTGCTGATCTAGACTTACTTTTTTGGACAGGGCCAACGAAGGAATTAGTTTTGTTTGACTACATATATTTGTAACTGGGGTTTTGTTTTTCTTTCTCAATTGTGAAGGGGGAGATGAAAGTGAGAGAAAGTGGATTTTTCTTATTTTTTAAAAAATAAAAAAGTATCCTGAAAGTTTGGCATTTTTTATTTATACCCACATTTTTCATGTCTTTTTAAAACTTGTTTATTTTAACCCTTTTGAGAGTACTTTTTTCACAGAAGGAAAAATAACATTAAGAAGAAAATTCCTTTGTTCATAATTGCTACAATTTGCCAAGATACATTCGAAGAGATTCCTTTTGTTCACATCCAATTTGCAAGCTTATTTCAGAAGTAGGCATGAAGTTGGAGTATTAAAGTGAATCAGTATAATAATTGCTTGTTCAATTGGCTTCAACCTGAAATGAAGATATCCTAATGTAAAATGTTATTCTTTTTCTTTCTCTTTTAATTTTTGTTTGTTTGTTTTCCTTACGTGGCCAGACTAACAGGAATTGTATACAAACTCTTCCAGAGTTTCCATTTAATTCTTTTCAGAACTCTGTTTAATCCCTTCCTTGAAAGCCCCAATCATTTATTTTAATCAATCAATAAGCATTTATTAATTGCCTACTATGTGTCAGCCACTGTGCTAAGTGCTGGAGGCAGTGTGCTAAGTGCTTTTAAGAAAACTTCTCTTTATATGTCTCTAATATTCTAGAATACTGTTTCCCAACTCAGCCACCTATGAGTTCATTGTACAGAAGAGAAGGTATTTCTGTTCTACCTCATATATTTCTTTCCATTCAGATCCCCTCGGATGTCTTTACAGTAGCATAGGGAATTCAATAGATTTTGAACTAGAGCAGGCAGATTTGAATCCTAGCTCTTCCATTTACTTTCTATGTGGCCTTGGGCAAGTCACTTAACCTCATTGTACCTGATATTACTCTCTCTAAAATGAGGAGACGGTCTCTGATATTCCTTCCCATTCTCCTACCCATGATTCTTCAGGCACCACTCTCATATATCCCTTGCATTCATAGTTTCCACAGAGAAAAAATTCTCCTATCCCTTCCTCTAGTGTACTTCTCATCTCCATTTCCATGCATAATTTTAAACCCCAATTCAGATGTCATTGATTGCTGATCAATATCATGAAAGTTTTATTTGAAAGTAAGCTGTTTTAAGAGGATAGTCTGTTGTAATCTGCAATTACATAATGTGCTAAGTGAGTAGAACTTTCCAAGGTACTGGAGAGTTTTTTTCCCCCTATTTCACTAGATGACATCCAATGATAATGGCCTTAACATGATGGGAAATTAATTGAGAAAGCATTTCTACACTGCCATAATTTTATCATCCATTCTATCACTGCTATTAGCGGGAATCCATAACCCCATGGGTGTTTCAAGTGAATCTCTTTTAGCAGAGCTTACAGTCTGGAGGTCATACAGTTAGCTCTTTCCATCAGCTGGGTGTCAAATCATTGTCAAAAAGAAATTACACTGTATTCTTCTTTTTAGCTTCTAGCCCTGTGCTGTGGTGTATAAGATGATTTGTAGATAGCCTTTGGGGGAGATGAGTGCTGGTGGCCAGGGAAGCCTCTTTGCACACTGGTACTTAGGAGAATCATTACAAGTTAACTTAGATGTGCAAGGTGATGCCTGCAATTGAAAGTCCATTATCAAACAGAACTAGAAAATCGTTTACTCTCCTTCCTGCTATACATATTTTTGTGTACTGAATTATATCACAAAGATGACCAGTATGCCTTTGCCAACACTGATGACTGACATGGGACAGTGTAGGTTTAACATTTGTCATTTTGTGATATATATTGCTCCAACAGTAGCAATAGCTGAAGGCTAAAAATGGCAACTATATTTTCAGCAGCTTATTCATCTCCACCTACATGCACATTTATATAAACCTAGTGCTTTGAATATTCACATGTTTGTGTCTGCATATGCACGTGTCTGTAAAGGTGTAGGTTTATAATCATCAAGCCATAGATTTTCAGCTAGAAAGAACCTCATAGGGATAGTCCTCTTATTTTAAGATGAAGACATGGAAAAGTATAGTGCTTTAACCTAGAACACACAGGAACTTTGTTTCAGAGCCTGGTTTGGAATCTACATTTCCTGAGTAAAAATCCAGAACTGTTCCCAGTGGTAAATTGTACTATACATCATTGTGAAATTCTTTATTTGATTAATGTTTATGAATGTATATTAATTTATTATTCAGATGTAGGCCTCAAGTTTCATAGGTTTAAGGAATTCTAATTAAGACACCCACCCCAAGTAGAACCAAAATGACAGAGAGACTCCAGGAAATTGCCTGAACTCTCCCCTTTTTCCCTCAGAAACAGCATGAAATCAAGGCTTTAAACAGCTTTTGAAATGACAGAACCCGCAGAAAATTGAATTAAACAACTTTCTAGCTTAAGATAACTTTGAAGGACTTCAGGAGAGGTCCATCTCACTTGGGTAAAAGGGGTGTGCAGCCCACTGCAGACAGTGTTCAGGCAAGCCAGTGGGAGCCTCTTAGCCACAGCATAGATCAAAATCAGCAGCCAAGGCTTCTCAGTCTTGGCTAAACAGAAGAGTGGCACAGCTTCCAGCCCTAGGGTAGAAGGCAAACTACAAGCCTCAAGACCTCAGCACAACAGGCATGACTAGGCTGAGTCACTCCAATGCAGTGGGCGAATCACCAGAACCAGAGGCCTAGCAGAGAAGGCCAGTGAACAGGTACCCGGAAGCCAACGCAAGAAGTTGGGACAGTGTCCCCTGTACCAGAGATGCAGAGCTCAACTTTAAAAGTCACAAAATAGGCTAAAAATGAACAAACAAAACAGAAAAGAGCCCTGATCATAGAAATGTACGATGGCAACAGGGAAGATCAAAACACAAATTCAGAAGAGGAAAACAATGTCAAAATCCCTACATGGGAAGCCCCAAAGTGGAATATGAATTGGTTCCCAAGCCCAAAAAGCCTCCTTGGAAGAGCTAAAAACAAGGATTTTAAAAATCAAATAAAAGAGGTAGAAGAGAAATTGGGAAAAGAAATGAGAGGTATGCAAGAGAGAGTCAACAGTTTGGAAAAGGAGGGACAAGTTTGACTGAAGGAAACACTTCCTTAAAAAGTGCAGTTGGTCAAATGGGGGAAAATGCACTGAAGAAAATAACTCTGTAAAAAGTAAAATTGGCAAATGAAAAAGGAAATACAAAAGCTAACTGAAGAAAACAATTTCTTAAAATTTTAAATTAGGCAAGTGGAAGCTAATCACTCTATGAGACATGAGGAAACAGTCAAACAATGTCAAAATAATGAAAAAAGAGAAGAAAATGTAAACTACCTCACTGGACAAACAACGGACCTAGAAAATAGAATCCAGGGAGATAATTTAAGAGTTTTTGGACTAACTGAAGTCCGTGATAAAAAAGAGCCTGGACAGCATTTTTCAAGAATTACCAAGGAAAAATGCCTCATATCCTAGAACCAGAGGGTAAAATAGTAATTGAAGGAATCCAGTGATCATCTCCTTAAAAAGATCCTAAAATGAATACTACAAGGAATATTGTAGCCAAATTCTGGAATTATCAGGTCAAGGAGAAAATACTGCAATCAGCAAGAAAAAAAGTCAACTGTCAAAGAGAAAGGATTTTACAGGACTTAGTAGCTTCTACATTAATGAATGAGAGGGTTTGGAATATCATATTCTGGAAGGCAAAAGAGCTTGGATTGCAACCAAGAATCAACTACCCAGCAAAACTGAGCATTATCTTTCAGGGGAATAGATGGAAATTCAATGAAATAGGAGACTTTCGAAATACCTGATGATAACACCAGAGCTGAACAGAAAATTCAGTCTTCAAATACAAGACTCAAGAGAAGCATAAGAAGGTAGACAGGATAGGAAAAAAAAACAACAACATGTTTTTTAATAAGATGAAACTGTTTGCATCCTTACATGGGAAAAACTTGTAACTGTTTAGAATTGTATCACTGTTAGAGCTATTAGTAGGAATATACATATTTGGAGGGGTGGAGCCAAGGTGGCAGCTGGAAAGGAAGGACTTGCTTAAGCTCTCCCCCAGGTCCCTCCAAACACCTGTAAAAATGGCTCTGAGCAGATTCTAGAGCAGCAGAACCCATGAAATAGCAAAGGGAAGCAGGGCTCCATCCCAGGACAGACTGGATGGTCGCTGGGAAGGGTCTATTGCACGGAGCTGGGAGTGGAGCGGAGCAAAGCCCAGCATGGGCTGCACCAGCACCAACCAGACTGGGAGCTGGGTGGAACAGGCAGCAAGGCCCTCAATCATTGAGCTGTGGCAGTCACCAGACTTCTCAACCCACAAATGCCAAAGACATCAGAGAAGGTTAGTGGGAAAACTGCTAGATCAGAGTGAAAGGAGTGTGCAGTTGGCCCTAGCCCAGGGGAGTGGAAGTGGTGCAGTTCTGGGGCTACTTCCAGAACTACAGCTGTAGTTGCTTCTGGCCCCATGCCTATCCTGTGGGAGGAATTAAGTGGTGGACCAGAATGGGAGTGCAGAGCCTGTTTAGATGTGAGTCACGGTCTGGGCTGGCAGTTCTTGGGGGAGAAGGAGTGCTGGTGTGGCAGAGCTGACTCTGCAGAAGTAGCTCTGAAAACAGAAGTACAACCCCTTAGGATTGGGACAAAGTAGTCTCTATAAGCAATCATACACTGACAAAAAGCTCAAGGGTCAAGTGGTTGGCTGGAACCAGGAACAGGCAGGGAAAATGGACTGAGATTCAGAATCTTTCTTTGGTGACAAAGAAAATCAAAACATATATCCAGAAAAAGTCAACAAAGTCAAAGAGCCTACATCAAAAGCCTCCAAGAAAAATATGAATTGATATCAGGCCCTGGAAGAGCTTGAAAAGAATTTGGAAAAGCAAGTAAGAGAAGTAGAGGAAAAATTGGGAAGGGGAATGAGAGTGATGCAAGAAAATCATGAAAAACAAGTCAATGACTTGAAAAGGAGCACCAAAAAATACTGAAGAAAACAACACCTTAAAAAATAGACTAACTCAAATGGCAATAGAGCTCCTAAAAGCCAATGAGGAGAAGAATGCCTTGAAAGGCAGAATTAGCCAAATGAAAAGGGAAGTCCAAAAGACCACTGAAGAAAATACTACCTTAAAAACTAGATTGGAGCAAGTGAAAGCTAGTGACTTTATGAGAAATCAAGATATTATAAAATAGAACCAAAGGAATGAAAACATGGAAGACAATGTGAAGTGTCTCATTGGAAAAATCACTGACCTGGAAAATAGATCCAGGAGAGACAATTTAAAAACTATTGGACTACCTGAAAGCCATGATCAAAAAAGAGCCTAGATATCACCTTTCAAGAAATAATCAAGAACTGCCATGATATTCTAGAGCCAGAGGGTAAAATATAAATTGAAAGAATCCACCGATCACTTCCTCAAAAAGATCCCAAAAAGAAAACTCCTAGAAATATTGTTGCCAAATTCCAGAGTTCCCAGACAGATCAAGGAGAAAATACTGTGAGCAGCCAGAAAGAAACAATTTGAGTATTGTGGAAACACAATCAGGATACAACTAGATCTAGCAGCTTCCACATTAAAGAATCAAATTATTTGCAATATGATATTCTGGAGGTCAAAGGAGTTAGGATTAAAACCAAGAATCACCTACCCAGCAAAACTGAGTATAATGCTCTAAGGCAAAATATGGGTTTTCAGTAAAATAGAAGACCTTCCAGCTTTTTCAGTGAAAAGACCAGAGCTGAATAGAAAATTTGACTTTCAAACACAAGAATCAAGAGAAGTAGAAAAAGGTAAACAAGAAAGAGAAATCATAAGGGACTTACTAAAGTAGAACTGTTTTGCTTACATTCCTACATGGAAAGATGATGTGTGTAATTCATGAGACCTTTCTTAGTATTAGGGTAGTTGAAGGGAGTATACATACATAGAGACAGAGGGCACAGGGTGAGTTGAATATGAAGGATGATATCTAAAATAATAAAATAAAATTAAGGGATGAGAGAGGAATATATTGAGAGAGGGAGAAAGGGAAAGATAGAATGGGGTAAATTATCTCACATAAAAGTGGCAAAAAAGCAGTTCATTGGAAGGGAAGAGGGGGCAGGTGAGGGGGACTGAGTGAATCTTGCTCTCATCGGATTTGACTTGAGGAAGGAGTAACATACCCACTCCATTGGGTATCTTACCACACATGAAAGTAGGGGGAAGGGGATAAGAAAGGGGGAATGATAGAAGGGAGGGCAGAAAGGGGGAAGAAGTAATCAAAAGCAAACACTTTCAAAAAGGGAAAATGTCAAGGGAGAAAATTGAATAAAGGGGGACAGGATATGATGGAGGGAAATATAGTTAGTCTTTCATAACATGACTATTTATGGGAGTGTTTTGCATAAAGATGCATGTGTGGCCTATGTTGAAATACTTGCCTTCTAGGGAGGGTGGGTGGGGACAGAAGAGGGGAGAAAATTTGGAATTCAAAGTTTTAAAAGAAGATGCTCAAAAAAAAGTTTTTGTATGCAACTGGGAAATAAGATATACAGGCAATGGGGCATAGAAATCTATCTTGCCCTACAAGAAAGTAAGGGGAAAATGAATGGGGGGAAGGAGAGGGGCATGACAAAAGGGAGGGCTGACTAGGGAATGGGACAATAAGAATATATGCCATCTTTGTGTGGGGGTAGGGTAGAAATGGGGAGAAAATATGTAACTCAAAATCTTGTGGAAATCAAAGCTGAAAACTAAAAAAAAATATTAAATAATAAAATATGGAATAAGAAAGAAGGAATATACATAGACAGAGGATGTGGGTATAAGTTGACTGTGGTGTGATGATATAAAAAAATTAAGGGGTGAAAAAAGAGTGTACTCTGAGAACAGGAAAGAGGGAGGCACAATGGGGTAAATCACATCACATGAAGAGGTACAAAAGAACTATTCAAATAGAGGGAGCAAAGGGAGGGGTGAGCATTGTTTGAACCTTACTCTTGGAGGATTTGTTTCAAAGAGGGAATAATATACATAATCAGTTGGGTATAGAAATTTATCTAACCCTATAGGGAAGTAGGAGGGGAAGAATGGAAAAAAAGGGAGGGGGGGATGATAGAAGGGAGGGAAGATTATAGGAGGTGGTGGTCAGAAACAAAATGAAGGTGAGAAGGAAAAGTGTGAAAGGAGAGAGAAAAGTATAAACAAGGTGAAAATACGATAGAGGGAAATAAACAGTAATTATAACTGTGAATGTGCATGGGATGAGCTCTTCCTATTAAATGTAAGTGATAGCAGAGTGTATTAAAAACCAGAATCCTGAAACATGTTGTTTAAAAAACATGTTTGAAGTAGAGAAATACACACAGAGTAAAGGTAAAAGGCTGGAGGAGAATATATTATCCTTCAGATGAAGTTTAAAAAAACCAGGGGTAGCAAGCCTTATCTCAGACAAAGCAAAAAGGCAAAATAGATCTAACTGAAAGAGATAAAGAAGGAAACTACATCTTGGTAAAAGGTAGTGTAGATGATGAAGTAATATCAATGCTAAACATTTATACACCAAGTGGTAGAGTATTAAAGGCTTAGAGAAGATGATAAGTGAGTTATATAGAATAGTAAAACTATACTAGTGAGGGACCTCACCTTTCCCCTCCCACAAATAGATAAATCTAACCAAAAAGAAAAAGAAATTTAAAAAAAAAGGATTTGAGAGGGGAATAGAATTTTAGAAATAAAAAAAAGATATGATAGGCCTGTGGAGAAAAACAGATAGGGATAGAAAGCAGTACATGGCACCTATGCAAATGTTGACTGTGTATTATGGCATATAAACCTCACAATCCCATGCAGACAGGAAGAAATATTGAATGCATCCTTTTCAGATCATGATGCAATGGAAATTAGGTATACTAAAGAGCCATGGAAAGATAGACTAAAAATTAACTGCAAATAAATAATATATTCCTAAAGAATGAGTAGGTCAAACAACACATCATAGAAACAATCATTAATTTCATCAAAGAAAATTACAAGAATGAGACAACATACCAAAATTTATAGACTGCAGCGAAAGCAGTTCTTAGAAATTTTGTATCCCAAATGCTTACCTGAATAAAATATATAAAGAGAGATCAATGAATTAAGCATGCAATTAAAAAAGCTGGAAAAAGAACAAATTAGAAATTCCAGTTAAATACCAAATTAGAAATTCTGAAAATCAACAGAGATCAATAAAAATGAAAGAAAATTTTGAATTTATAAATAAAACTAAGAGTTCTTTTTATGGGAAAAAACAATAAAATAGACAAACCTTTGCTTAATTGTTTCAGAAAAAGAAGAAAACCAAATTAACAGTATCAAAAATGGAAAGGGTGAATGCACCACCAATGAAGAGGAAATTAAAGCAATAATTAGGAGCTATTTTGCCCAACCATATCACAACAATTCTAGCTAAGTGAAATGGATGGATATCTACAAAATAAAAATTGCCTGGGTTAACAGAAGAGGAAATAAAATACTTAAATAACTTCATTTTAGAAAAACAAATTGAAGAAGCCATTAATGAATTCTCCAAGAAAAAATTTCCTGGGCCAGAGAGATTTACAAAAGAATTCTACCAAACATTTAAAGAACAATTACTCCCAATACTATATAACTTATTTGTAAAAATACGTGAAGAAAGAGTCTTAAAAATTCCTTTCATGACACAAGTATGGTGCTGCTGCCTAATGGAGGAAGAGTCAAAATAAAGAAAAAAAAAATTATAGGCCAATTTCTCTAATGATTATTGATGTAAAATTTTTAAATAAAATATTAACAAAGAGATTGCAGCAATTTATTATGAGAATACTGCACTATGACTGGGTGGGATTTATACCATGAATGCAAGTCTGGTTCAACATTAGAAAAACTATCAGAATAATTGAGCATATCAATAATAAAACTAGCAGAAATCACATGATTATCTAAATAGATGCAGAAAAAGCTTTTTGACAAAATACAGCATGCATCTCTATAATACTAGAGAGTATAGGGATAAATGGAGTTTTCCTTAAAATGATAGGAAGTATCTATCTAAAGCCATCATCAAGCATTATATGTAATGGGGATAAGCTAGAAGCTTTCCCAACAAAATCAAGGGTGAAACAAGGATGCCCATTATCACCCCTATTATTCAAAATTGTATAGAAATGTTTGCTTTAGCAATAAAAGAAGAAAAATTTAAGTTATTAGAGTAGGCAACAAAGAAACAAAATGATCACTCTTTGCAGATAATACAATAGTATACCAAGAGAATCCTGGAGAGTCAACTAAAAACTATTTAAAACAATAAACAACTTCAGCAAAGTTGCAGGATATAAAATAAACCACATAAAGCATTTCTATATATTCAACAAAGTCCAACAGGAAGAGATAGAAAAATTCCTTTTAAGATAGCTGTAGACAATATAAAATATTTGGGAGCCAAGACAAACCCAGGAATTATATGAACACAACTATAAAATGCTTTTTACACAAATAAAACCAGATATAAACAATTGGAAAAAATATCAATTGTTCATGGGTAGGCCAAGCTAATACAATAAAAATGGCAATTTTACCAAAATTAATTTACTTATTCAGTGCTGTACCAACCAATCTACCAAAAATTATTTATAAAGCTAGAAAAAATAATAGCCAAATTCAAGTGGAAGAACACTAGGTCAAGAATATCAAGGGAATTATTGAAAAAAATGCAAAAGAAGGTAGTCTAGCCATACCAGAGCTAAAACTATATTATAAAGTAGCAATCATCTAAACCATTTCGTACTGACTAAGAAATAGATTGGTAGATCAGTGGAATAGGTTAGATACACAAGATCCAGTAATAAAAGACTATAGTGTTCTACTGTTTGATAAACCCCCAAACTCCAGCTTCTGGGATAAGAACTCACTATCTGACAAAAAAATGCTGGAAAACTGGAAAATACTTTGGCGGAAAGTAGGCAAAGAACAACATTTTGCACTCTATACAGGGATAAAGTCAAAATGGATGCACAATTTAGACAAAAAAGGTGATACCAAAAACAAATTAGGAGAACATAGAATAGTTTACCTGTCAGATTTATAGAGAATGGAAGAATTTATTACCAAACAAGAGTTCTAGAACATTATGAAATGCAAAGTGAATAATTTTGATTACATTAAATTATAAATACATATATATATAAAATTGTATATAAGAACATATATATATATATATTATTTGTGCAAAAGTACAAACAAAATCAATGCATTCAAGATTAGAAGGGAAGCAGAAAGTTGAGAAACAATTTTAATACCCATGTTTCTTATGAAGGTATTATTTCTCAAATATATAACTAACTTCATTAAATTTATAAGAATACAAGTCATTACCTAATTGATAAATAGTCAAAGGATATGAAGAGGCAATTTTCAGATGAAATTAAAGCTATCTATAGTCATATGAAAAATGCTTTAAATCACAATTGTTTAGAGAAGTGCAACTTCAAATAACTCTGAATTATTACCTCACACCTATCAGATTGGCCAATATAAAGGAAATAATAAGTGTTGAAGATGTGGGAAAATTGAAACATTGATGCAATGATGATGAAGTTGTGATTCAATTATTCCAGTGAACAATTTGGAAATACACCCTAAGGGCTACAAAAATACCCTTTGATCCAGCAATACCACTACTATGCCTATATCCCAAAGAGATTATAAAAAAGGGAAAAGGACCCACACATGCAAAAATATTTTAGCATTCATTTTATGGTGTCAAAGAATTGGAATTGAGGGGATACCCATCAATTGGGGAATGGCTGAACAAGTTGTGGTATATTGATGTAATGGAATACTATTATCCTATAAGAAATGATAGTGGATTTCAGAAAAACCTTGAAAGACTTACAAGAGCTGATGCTGAGTGGAGTGAGCAGAACCAAGAGAATATCATACAAAGTAACAGCAATATAGTGTGATGATCAACTATGATACACTTAGCTCTTTTCAGCAATACCATGATTCAAGACAATTCCAAAAGACTAATGATAGAAAATGTTGGCCACATCCAGAGAAACAACTATGGAGTCTGAATGCAGATTGAGCATTCTACTTTCTCTTCCTTTTTGTTGTTTTTTTCTTTTGTTCTCATTCTTCTTTCACAACATGACTAATGTGGAAATATGTTTAAGATGATTTTCATGCCTAACCTATATCAGATTGGTGGCTTTCTTGGGAAAGGGAGAGAAGAAAGAGAGGAAGAAAATACATAACTCAAAATTTTACAAAAATGAATACTGAAAACTATTTTTACATGTAATTAGAAAAAAAATTACTATTAAGGAAAGGGAGCAAATTCCCTCTACTAATGTTGATGAGCAACAACCTCACAATTTACAGCCTTGAATATTTAACTGACACACTAATCAATTAAGGGCTCAGGATCATGTTGCCAATACATGCCAGAGGCAAGACTTGAATTCAGTTGATGGTGACTCTATGGCTAGCTCTCTACTCATTATGCCATTGTGCCTTCAGATAGATATATTGGTAAGTATAGTCAGCTGTTCTTCTATGTTTACATAGAAAACTTACATATATATGTGTTTATATTTAGACATACACACATACATGTGCATGTTTATATATAAGTATATACATATATTTGTACATTCATATATATATGATTGTGAAAACTTGAAATTATAAAAGTGTGTGTACATGTGCATATTATATATATATATATATATATATACACATGAGTATTGTTATAAGTATACATAAACAGTCAGTGTTATAGGTATTAGGGTAAAAACTGTATATCCCCTATTTTCAAAGTTGCAAAAAAGTATCATTTCTGTTCTGATTGAAAATTATTTCCATTATTATCATCAGGCCCAAATCTCTACCTAGCCTCGCCCTTTATTGTCCAACTACTTCCCACCCTTGATACCATCAGTATCCATGCCTTCAGCTACTTCCAACCCTTAATTCCATTCTCTTGATTCTTGGACTCTGACCTCATCTTGCCCTCCTTAGACTCCTCCTCAAGACCCTCCCTAAATCCCTCATCTAGTCACCCCAGACCACCCCTCAATCCCTCCTACAATCTTTGTCTATATAATCTCCATCTTGCCTCCATGAAGGTGCTCAGATTCAATCTAGCCCAGTAGATTGAATCTGGCCTGCTTGTGGAAACAGGCATCACAAAGGGTGGGATTTCTTAAGACAGCCCATTATGGTGAATCCCTAATAAACCTTGTCTTTTCCCTTGGCAAAAAAAAAGAAAAGAAAAGAAAAGAAAAAAAAAAGAAAATTATTTCCAGTATTTGGAAGCAAGACTGTCCATATATAGCCCTCTTGTTCTTTATTTTTAAAATTAGCACAATGGGGCATAATACTTACAAAGAGAAGGAAGAGTAAAGTGCCTACTCCATTACAAACACACATACATACAAACACACACACATGAATAGTTATCTAAAAATTTGCCTCTTTTTATGCTTTTTTCAAAAGGATATACTACATTTGTGTTTATATTACTGTAGCATCCAGTGTTTGGGCTCTTAACAATCTTCAGTGAGAGAGTAACGGAAAGAACCTGATCACTATGTTCCCTTTTCTGGCATTCAAATACATTGGACCAATTACCATAATAAGATATTTTATAATGCTGTATTAGAAGACTTTATGAGTGGCCTAAATCAATGGTATTTAGAAAAACAAGGTACTGCTCTGACATACTCTGGCTTACTGGTCAATGAATAATTTTACTTTCTAAAATCTTCCACACACATCTCTTAATAGCTTAACCAGTTTAGCACTAAGTGATGGGCCTAAGAACACAGCATTCTTCATCAAAGTGAAAGCTCTGAATCAATAGGACCAAAGACCTATTCTCAATGTGACTTTAACCTTTTGTCCTTATTAGGGTAGGAATAGGAACTAATTTAGACAAAGTGAGATTTGATATTAAGAGGCACCATGGCAAAGCATTAAGTTTCCAGAACAAAAGTCCTGGATTTGCCTAGATTAACATCCCCTCTCTGTTGTGTAATAGCTGTGTGAGTACTTCATTGTTGTTCATTCTTGACCTAGTGTTCTTCCACTTGAATTTGGCTATTATTTTTTTTTCTAGCTTTATAAATAATTTTTGGTAGATTGGTTGGTACAGCACTGATGACAGGAAGTCATTAAGGATAAACCCAAAGACCCCAGCTTCTGGGATAAGAACTCACTATTTGACAAAAACTGCTGGGAAACTGAAAAACAGTATGGCAGAAAATGGCCATAGAATAAGGTCTGACATCATATACCAAAATAAAGTCCAAATGGGTACAAGATTTAGATATAAAGGTTGATACTATAAACAAATTAGAGGAGCAAGAAATAGTTTATCTGTCAGATTTATGGAGGATGGAGTAATTTATGACCAAACAAGAGATAGAGAACATCATGAAATGCAAAATGATTACAACAAATTGAAAAGATTTTTTGCACAAATGAAGCCAATGCAACCAAGATTAGGAGGGAAGCAGAAAACTGGGAAGGAATTTTTACAATTACTGTCTCTGGTAAAGGCCTCATTTCTAAAATATATACAGAACTGAGTCAAAGTTAAAAGAAAACAAGTTATTCCCCAATTGATAAATAGTCAAAGGATATGAACAGGCTGTTTTCAGAGGAAGAAGTTAAAGCTATCTATAGTCATAAGAAAAAATGCTCTAAATCACTACTGATTAGAGAGATGCAAAGCAAAACAACTCTGAGGTACCACATCATGCCTATCAGATTGGCTAACATGACAAAAACAGGAAAATGATAAATGTTAGAGAAGATGCGGGAAAGTTGGAATACTAATTCATTATTGTTGGATCTGTGAGCTGATCCAACCATGCTGGAGAACAATTTTGAACTATGCCCAAAGGAATATAAAATGTGCATACCCTTTAACCCAAAAAAAATGCCTCTTTTAGGGCTGTATCCCAAAGAGATCACAAAAATGGGAAAAGGACCTATATGTACAAAAATATTTACAGCAGCTCTCTTTGTGGTGGCCAAGAACTGGAAATTGAGGGGATGCCCATCAATTGGGGATTGGCTAACATGTTGTGCTATACGTAATGTAATGTAATGCTATAAGAAATGATGAACAAGAGCACTTCAGAAAAACCTGGAAAGACTTATATGAACTGATGCTGAGTGAAGTGATCAGAACCAGGAGAACATTGTACACAGTAACAATCACAGTGTGCAATTACTGATTTTGAAAGATGTAGCTCTTCTCAGCAATGCAAGGACCTAAAATAATTCCAAAGGACTCATGCTAGAAAATGCCATCCCCATCTAGAGAATGAACTATGGAGTCTGAATGCAGAGCAAAACAGACTATTTTCTTTTTTGGTTTGTTTTGCTTTTTTTTTTTCTTTCTCATGGTTTCTTCCATCCATTAAATTTCTTCTATACAAAATGAGTAATGTGAAAAAATATTTAATAGGAATGTATATGTAGAGCCTATATCAGATTGCAGGCCATCTTGGGGAGGGAGGGGGAGAAAATTTAAAACTTATGGAAGTGAATGTTGAAAACTAAAAATAAAGAAATTAACTAATAAAAAAAATGTTCATGGAAAAAGTATCCTCATGTCCTGCAACCAGAGGGCTACATGGACTTTGAAAGAATCTATTAATCACCTCTAAAAAGAGATCCCCAAATAAAAACTCCAAGGAACATTATAGCTAAACTTCAGAACTGTCAGATCAAGGAAAAAATCCTACAAGTGGCCAGAAACAAATAATTCAAATATCAGGGCATCATAATCAGAGGTTATATTCTAGAGGGCAAAGAAGCTAGGACTACAACCAAGAATCACTTACTTGGCAAAATTAAGCATAATGCATCAAGGTAAAAACTAGCCATTAAACAAAATAGAAATATTTCAAGCCTCTGGAAGGAGAAGGACAGAACTAAGCCAAAAATTTGATCTCCTGTATCAAGAACCAACAGGAGTATAAACAGGTAAAAAGTGAAACAGAAACATAAGGAACTCAATAAAGCTAAACTGTTTACATTCCTGCAAAGGAAGATGATACTTTTAACTCTTAAAAATGTATCACTAACAATACATATAGAAGGAATATACATAGACAGAGGGTATGGTATAAGGCGAATTTGAGATAAAGAAAAAAATAAGAGATAAGAAAGGAGTACAGTGGGTTCAGAAGGAAGGAAAAGGTAGAATGGGATGAACTATGTCACATGAAGAGGTGAAAAAGACCTATTACAGTGGAGAGGAAGATGGTAGTGTGGGTGGTGGGTATTGCTTCAACCTTATTCTCATCATTATTGGCTCAAAGAGGAATACACAATCACTTAAATATTTAAATCTGTCTTATCTGGCAGGGAAGTAGGAGGGGTAGAGATTAAGTGAATGTGAATGGGATGAGCTCTCCCATAAAACAGAAGCAGATAGCAGAGTGGATCAAAACCCAGAATTTTACAATATATTGCTTACAAGAAATACACTTGAAGCACAGAGATTCATACAGAGTAAAGGTAAGGAGCTGGAGAGGAGTCTATTATGCTTCCATTGAAGTAAAAAAAAAAAGCAGAGATTGCAATCCTGATCTCAGACAAAGTAAAAGTGAAAATAGACTTAATCAAAAGAGATAAGGAAGGAAACTACATCTTGCTCAAAGGTACTATAAATAATGAATCAATCAAATTAGAAGAGCAAGGAATAGTCTACAGGGAAGGGAAGAAATCAGGACCACAAAAGGGAAAAAGAGTATTACAAAATATAGAACAGAAAATTTTTATCATATTAATTTGAATCATATTAAATTAAAAAGCTTTTGTATAAACAAAACCAATGCAACCAAGATTAAAAGGAAAACTGAAAGCTGGGAAACAACCTTTATATGAAGAATGCCTGATAAAAAACTCATTTCTTAAATATACAGAGAACTGAGTCAAATTTATGAGAACATAAGGCATTCTCCAATTGATAAATGGTCAAAGGAAGTTTTCAGATGAAGAAATCAAAGATATCTATAGGTATATGAAGAAGTGCTCTAAGTCACTTTTTATCTAAGAAATACAAATTAAAATAACACTGAAGTACCACCTCGAACAAATCAGATTGGCTAACATGACAAAAATGATAAATGTTGGAGATTATGTGGGAAAATTAGGGCAATAATACACGTTTGGTGAAGTTGATAACTGATCCAACCATTCTGGAGAGCAATTTGGAACTATGGCCCAAGGTCAACCAAACTGTGCATACCCTTTGATCTAGCAGAGATCATAAAGAGGGAAAAAGGAATTACATGTGGAAAAATATCTATAGCAGCTCTATTTGTGGTGGCAAAATATTGGAAACTGAGGTGATTCCCATCTATTGGGGAATGGCTGGACAAGCTGTGCTATATGAATATAATGGAATACTATTGTGTAATAAGAAATGATGAATAGGAATATTTCAGAAAAAACCTGGAAAGACTTGTTCAAACTCATGCAAAGTGAAATGAGCAGAACCAGTAAAACTTTGTGCACAATATCAGCAACATCAACTATGAATGGTTCAGCTCTTCTCAGCAACTCAATGATACAAGACAAACACCAAGGATTCATGAAGGAAAATGCTATCCATATCCAGATAAAGAAGTGATGGGCTCTGAATGCACATCAAAGCATATTTTTTTACTTACTTTGCTCTTTCTCATTTTTTTCCTTTTGATTTGTTTCTTCTTCCACAACTGTGATGAATATGGAAATGTTTAACATAATATCATATTTATAAACTATATCAAACTGCCTACCATTTTCAGAAGAAGGTAAGGGAGAGAGGGAGGGAGGAAAATTTGGAACTCAAGAATCTTGTAAAAAATGAATACTAAAAATGTTCTTGTTATATAGTTGTGGGAAAAATAAAATAGTATTTTAATGAAATAACGTAAAACATCAGAACAGCCAAGGTTATGATTCTTCTAACTCATAAATTACATATCTAACAGGGATAGGACTCCCTAAAGCTTGGTTCTAAGTTAGGGAGTAAAGGCTGTGTCATCCAGAAACCCAAGAAGCCTGATATCTCCTAGTATCTCAGGAGAGCTCCTCTTTAGCATGTCCTTACCATATCCCCTTAACTCAAATCAATTTCTCAGTCTCTTCACAGGTTCTTGCCTCTTTGTCTCAGGTCAAATAAGGAACTATATATTCTCAGTTATAACTCAGACAAATAATGATGTAAAATGACCACTGAAGTATATAGCTCCAAAATAGAGAGTTTCCCAATGTCTACCTGTGAAGGAGAATACTGCAAAGGTAAACATATGTACCTACAGGATTGTTTTTGTGTTTCCTCTGCACATAACTCGGGGAGTCCACAAATGATTTGAGGAACCATTTTATTCCCTCTAGGAAGGAGCATTCACTGCTTTTAATGGCTTTCATTCTGAGGCTGCACAGTCTTTGGGACACTAACTATAGTGGGATAAAATGAATCATGAAGGACATTACTCTTCTTGATTAAATTGTACTTTAATGATTTAAATAAAAAAATCCAACTTTTGCAAGATTTTGTGATTATTGGAAATTTAGAAATTCTTGAAATTATAGCTTTAGTTGGATAGAAGTTGAGTTTTCTATTACATTTAAGGAGAAATTTGTGCTTTACATATTATTCAGAGTTGCATAATATATTCCCTAATAAATGTGAGAGAAGCTTTTATCAATTTATAGAGAATCATAGAATTAAAATGTACAATTAAATTATGTTTACATTAGTTTTGGTAAATATGTTCTCAGATTGACTTTTACTTATTAGCTGGAAGAAAATCTCCAAAATTACCCCTCTAATAAAACAGGTAGAAAGTATAAATCTATTCACTCTTCCCTACTGAAACAGTACATGTTAGATTTAGATTAAAATAAAAATTCTTTTTAATTTAACATGATTTAAATAACTTGCTAAATCCTAAATCAGTTGCTGAACATCATCATGAAATGTTGAATTTGGAAGAGGACAAAATTATGTTTAATTAAATTAATTCTTAATTCCTGATTTCTTGGGGAGTTGATTTTGTGTAGTTAATTTTTTATGGTCTGTATGTCTGTGTGTATTTGTGTAAGGAGAGTGTCTGTGTGGATATGTATGTTTAATCATTTTACCCTATTACTTCATAAAGTGATTTTTTCCCAAGGTATGTCTTACCTTAAGTGAATACTATTAATGCTCTGTTAACCTTAATTGCATAAAATATTTTAACTTAAAACTTGCGCAGAGCCAATCAATAATTTCAATGAGACACTGACCTAAGGAAAGAAATTCAACATGTACATTTTGCCCTTCTGTTTTAAAGCTGTGCTTTCGAGGCATGTTTGGCTAGGTCATGGTAGATTCTTTATTAAAATCACATTACGAGACTGCTTCACTTTGTAATTCATTTAAACACTAAAAGTGAAGCTTACTTGAAGACAGAATGCTATAAAATGAGGTGTATGGTTGCGTTTCTTCATGCATAATTAAAAGAGTACTTGAGTAGCTAGAATACTGAAGTGTGGAATGTACTCTTTTCTCTTTGGACCTGTTTCCTAACTTGTAAAATGAGGGGCTGTGGGGCATCTGATATTTTTTTTTATTTAATATATTTAGTTTTCAGCATTGATTTTCACAGGAGTTTCAATTACAAATTTTCTCCCCATTTCTACCCCCCCACTCCAAGATGGTGTATATTCTGTTTGCCCTGTTCCCCAGTCAGCCCTCCCTTCTGTCACCCCACTCCCCTCCCATCCCCTTTTCCCTTCCTTTCTTGTAAGGCAAGATAAATTTCTACACCCCATTGCCTGTGTATCTTATTTTCTAGTTGCATGCAAAAACTTTTTTTTTTGTTTTTGAACATCTGTTTTCAAAACTTTGAGTTCCAAATTCTCTCCCCTCTTCCCTTCCCACCCTCCCTCCCTAAGAAGTCAAGCAATTCAAAACAGGGCACATGTATATCATTATGTATAACCCTTCCACAATATTCATGTTGTGAAAGACTCACTATATTTTGCTCCTTCCTAATCTATCCCCCGTTATTGAATTTTCTCCCTTGACCCTGTCCTCTGTCGAAACTGTTTGTTTTTGATTACCTCCACCCCCATCTGCCCTCCCTTCTATTATTCCTCCTTTTTTTTAATCTTCTTCCTCCTTTTTTCCTGTGGGGTAAGATACCCAATTGAGAATGTATGGTATTCCCTCCTCAGGTCAAATCTGATGAGAGCAAGATTCACGCATTCCCCCTCACCTGACTTCTCTTTTCTTCCTGCAGAACTGCTTTTTCTTGCCACTTTTATGCGAGATAATTTACCCCATTCTATCTCTCCCTATCTCCCTCTCTCAATATATTCCTCTCTCTTCCCTTAATTTGATTTTATTTCTTTTAGATATTTTCCCTTCATCTTCAACTCACCCTGTGCCCACTCTCTCTCTCTCTCTCTCTCTCTCTCTCCTCTCTCTCTCTCTCTCTCTCTCTCTCTCTCTCTCTCTCTATATATATATATATATATATATATATATATATATATATATATATATATATATATATATATAAACACACATACATATATACATACATACACACTCACATATACATATATACATATATATACATATATACATATGTACATACATACATATATACATATACATACATATACATACATATACATATACACATATATATATGTGTGTGTGTGTGTGTGTGTGTGTGTGTGTGTGTGTGTGCATATTCCCTTCAGCTACCCTAATACTGAGGTCTCATGAATCATACATATCATCTTTCCATGCAGGAATGTAAACAGAACAGTTCAACTTTAGTAAGTCCCTTGCAATTTCTTTTTCTTGTTCTTTTTCTTGATTACCTTTTCATGCTTCTCATGATTCTTGTGTTTGAAAGTCAAACTTTCTATTCAGCTCTGGTCTTTTCACTGAGAAAGCTTGAAAGTCCTCTATTTTATTGAAAATCCATATTTTGCCTTGGAGCACGATAGTTTTGCTGGGTAGGTGATTCTTGGTTTTATTCCTAGCTCCATTGATCTCTGGAATATCGTATTCCAAGCCCTTCAATCTCTTAATGTAGAAGCTGTTAGATCTTGGGTTATTCCGATTGTGTTTCCACAATACTCAAATTGTTTCTTTCTGGCTGCTTGCAGTATTTTCTCCTTGATCTGGGAGCTCTGGAATTTGGCAACAATATTCCTAGGAGATTTCTTTTTGGGATCTATTTGAGGAGGTGATCAGTGGATTCTTTCAATTTCTACTTTGCCCTGTGGCTCTAGAATATCAGGGCAGTTCTCCTTGATAATTTCTTGAAAGATGATATGTAGGTTCTTTTTTTGATCATGGCTTTCAGGTAGTCCAATAATTTTTAAATTATCTCTCCTGGATCTATTTTCCAGGTCAGTGGTTTTTCCAATGAGATATTTTACATTGTCTTCCATTTTTTCATTCCTTTGGTTCTGTTTTATAATATCTTGATTTCTCATAAAATCAATAGCTTCCACTTGCTCCAATCTAATTTTTAAGGTAGTATTTTCTTCAGTGGTCTTTTGGACCTCCTTTTCCATTTGGCTAATTCTGCCTTTCAAGGCATTCTTCTCCTCATTGGCTTTTTGGAGCTCTTTTGACATTTGAGTTAGCCTATTTTTTAAGGTGTTGTTTTCTTCAATGTATTTTTCAGTATTTTTTTAGGTCTCCTTTAGCAAGTCATTGACTTGTTTTTCAAGGTTTTCTTGCATCCTTCTCATTTCTCTTCCCAATATTTCCTCTACTTCTCTAATTTGCTTTTCCAAATCCTTTTTGAGCTCTTCCATGGCCTGAGACCAGTTCATGTTTTTCTTGGAGGCCTTTGTTGTAGGTTCTTTCACTTTGTTGACTTCTTCTGGCTGTATGTTTTGGTCTTCTTTGTCACCAAAGAAAGCTTCCAAAGTCTGAGACTGAATCTGGGTGTGTTTTCACTGCCTGGCCATATTCCCAGCCAGCCCAGACTTGACCCTTGAGTTTTTCAGTGGGTTATGACTGCTTGTAGAGTTAAGAGAACTATGTTCCAAGCTTGGGGGGATGCGCCAGCTCTGCCACACCAGCACTCCACCTTCCCCAAGAACCCCCAACCCGGACTGGACTTAGATCTTCAGCAGGCTCTGGCCACTTAATTCCTCCCATCAGGTGGGCCTGGGGCCAGAAGCAACTGCAGCTGTAGTTCTGTAGATGCCCCACCTCCGCTGCCCCCAGGTCTACAGCCGAACCTTGAACTCCTTCCACTCCCGCAGCTTTTCCCACTGACCTTCTCTGTTCTCTTTGGTGTTTATGGGTTGAGAAGTCTGGTTACTGCTGCAGCTCACTGATTCATGGCACTAGGGCACGCTCTGCCTGGCTCCTGGTCTTGTTGTTCCGCCCTACCCATGCTGGGCTCGGCTCCCTTCGGCTCCCCTCTGCTCCCAGCTCTGTGCGGGATAGACCTTACCCAGAGACCATCCAGGCTGTCCTGGGCTGGAGCTCTGCTTCCCTCTGCTATTTTGTGGGTTCTGCAGTTCTAGAATTGGTTCAGAGCCATTTTTATAGGTTTTTGGAGGGACTCGGCAGGGAGCTCACGGTTGTACCTGCTTTCCATCTGCCATCTTCGCATCTGATATTCTTGACATCTTTAGGTTGGTAGTTCTTGACCAAGGGTCCTTGAATATATTTCAGTAACTCTATTATCTTGGATGGGGAAGAAATCATATTTAATTTTCACTACATACTGACATTTATAATTTGCTTTTACTCTTTGATTTGAAACACGAAATTGAGAAAGGTTTCAAAGATTTCACTAGACTGCCAAAGGAGTTTAAGACATAAAAATGTTGGTAACCCCTGCTTTATATGATCTTTAAAGATTATTAGTCCCAGTTCTAACAATATATCATTCTATGATTCAAATACAGTTTATAGTTGATGTATGCACACACATATTCATATAACTGTATAGTTATACATATATACATGTTACATATGTAAATATACACATTAGTATGTATGTATAGGTATGTGCATGCAGACATAGACATGCCTATGCATGTGTGTGATTGGTGTGCATGTGCAAACACATAGATAAGTCAATATGTATATATGTATACATATGCACAGTTTGAACAAAATCTTACTCTGATGTGTCACCGTAGTATAGAAATTGCCATATATCACAGATGACCATGCAAATATAAGGTCTGATATATATATATATATATATATATATATATATATATATATATATATATATATATATATATATATATATATATATATATATATATATATATATATATATATATATATATATATATATATATACACATAAGGTCTGGCTAGAATAGATTTTAACAGAAGGAGTCCTGTTGATGGACTCTATGTCTGCTGTCCAAGGCCTAATCTTGTTAAGTTTGGAAAGCACCATTACTAGGTCATCCATGGGGCGATTAATTTTTCAGCTGCAGAATTTCATGGGAAGTAACATAAGGGGTAGAAGGACTGTACCCAGAATCTACGGAGAAGCAACACAAAAGGGGAATATTCAATATCCCAGAAATACTGAAGTCATCTAAATACAACACATATAAATCATAAGAAAACAGGGTTAACTAAACAATTGCCACTTTCAAAAGGGCAATTAACACAAGTTAAAATCATATTTTGGACATAATTGTTAGTTCACTTTCCTCACCTCTTCTAAATTGATTGTATCGAACTCATGCTAGAAAACTAACTTGTATCCAGAATTTAGGGAGTTAATTTTTATTGTGTGTGTGTGTGTGTGTGTGTGTGTGTGTGTGTGTGTGTGTGTGTCTTTGTATCTGTGTGTCTGTGTAGTATACATGTGTGTAGATATGTTTAATCATTCTACCCTGTTACTTTATAATGTGATCTTTTCAAGGTATGTCTTACCCTAATTGAATACTATCAATGCTATGTTAACCTTAATTGCATAAAATATTTTAATTTAAAACTTTCACAGAGCCAATCAATAATTTTAATGAGACACTGACCTAAGGAAAGAAATCCAGAATGCACATTTTGCCCTGTTTCTTTTTTAAAGCCATATTTACAGTAAAGAAGTTTTCTTTAGAAATTAGATGAATACTTGTGCTTTAAATTAAGCATTATTTATCAAGGGCCCTCTTTTCTAATATTCTCATCACTTTTATTAGATTTTTCATTTGTTCCTTTTTAACTATGTTTTGCTCTGTCAACTGTTTGTTAGCAAATTTCCCTAGAGAGAAAATTGAGCTTTCTATCCATGCTCATAGATCACAGTGTGAATACAACTTGCCACACTCCACTTGGCAGGTGGGGAATATCCGTGAATAACACTGGAATATAATTGGCTTCAACTCCTGGTGTTGTCACCAAAAATTGCTTCATTCCTATAGAGCCTGACCTAAGCAACAAGGACATATTTTAAATTCATACTGACTTAAATAGCAGCATTAAAGCTATTTGATAGAACTCAAGGATTATTACTGAGGTTAAACTGCTTGTTTTTCACAATATTCTATATGTGTTGGTGGGGTGAGTATGTGAGGGCTGTTTCCTGAGTTATAAAATGCTGACAGTTCTGTTAAGGACATCTGGCCTTCACATTATATCCACTGAGTCCTCTGCCTTCTCCTAACACCATCACTTAAGATGACTGCATTGATTATTCAAAGATAAATTAGCCTTTTATTCCTGTTAATCATACCACGAGTTACTGCTTTTATTGTTCTTGCACTAAACATGGGCCTGAGTATGGTCAGTGGTCACATTTCCCAGCCAGTAGTGCAGGAACCCAGAGAGCTGCTTCTCTCCTGATGAGTTGGGCCTGCATGGAAGGGGTGGGGAGAGGAGGGAGAGAGATCCAGGAAGCAGCATTGGTAATTTTTCAGCTCATTAGGTGCATATTCATCCTAATGGGGCATCAAAGTTTAAAACTATAATGCATTCCTCTCATTTAATACTCCAGAGAACATGCTCTGTAACCACATGAAAGCAGAAAGGATTTCAACACTTTGAAGATGTACAATCAGGTGTCATCTTTCTCTTTAGGCAGAGTGGAAAGAAATCTAACGAGTCTCAAGAATCTACCTGTGCTGTTTCCTGGTCACCCTCACTGAGAAAGTGTGGTTGGGCAGACAACAAACACATTTCATTGCCTTCTACTCCCATTTTATAGTGGGGATCATTTTCAACATGAGTGTAATCACAATTTCACAAATAAAAAAAACAGTAGAATAACATGTGTTGAAGATCACAGAGGCAATTATCTAGGAAATAATAATAAAATTTTGCATGTGAACAGACTGATCAACCATATATTAAACTATACTGTCCTTCCTTTTCAGTCTAACCTAACAGGATGCTAGATGTGCTTACCTTCAAGATGTTCTTTAGCACATTTGTGTTGAATGCTACAGTGAAAATTATCTGCTGCATTAGTTTTGCTCTATAGAGTTTAATGACTGGTATTTAGTCACTTTGAATATTTTTAAAAAGTAATCTACAACAAATGTCTGCTCAAATTCCTTTTTACTTTTTTCTTCCTAAGATCATAAGAAAATAGGCACTAAACTGAGGAACAACGAAGAGGGAAGAGGAGTAAGAGATTTTTAAAATAAAATATTTCTTTTTTCAAAAAACTAGTTCATAATATTTAAAGCTAGAAAGGACCTTATAGTTCATCCAGTTGCCTGAAGGGCCTTTTTTCCCCTTTTCATCTCACATCATAGCCAACATCATGCGCCAAAATTTTCTCTTCTGTTCCAGTCTCTGATGAAGTTGTTCTTCTTGCCAAAGGCAACCTGTCTACATGGATATTTCACCCATCCCTTCCAACCTTCTTCAGAGGATTAGCCCGACTTACTTACCCACTCTCTAATTTTCAATCTATCCATATCTATTGATTCCTTTTCTTCTGCTGACAAACACATCAAAATGTCTCCAATTTTAAAAAAAATACCTTCAATATATACTCTTCCTCTAGTTAAAATTCTATATATTGTCTCTTCTTTTCTCCTAAATTGCTCAATAAACTGTCTAAATTTGACATCTTCATTTAGTCCATTTTTATTCTCTAACAGCTCTGCAATCTGGCTTCTAATCTGATGATTCAACTCAAAGTCCCCTCTCCAGTCTCTTAATTGACAAATCTAATGGCTTTTTCTTAATTAACATTATTTTGACCTTTCTGTCACATTTGGCACTCTATCACTTATATTCTCTGTGGGATGTTTGGACATTGTTCTTTCTTTGCTATCTTCCTAACTTCTCTAGAGCCAATAGTCACCTGAGTTTGCCTTTGAAAGAAAGCAGGGGTTCTGAGATGCAAACTCCAGTAGGTATTCCCTAGTTGAGACCCTCATCATCTCTGACATAGCCTACTACAATCATCTCCTAAATTCTCTCAAACTGCAGTCTCTGCCCTCTCCAATATATATATATATATATATATATATATATATTCCACTTCAAAATTAGTGTTCCTAAAACACAGACTGACCATGTAATTCTACTACTAAAAATATTCAGTCGCCCCTGATGGCTTTAGAATAACACTAAAAAACCTTCAGTCCAGCAAATATAGCTTTTTGTGATTTGATTACCACAGATATCTTGAGTCTTATTTCTTTTCTTCTTTATTCCATGTGCTTTCTCTGTTCCAAACACACTAGACTACTCACTGCTTGTTATACAAGGCCTTCCATTTCTTGCCACTGTTCCTTATAATATATATATTTATATATAAATGTTATCAGTATTCTTAAAACTTTCATCATTACTAAAGTAGCTTGAAAGAAAGTTTGGGAAGAGTTGTGTATGATGGGGCAATTCTAAAAACCAAAATTGGTTAGGAAACGGTAAAAGGGAGCAAGTATATTATAAAATGGGGCATGAAAGGAAGAAATAATACAGACAAAGCAGATGGGGGTGGAGGGCTAGTAATGTTCAATTCATTCAACTCATCTGAGTTGAAGAGGAAGCAACACGTACATCTGGAAGGATGTAGAAGTCTTCTGAACATGCAGAGAGGTTAGGAAACTGGGGAACAGAGTGGCAGAGGGATTTTTATAGATGAATGTACGTTGGGGTTTGGGAAGGTGGGACAAAAAATGGAGGAGGGATTTCTGGAAGGAGTATGGATTGGGATTGGGAGGGTGGGGGAAAGGATGAATCACTCTTAGAGGTGTCAGTTGGATGGGGAGTGGCAAGGTTTGGGGAGAAGATAAGGTAATAAGGATAGAATATAAAGAGAGGCTGAAAAAGAAAATAGTGAGTAAATATAAGATGGAGGGGAACTCACAAATAGTAATTATAACTTTGTCTGTGAATGGGATGTTTATAGCAGCTCTATTTGTGTTGGTATAGAACTGGAAATTACAGAGATCCCCATCAATTGAGGAATGGCTGAACAAGTTGTGACATATGGTTGTGATGGAATACTACTATGCTATAAGAAATGATGAGCTCAATGGTCATAAAAAAGCATGAAAGGACTTGCATGAAATGATGAAGGATGAAGTGAGCATAAGCAAGAGAACATTATATACAGTAACAGCAATATTGTTTTAAGAACAACTTTGAACAACTAAGTCATTTGCACTATTAGAAGTACAAAAATTAAAAATGAAGGATATATGAAGATAGACACTACATTCAGAGAAAGAACTGATAAATAGAAGCATCTATAAAATAATTTTGCATGTGTGCATATACCTATTTCTATCTAATGGTAGCCATCTCTAGTGTGGGGAGGGGAAGAAAATAGGAAAGAAAAACTACATGATAACTTTGTTGTATTTTTGGAGGGAACAGTAAGTTGTACATAGAAGATTTTCAGTTTCATGTGCAACAATCTTTATTATTATTATTATTATTATTATTATTATTATTATATTGTATTGTCTTATAGAAATGTTTATTTTGTGCCATGAATTGAAAATAATTTTTTAAAAAAGGCTCTATCACAGATGAGGCATGAATAGTCTGTATGACCACTTGGGGGAGAGAGATTTCTCTAAATTTGTATGTTTCATATTTCTTTTGAACTATCATAATTCTGCTTCGCACAGTGCCTTCTTTTATGTGGCCATACCATGCTGGATGATCCCATGTCTCTATATCTCACAAAATATATGAAAGTTCTTCAGAGAGATCTTGAGAGTGCCCATTTATCACTTCTTATGACCTCTGTGCGAACAACTGTCTTGTGTGAGTTCTTCAAAAAGTAACCTTTTAGGCAAACATCCATTTTGCATTCGAAAAATGTGACCAGCCCATCCGAGTTATGCTCTCTGCAGTAGAATTTGAATGTGGGGCAGTTTAGCTCAAGAAAGTCCTCCAGTGTTTGCTACTTTATCTCGCCAGGCGATCTACAGAATCATCCTAAAATCATTCAAAAGGAAGCTTTTAAATTTACTGGCAAAACTCTGGGAGACTGTCTAGGTTTCACAAGCATATGACAATGAGGTCTGCCCAACAGCTCTGTAGACATCCCATCTGATAGGCAGCCTAATACCTCTTCTCCACCACACATTCTTTCTGAGTCTTCCAAATGCTGAACTAGCTCTGGTGATGCATATGTCAACCTCATTATCTATGTGTACCTCCCTGGTAGTATACTGCCAAAGAAAGTGAATTTACATACAGCATTCAAAATTTTTCCATTTGTGTAACCAATGGTTCTATGTATGAATGGTGTGTTGATGACTAGTGAAGAACCTCTGTTTTCTTGGTGTTGATTGCTATATCAAAACTAACACAAGCAGTAGAAAATGTATTGACACTTTGTTGCATATCAGCCTGAGTCTTCATTTAGTGCACAATCATCTGTGAACAAAAAGTTGTATACCAACTCTCCAACTTTAGTCTTGGTTTGGCAGCCTTTTCAAGTTAAATAATTTACTATCAGTGTGGTAGTCAGTACCTTAATGTCATTTTTATCCTCATTGAAGGCTTCTGAAAACATCAAAAACGTGAGAACAAGCACACAATCCTGCTTCACTCCTTTCATGACTGGGAAAGCACAAGAACATCATCCATTACCTAGAACCTTGTGCAGGAATGCCAACGTGAAACTTCTATACAATATTAATGAACTCTGGGTGACTAAATTTTGCCATGATATTTCTCAGGCCCTCACAACTGACAGTACGAAAGGTGTTGGTCAGATCAACAAACATTGTATACAGAACTCTGTTCTGCACCTGGCCTTTCTGCTGGAGTTAGTAGGCAGCAAACATCATATTGTCCATTCCTTGACCTTTTCTGAAGCCACGTTGCCTCTCAAGTAGATGACCATGTTCCAGGTGAAGGAACAGCTGATTAAAGAGGATTATGGAAAGAATCTTGACATCAATGTCACAGAACAGCCTATTTCCTTTTCCTTTATAGAGATAGACAATGGAGACATCCTTGAACTCCTGGGGGATAACCTCCTCTTGCCATATGACCTGGAAGATTTCCATGAGCCTTTGTATGACCCTCTGCCTTGTAAATGTGTGCTGAATTAGAATCAGCACCTAGATCTTTGCCACACAAGAGGAGATAAAGGCATTCAAAACCTCTTCTTTAGTTAGAAGTGTGGTTAGAGAGTGATTGACTTCAACCTAAGTTATATATGGTCATTGGCTTTAACATTGATTGATGATGGTCTGTTGAGAAGACCATGGAAGTGTTCAGCCTATCTCTCCATGATTGTGTCTTTATTAGTAATCAGTATGGCTCCATCAGTGCTTAGTAGTTGAGATGCACCAACGTTCTTTGGCCCATAAATAACCTTGAAATCATCCTGAAAAAAAATGCTTTGGATTCTTACAAGGAATCCTGCATTTCTCTAAGATTTGCTTGCACTTTACTTTTGATGGCATTACATGCTATTCTGCTGTTAAACTCTGTAGAGTTCTCATTTTTCATTTAGTAACATCTGAATTTCCCTATCATTTTCATCAAACAAATCCTGATATTTGCAAGTGTTCTGGACCATATGAGTAAATAAGGTGTTGTACACCAAACCTCTGAAAGTGGCCTACTTCTTTTCTGCTCCACTGTTACCAATAATATGTGGCTTGGCTTTCCCTCCAAGTCAGTAACAAACTATTATGGAGAACTCTAATCTGTTGACATTGAGCATTTTGATAGTCATAATGCCTTGGGCCTGTTGCTTTTGTTGAATGGAATGTGTACCTTGGAGAGGACAAATCTATGGTTGGTCCAGCACTCTGTACCACATATCACTTTCATCATCCTCACATCTTCTCTTATCCTGACTAGTAGATTAAAAGTCAGTGTTTGTTGTGAAGGCATAGATATATAAATCTTTATTGTGTTTAAGTAAATGGAAGAAAATGTTGGTGATAAGAGTGTCATGAGATGCTTAAGTCTTCCATAGTAAGTGACCATTACTATGGCTATTTTCCACTCCATTCTTCCCAAGGCCATGTCTTCCAAGTATTCTAACAAAATCACCCAGAATTACGAGTTTTCACTCATTACAAACTGATGATGAGGGTATTCAGGTCTTCATAAAAATTTTCCTTGACCTTATCAGTGTTCATCATGGTGGAACATATGCACTGATGATGGTGGCATGGGGCTTTCCTGCAAGGGGCAATTGCATTGTCACAAACCTGTTGTTCGTTCCTTTTGAGAGGCATGCAAGCTTGTTGACAAGGTTAAATTTTATCATGAAACTACACCCATTTCACAGTGGTCCCCATCACTACAACCACTCCAGAAAAAAGAAAACATATATTTAGCTCCAACTTCAGTAAGGTGGTCTTTATTTGCCAGCCTTGTCACTCTGGGTTGTTATTTGCATGTGATGCCTAATTCTACCTTAATTCTCTTTCAGCAAGAGCTGTTCATCTTTCAGGTCTATTGGATTTCATATTTTCCATAAGTGTGTGCATATCCCACGTACCGGTGGTGAGTAGAATCATCTTTTCAAAAGTTTTTGTACATAATTTTTGGCTTTCAACCAAAGGCTACAATCCCCACCTGCTGTGGTAAGTAGGCCAGGGTTAGGTGAAGGGGACAATTTTTAGGGCAACTTTTCTAGTACCTGCCAGACACCAGGAGGCGAAGAGTGCATTATTTAAGGAGGCTTCACTGATACCCAGGGTGTTGCCCCATTCTATTACTGTTTCAGTACAGTGAGAAGACAACTGTATGGCCTGGGCCACCTGTTTGTAGGGATGTGACGGCTGCCTGTGTATCTGCACCTACTGCTTCGTCATTCACCCATTGCCATAGAACTTTGAGGTAGGTAAAACAGTAACATAGTAAAATAATAAATAATAAAAAGTAAAATATTTGAATAATAAAATGATAAAATTATTGAATAGTAAAATAAAATAGTAAAGTTATATGGGTGATGCCTTTTGACTTGTGTGTAAATTAGATTTAAGTGAAGTAGAGAGTTACACAAAGTCATCTGCTTCATTCTTTCTTCCAGAGTCCTCAGAGCTCAATGGCAAGAGAAAGTCAAGATGACTGGTGATGGCTCCAAAATGCAGTGGATGATTGTGATGTCTTTGGTGTCTGACCATGCTCTAAGTGCTACACAGAACATGTTTCTGCCACCTTCATGGCTGTTGGAACAATTGTTCCCTGATCTAGTCCACCAGGGAAGTCTTTAAATGCTTGGGACAGTGTAACAACAATACTACTTGCTGCTACTGTGGCTGTGTAAGATCAATAACACCAGTACACAGGAGGACTCTTAGCACAGGTTCTTTGATACACTTTTCTAAGAAAAGCAACTTTAAGGGGTTAACAATCTCAGTTTAATTAAACACACATATACCATTCACTTAGTTCAGGGGGGAAAAGTCCACACCCTCACCTTCAGAGGAAACACAACCAGAAATCACAAGCAGAAATTATATAAACAGAGCAAAATAACACAAATCAACTGACAGGGTTCTAGCCATGTGACAAAGACATTACATACATAGCTACCAGAGAGAGAAGCACCAACATCTGGGTTTTTCAAAGCCAGGGGCTCTTTAATGGCTATGCAGAGTCTCATCTGATCAAATCACATGACACTCTTCCAGTGAGTGAGCCGCAAACAAAATGCTAACTTTAGAGTATATATATATACTTCTTCAGGGTCAAACGGTATCACAACCATGTGACTTGAACCTATGTGCCCTAAGTCTTCTGGGGACTTAAGGAGGTCATCAAAGACTCCTGATTCAATCAAAGACTCTTAATTGAAACAAAAGCAAGACTCAAAGTCACTTGATTGCCTTAGTGCTGAAAAACACTCCAAAACAAAAGACAACAAAATGTCTCATTTTCCTTGCCATTATACTCTATTCCTCCAGGATGCTTGGCCCCACAATCTAAATGGCCATGGATCCTGGAGCAAATAGAGGCACCATACTTTGCAAGCAAGCACATTCAGGGAACTAAAACACAACATTCACAACATAACAAAACATATCATTCAGGATCATTCCCCAAAATACTTGTTCACACAAGTAGGGGGTCACAGGACAAAGTCTTCCCTAGCACAACATGTCATCCTTAAGGGGTAGCAGAAAATACCAACACCACCCACCCCTAGGTGACAACAAGTTACAATCTCTTCAGTCAATACAGAGTGTCCAAATGAAGTCCTTCTTGAGGTTTGACCCTCTCCCCACACTGCCGTTGCAGGCTTCCTCCAAGCACCTCAAAACAAAAGACGGCAAAAAGTCCCACTTTACTTGATATTACAGACACCTCCTAATGCACTGAGGGGTTTGAGGCCCATCAGATACACTCAGTTTGATTTAGCTAATCTGCCAGGATGCCTGTAGCCAGTGTACATGCCACAGCTTCTTAGAACCAAAAGTGAGAGCTGGGTGGCAGTGGGACATCAAAGGTGAATGAGCAGCCCTGAAAAGGGCTCTGCAATCCTCACAACAGAGGTACTAGTCCTCCCTTGAACACCTCATTCTCCCTATATATAACAAGTAAAAATCAGAGAAAGGACTTGAACCCCATTGTTCTAATTCCAAGGTCACTTCCTTCCCACTAGACTGTAAGGAGCTGTCTGCTCCACTATCTATAGCTCTTTTTGTAAATAATAATGATAATAATAATTATTATTATTGTAATGATAATATTGGACTTTAATATCATTTACCTTGTACTACCTTGTTTTTTGTTAAGAGAAAATGACTTCAGATATGAACCAAATGTGTTCTAGAAAATTTACCTCAAGGTGTTCAGGCCAGAGATTCTTTATGTGATCATTTATGTGGCTTTTTTGTTCAAATTCTCATCCTCTTTGACCTCTCTAGCTTTTTATTAATACTCAATCAATGGCTCCTGATGAATATATCATACTACCTTGGATTCAGAAATGCAACAATACCTTGCTGCTTCTTCTTGATCTCTTCTTCTTTCTTGCCTTCTCCTTTGGCTCCTTATCCACTTTCCAGATTGTAATGTTCTGAAAATTTCTGTCTTCAGTTTTCTTTCCTCTTCTATTTTTATTTTTTTTTTCTCTTCAATTTCAACTCCCATCCCTAGAACACATGACTCCCACCATCTCCATATCTCGAGCTATATTCAGGACATTTCTGCCTGCATGCCACACTACTACCTCAAGCTGAACGTGTCTAAAACCAATCATTATTTTTCTACCTAAACTCTTTCTGTCTGTGGTGCAGACATTTTTCCAGTTTCCCAGGTTATTCTGGGGATTATATTTGACTCTTTTATTTTACTTCTCATATCTAATCAGTTACCCACAACTGTCAATTATATCTATGGAGCATCTCTTTCACGGTTCCTACTCTATCTCCTCTGTCAACTCTCTAGTTCATCATGATTATCATTCATTGAACTGTTGCAACAACATCTAAATAGATCTTTCTGTTTCCATTCACATCCTTAAACGGTGGTTCATACCACTGCTAGAATAATATTTGTTCCAAAATGATCCCTCTAAAACAAAAAAAAAGATAAGAAACATTTTTTTCCAAAATAATACTTTTTATTACACAAAAGGAGACTGTGGAAATATCAGTAAACCTCATTCTTATGTCTATTTTCACATCTATAAAGACTTTTTATAAGTTTCATCTATATATATATATTTTTTACAATATCTTCCAAGGCATTATGAGAAGGGAACAGGTAGAATTGTACAAATAAACTTCTGCAACAGTCACAAAATTTATTTTAAAATGTGGGAAATATAAGTTCACACAATACTTATGGTTGGGTGATTTTTTTTAAGAAAAGCATTTGTTTTGGTAGAGCAAAATGATGCCTTAAATGTGTGCATTAAATTTATAGAGATAACTTTGTTTTAATTATTATTTACTGTGCATGAAATAAAACAGGAAGAAATATATTTACTGAAGATATTTGCCACCGTCATGGGAGACTGAATATTAATTTCCTTGAGAAGACAGTGCAGTAAAGGCAGGAATTCATGGAACTCTCCCAAATGCCAATGCTCCATCCAAATAACCTTAAAATAACACCTCAAATCAAAATCTGGAGCAGCAGAACCAAAAAAGGTGGTGAAACCGTTTTGCAGCCCAACACAACTTAGGAGGTTGGCAGGAAAGACCTGTCTCACCTGAGTGGTGATATGGCCCTGAGCATGAACTGCAGTAACCAGTAATAGTCTTTGGAAGTGCTGGCAATAGCAGTAGTAGTAGCGGCTCTGGAAACTCTCAGCCCACATATGTCACTCACAGGTTGTTGTTGCTTTGTTTGTCCTTCCTTCTTGAAGAGGACCATGACATCAGAGAAATGATGACATGACTAGCAGTTGACTTGGATTTGAGTGAGGGAGGGCTGTGAAAGGTTACTAGCCTCACTTTCTCCTCCACCACATATGGTAAAGCAGTCAGATAAATGGTCAAAAGGAGATTACAGGGTACCTTTTGCGACACTGGGAGAAGAACCCTGTTGTATTGCCCATACACAGGCCTGGGCCACAGTTCCATGGCAAAGAGGAGTAGCTGTGTGGGAGCAGGGGCCCTGGTCATAGTTCCAGGACATGGAAGAGTGCTTGTGATTGTTAACAGGTAAGTTAAGAGCCTTGATTTGAAGTCCAAAGAAGAAAGGAGCACTAGTGCTTGGAGCCACAGGACAACAGGGGCCTGAGTCACATTTCCAGAGCTATGAATATTTGTGGCTTCAGGGGAGCAGTTATCCTGGTTCCAATTCTGGAGGAAATTACTGATTGTGGTCACTCAGAGACCAGAGCTTAGGCCAAAAGAATAGTGATCACATGTCTCTTTGGATCATACTACTGTAAAAGAAGCAAAAACTTACAGATCCCCAAAACTAGCTCTAAAAATAGGGACACACATTTCCCTCCAAACAACTTTAAATTAAGGTCTCAAATAAAAATTTTGGAGCAGCATAATCAATAAAAGGTTGGAGTGAAACATTTTTGCAGCCAAAAAATCTTAAGAGGTCAGCAGGAGAAGCCTGGAACAGCTGGGTAGATGCCTATCTGGAGCCTATAATGGCAGCTGCAGCTGCAGCAGCAGCAGCAGCAACTTCAAGAACTCTCAGTCAAGAGATGGTAAGGGGGTAGGACAATTAGTCAGAAAGAAATTATAGGGTACCCATTGCTGATAGTGGGTATAGCTGATGCTGATTGGTATCTCTATCACCCATCTGCTATACAAGGGTGGAGAAGTAGGCTGGTGGCCCTGGTCACAGTTGCAAAGCAAACAGTACATTAGTGTATCACTTTTTCCACATACCCTTCAACATTTGCATTTGCCTTTTCTGACATATTGGCAAACCTAATAGGGGTGAGGCAGTATGCAGAATTGTTTTAATTTGCATTTCTCTAGTCAATTGTGATTTAGAGTATTTTTTGGTCATATGGCTATAAATAGCTTTGATTTTTTTTCTTCTGAGAACTGCAGTTCTCTATACATTTGAATGAGGCCTTTATCAGAGAAACTTACCATAAAAAAATTAATGTGATTTCATTGTCTATGGCACCTTTTAGCATAATGTAGTTTCACTGATTATCTCTTCTGATTAGGACTACTTTTACTTTGAGATCAAGATTGCTATCCCTGCCTTCTTATTTCAGCTGAAGCATTCTGTCCAGCCCTTCATTTTATCTCTGTGTGTGTCTTTCTGTTTAAAGTGTGTCTTTTGTATATAACATATTATTGGATTCTGGTTTCTGGTTTGTAATACATTCTTCTATCTACTTCTGTTTTATGCATGAGCTCATCTCATTTGCATTCACAGTTATGATTACTAACTGTGAATTTTCATTATTTTTTAACAACCTGTTTATTTTTTTAATCAGATTTTTTATTTTTAGTTTACAACACTTATTTCTACAGATTCTCCCCTCACCATGCCCCCCCCCCCGATGGCAGGCAGTCTGATATAGATTCTACATAAATCTTTGCATTAAACTTATTTAGATAATAGTCACGTTGCAAAGAAGAATTGTGACCAGTAGAATGAATCATGAGAGAGAAGAAACAAAACCAAAAAAGAAGAGAAAAAAAGAGAGCAAATTGTTTGCCTCAATCTGCATTCAGACTCCACAGTTCTTTCTCTGGATGTAGAGAGCTTTTTCCATCATGAGTCCTTTGGAGCTTCTTTGAGGCTTGTGTTGCTGAGGAGAGCCAACTCTATCAAAGTTACTCATCATAGAATCAATATGTCTGTGATTGTATACAATATTCTCCTGGTTCTGCTCCTCTTACTCAGCATCACATCATGTAGGTCTTTCCCAGTTTCCATGAAGTCCATAACTTCCCCATTTCTTATAGCCCAATAGTATTCCATTACACTCACATACCACAACTTGTTCAGTCATTCTCCAATTGATGGGCATCCCCTTGATTTCCAATTCTTTGCCACCACAAAAAGAGCTGCTATAAATATTTTTTGTACATACGGGTCCCTTTCCCACTTATGTGATCTCTTTGGATCAAAGGGTATGCACATTTTTACAGACCTTTGGGCGTAGTTCTAAATTGCTTTCCAAAATGGCTGGATCTATTCACAACTCCACCAACAATGTATTAATGTCCCAATTTTTCCATATCGTCTCCAGCATTTATCATTTTCCTGTTTTGCCATGTTAGCCAATCTGACAGGAGAGATGTGGTACTTAAGAGTTGTTCTGATTTGCATTTCTCTAATCAACAGTGATTTAGAGCATTTTTTTTGTATGCCTGTAGATATCTTTAATTTCTTCTTCTGAAAACTGCCTGTTCATATCCTTTGACCTTTTCTCAATAGGGGAATGGCTTTTATTCCTATAAATTTGACTCAGTTCCCTGTATATTTTTGAGATGAGGCCTTTGTCAGAGACATTGGTTGCAAAGATTTTGTACCAATTTTCTGCTTCCCTCCTAATTCTTGTTGCATTGGCTTTGTTTGTACAAAAACTTTTCAGTTTAACATAATCAAAATCATCCATTTTGTGTTTTGTAATGCACTCTATCTCTTGTTGGGTCTTGAATTCTTCCCTTTCCCATAGATGTGATAGGTAAACTATTCCCTGCTGTCCCAAATTGCTTATAGTATCAGCCTTTATTTCTAAATCATGAACCCATTTTGACTTTGTTTTGGTATACCATGTAAGATATTGGTCTATGTCCAGTTTCTGCCATACTGTTTTCCAATTTTCCCAGCAGTTTTTGTGCAATAGTGAATTCTTAGCCCAGAAGCTGGAATCTTTGGGTTTATCAATGAGTAGATCCCTATAGTCATTGATTTCTGTGTCTTGTCTACCTAACCTATTCCACTGACCTACCACTCTGTTTCTTAGCCAGTCCAAGGTAGTTTTGATGACTGCTGCTTTATAGAACAGTGTGATATCTGGTATGGCTAGGCCACCTTCCCTAGCATTTCATTTCATTAATTTCCTTGATATTCTGGACCTTTTGTTCTTCCAGATGAATTTTTTATTATTTTATCCAGCTTCGTAAAATAATTTTTGGTAGTTTGACTGGAATGGCACTGAATAAGTAAATTAATTTAGGTAAAATTGTCATTTTTATTATGCTAGCTTGGCCTAACGATGAGCAACTAATGTTATTCCATTTATTTAGATCTGATTTTATTCGTGTGAAAAGTGTTTCATAATTGTGTTCATATAGGCCCTGGGTTTGTCTTGGCAGGTTGATTCCCAAATATTTTATAATGTCTACAGTAACTTTAAATTCAATTTCTCTTTCTATCTCTTGTTGGGCTTTGTTAGTAATATATAGGAATGCTGAGGATATATGTGGGTTTACTGCAACTTTACTAAAGCTGTTTATTATTTCAAGTAGTTTTTTACTTGAATCTCTAGGATTCTATAAGTAAATCATCATATCATCTGCAAAAAGTGATAATTTAGTTTCTTCTTTGCCTATTCTAATTCCTTCTAATAGCCTGTTTCTTATGGTTGTGCATGCCAAAAGTCCTTTTCTACCTGAAGTAAGGAACCCACCATTCCTAAACTTAGTTTCATCATTTGCAAAACACACACACATAGAACATATAACATGAAATTACATCAGGCCTGAACTTCTAGATTTTCTCTAGGACAGGATCTTAACCTTTCTCCTTTTTTAAGTATAGGACTTATGACCTTCATGTGTTGAGGGTCCTTCTGTCAACTTAAGATAACTCTTCTGTTTCCTAATTATGTTAATACTTTTATAATCTCATCAAAATGTAATTTAGCAACAATATAAAATTGCTTTAGTCTAATTAGCCAATTGGGTTCACCCACTTAAAGTAAATTTTGTATTAAGAACAAGGCCCTAATAGATAGAAAAGCTGGTTTAAGTTTCATTCCTCTAGACTTTTTGCCAAAGCATATTCACAGGAAGAAAAACTAGACTAATTAAAACAGAAAAAATCAAATATTGTGAAGATAGGGGGTTTCAGTCTAAACGAGTGTCCCTAGTTTTAAGAGACTGCTTGGAACTTTTTTAAGGGCAGAGTAATCAAAAGTTCTATACTCCAGCCAAGGCAATCCACTAAACCCTTTGTATTCTCAAACCAAACTTCACATAGGTTAATAGCTCTTTCTTTGGTCATCCCAGACAGGGAGTGCACCCTTGTCCCAGTGGGTATCCTATATGTTGCATTTATCCTCTTCTGACTGATCCCATCTCTCCTGGGGCATCCCAAACCAGGAGTGGCACCACTTGGAAGAACGTCTCCTCAGAGACTCGGATTCCTGAGGAATCCTCCTTTTGGCTTATTCCATCTAAAACATTATTCACTGAAGATGCTTGAGACAGCTCCCCTTGACTTTTTGAGAGGGCAGTCCCCTGATGGTCTGAGTTCTGTCCTAATGGGAGTCCTTTCCTGCAGCTAACACTTTAATATTGAAGGATTTGTTTTGGCAAATTCTCCAATACTTCTGATTCTTAACTTCTGGGCTTAACCCCTAACGTTCTAAGACAGGTCAGCTTGGGCCCAAAGGTCCTTTATAAGTGAAAAGTCATCAAAATCAGCTTTCCTTTAAAACTTCCTAAAAATTTTGCTTTTATTGTTAGTGACTAACTAAATCATAAAACATAAGTGGTAATAATCTTACTCACTAACCGAAAAGGATCCTTCTCCTTTTCTCATCTCTGTAAAACTAAAATGAACCTTCTTCTCAGGTCAAAAAGAATGGGTGGGATCATTCCTAGAGTGGTCACATTCCTTGACAGCTTACCAAGGTCCCCCCACAATTAGTCTGAGAGATTGCTCTACTATGACAAAAATGATTTAATTATTCCTTTTTGTAAACTATTCCTTAAAAGGCAAAAAACCTATTTTAACTCTTCCAAAAAGAAGTTTTTCTAGCTGACTAACAATGCAGAACTAACAGTTCTATAAGCTGAATATCCATAGCCTTAACAAAATGAAATTAAAGAAGACATGGGGGAGAGTAGCCCATGCTTAAAAAGTTAAGCTTACAGTGAAATCATTTTTTTCAAAATAGAATTTGAGTGCTCTGGAGCTTAGAAATTTGGACAAATTAGTCACAAATTCAAACAGTCCCTCTTAGCCCAATCAAGGATCTTTCTTGAAGAAAATGAATTTAGGGTAAATCAAGGCAGATTCACCAATTATCAGCTGGGAAAGATTTACCTCAAGCTCAGAGAATTTGGGTACAGACAGCAAGGGAAGTCCAACTTCCCAAGGCCTGTGTCCATGGGGAACCCAACTATGAAAAATTGCCCAGGTATGAATTCCATGGATTGATTTTTTCAGTGAAGTCACCATGATATGGTGTCTGAAAATTGTCCAATCTGCAAGAAGAACAACTAAGGCAGAGCTGCAAGCCAATAACGCTTTATCAAAGGGTCCATGGCTTCCTCTAGTAAAGTGGACCTCAGATCTTCCTCATAATCTGAGATGCCCAGGGTCCCCAGGACCTTATTTTTATAGGGTTTGATATGGAGTTTGATACCTGAACACTCTGGAGGAGCTACATAAAATACAAAACCCCATTGATTGACCTTGTTTAGAGAACCAAAAATGATACATCAGCTAAAAAATGGCATATCAACTTGCAAGGGGTGGGGGTGGGTAACATATTGGATGATGCACAAGGTATCTCTACTGACTAATTGGTCATAAGATGGGCAAGGCAAGAGTCATCTCTGGTGACTAGGTAGTCATAAAATGCTCAAAAGATGGTCCCTTCCTCATGTTGACCATGAGACAGTGGCCCAGAGATACAGAAATAAGTTGGGGGACTTTCTGAAGAATCAAGGCATCCCACCCATGCTGGGTTTGGGCTTGGAATTTGAGCAAAATAGGATAAAGATCTCTTTGTCAGCATTCTTGTAGTTGCATAAGTGGGCTTCATATATGGTAATCAAGTAGTGAATGCTGGATTGAAATTTGAGGCCTACTACAAGAACTTATTTTATCTAATTATCCCTACATGATTTACGTAAAATATCAAACTGATTAATACTGATTGGCATAGAGTAGGCGTCCAAATGAATCATTCCTCACATGACCCAGAACTTTATACCAAATTGATCAAACTAAAAGGAAAATGATTTACATGTATAAAAAATATTTTAGTAGCTCTTTTTGTGGCAACCAATAATTGGAAGTTGAGGAGATACCAATCAAATGAAGACTGGTTGAATCAGTTGAGGCATATGATTGTAATGGAATACTATTATGCTATAAGAAATGAGGAGTAGTATAATTTCAGAAAAACCTGGGAAGACTTATATTAACTGATGCAAAGTAAAGTGAGCAGATTCAGGAACAAACGTTACACAGCAACAGCAATATTGTGTGATGATCAACTTTGAATGATTTAGCTATTCTCACCAATACAATCATCTGAGACCATTTCAAAAGACTTATGATGAAAAATGCTATACACCTTCAGATAAAGGATGGATGGAGTCTGAATGCAGATCAAAGCATACTTTTTTAATTTAATTTTTATCTATCTTCTTTCACAACATGGATAACATAGAAATATGTTTTTCATGACTGAACATGTATAATCTGCATTAAATTGCTTGCCTTCTCAATGAAAGGAGAGGGGTGAAAGGAGGGAGAGAATTTGGAAATCAATTTTTCTTTAAAATGAATATTAACAATTCTTTTAACATGCAATTAAGAAAAAATAGAAAGAAATCATTTTCCTTCACATAATGACATGAAAGAGATGACAAAATTTGTGAATGATAAAAAACTGATTGCATCAAGCCCCCAGAATGTTACAGGGTTTTAGTAATTCAAGAGAAATTATTATTCATGTCCCCATAGAAGGAAACAACTAAATGAAGAATGTTTATTGGTCAGTCCACACACACAGACACACAGTCACAAAATGCATGTATACATATGTATATAATGTGTATATTTTATATAGTTTTATGTTATTTATATTTTCCAAAATTTCTGACAAAACATTAGTTCTCAAGTTTTTTTAAACTTTTCCTTAAAATTTTTACATGAGCAATATACTTAGAAAATTACTTTTTCATAGATAGTGGAGAGGTTATTAACTAAGAGTTTTGTATTGTATTTGCCATATCTCCTGATATTTAGAGTTCTACCATTTAAATTGAGCTGACCCACAACCAGTGCTCAAAAGAAGACGCCATATTCTTCTTGATGGTTTCTTATTTCTTAGTCATCCCTAGTAATCCACATGCCGCAGTCTCCCAATGCAATCATGATTCTTTTTTTTTTTACTCTTTCTTTTTTACCTTAGTAAATTAGGCATCCTGCTAATCTTTCTTCTCATACCTTTAGCTTAGCATTATTTAAATCAGGTCTGGCAGAGTTTTCATGGCTTATCCTGCCATTACTCTTTAATAGAGCTCACAGGCAAAATTTCTCAAATTTAACTAGATTTGATATGGCATTTGGGGTAAGTTTAATTCTGGCAGCCATTAGTTTCCAACACTTTCTAAACTGTCAGTTTGGTAAGGAGATGGATGTCATACTGTAATTATATTTTATGTGCCACTTTGCCCAAAGATATCCCGGCCTTTTGGATTTGTTTCTGTTGGAGAATTTGTTTGGTGGCAGATTTCAATTCTGTGTAGCTGATGAAAATCACTGAGTGTACAGAGTTCTTCACTGGCACAGACCTGTACATATTCTTTTCTATGCATATGTTGTGTGTATATATGTACATATTCTTTACTATGCAAAGTCATTAATGGTCATCAGTATCCACCAATTGCTGGAATATTCTCTTTAGGGACACTAATATTACTTTTCCAGAAGACAAAGCAAACAAACAAAAAATGCAGAGGCAATAACGGACCCATCTCAAATATACCTACCAAAGGAAAAATAAGTAATGAACTGGGCAGGGATGGGAGGGAGATTACTAAGGTTTTCCTCAAATCCACTCAGCTCCCCAGTATCACCTGAGTTTCTCTTTCCAGTAAAGAGATCATAACTGGACTCTGCTAAGAGCACCTGCTACTATCTTTTTTATGTCTCAGTCCTGTTGGCTTCTACTTCCTACTTACAGCTTCTCCAGCATTTTGTCTTCTGTATAACTTCTAATGTCAGCTTCTGCCTTCTAATTTCCCAGCTTCTCTTTATCTCCTGCTTCAATTCGGTTTCTTAAGTGAAGTGACCTACATTTAATTTAGGTTGAAAAACTCAAAATCAGAGTTGTGCTGGAGTCTTGAACCCAATGGTGAAAATATCAATTTGAACATTCGTGCCTCAAAAATCAGCAAATTAGGCTAAGAGTCACTGTTTTGTTGATTGTCTAGAACTAAGAAAGTGATGAAGAAAATGCTTATAATGAAGATTCAGCTTAAAAGTTTGTTGTGCATACTTTTTTTAAAGTCAACTATTAAACATTTTTCCACACGTGCTTGCTCAAAATAAATATTCCTATTAGATATGACACAAATGAGAGCCAGCATTTTGTAATCAAGAGCAACTTTCAGAAACAGGAATAATTACCTGAGTTCAACTCCTCCTTCTAATGCTATCTATGTGACCTTGGGCATGTTGCTTAATATCTCAGTCTTCTGGGCCAGAAGTGTCAAACATGCAGTATATAGCCCACAAGACTCCTCAGTGGCCTGGGAACGAGATTTAAATGTAAGTGGTAAATATTTAACAAAATAAATAAAAACAAAATAAAATATGAATAATATCACATTTTAAAACAAGTCAATATACAGCCTTTAGAGCCTTTAGAGATACTTAAGTATGGATTAATGACCCCATTTCTATTTGAGTTTGACACAACTGCTTTGGGTAACCTTCTAAGACTAGGAGTTGTACAGATGTGTTATTCTTCATTGGGAGAATTTTCCTCAATGAGGGAGTTTCCTTTACTAATGAAATCACACGTTGAACTAATCTCTAATCCATAGTCAATATACAATTGTCCTAGTCCCCAGTTTTTTTCAGAATTTCCCATCAATAAACTTCAAGGTTTTAAAACAACCATATGCAAATTTGTACATAGGGAACAGTGCATTGCAGCCATCTTTACCATTAGTTGGTACATTTTCCTGTGACAAGGCTGTTTTCAAACAGTTCCTCTCAGAACTGCCTACTCTCTTCAAGCACTTTTATCTGAGGGAGTGGCTGCTTTTGTCTAAAGTTCTCTCAAAACTGATTCATATCCAGCTGCTTTTCTTTCTGTTTCACATCAAATACTCATTTTTGGACCCTTACATAAATAAGATGACCACATAAGAAATGAAATGTATCCTACTTATGTTTAATAATCTTTCATGGTACAGAAAATATGAATTCTACCTTGTAATATTTATTGTATTTACAGAAGGAAAATATATTATGACATGTGTTCCAAACCACCTTTTTAGGCATATGGTTTAGCATAAGGACTGACCTTTAAAAAGAGGTAGGTATGATGAGAACCTCATATGCATTTTGATTAGGTACTACCAAGCTTCCTCTTCCTTCTTGCTTTTCTCTCTGCTCCTTATTTTTCATGTGCAATCCTTGTACTTGTTTCAATTTAATTCAACAAACATCAGTAGCACTAGAATGACTGGAATTTAAGAATACCACAAAGGGCCAAACTATGGTAATTGACAGAGTGAATTTTTTCTATGAAGAAAAAAATATAGTGGGATGAATATTTTTATTTCAAAATAAAATTTTAACATCTACTTGTAATTATTTGTATTTAATGTGTACTTACATAGATAGAAGAAGGGACACTGAGTAATGTCTTGCTATTGGGTCAAAAACATCTACTCTCACATTATTCTTATAAAATAGGATGGTATTCAGCCATTGCTTTGGGTTATTTTCTGCTGTAATCTGAACATCTGAATGGAGGGTACTTATAACTGTTAGACCTGGATTTCTTACACTGGTATGAAGTCGCTCTCAATGTGGTCTCAGGAGATTTTAAAACCAGAGTTTCATGCACTGGTCTACATGTCTTCATTACTTCTAGAAGTCCTCAGTAGGTTCAATGATTACTTCCAACCATGCTAAGCTTTTTTGCTTTGCAAGTCTCAAGGAAAGATGAAGGGATGTAAAAGAACTGCCACAGGTTACATTGTAGCCTTTGTTGAATATTGTTTCCAAAAATTCCAACATTACATTTGTAGATATAATGAAAATGAGGGAGAAAAGGAGCAAGGATTTATAAATCCCCTACTATGTACACTGTTCTAAGTGCTTTGCAAATATTATCACAAAATATCATGGCTTATAATATTGTTTTTCCCAAGTTAAAAAAATACCTGTTGAATATGTATTTCTTTTCAATATATATTGCCAATCAAAATTTTAGGCCAAATTTCTCTGGCTTGCTTTAAATATACTGAATAAATATAAAGAGTACCTTGCAAGGCAGCAATTGCTTATTGACTATTATGTATGCAAAATGAATAAATGTCTTAGCACAATTTTAAATAAAAGAACTTTATAGTGAAGATGCTAGGTAAAATATGTCCTGAGATAGACTCTGCTTTTTTTAGTTTTCAAGTCAATGTGAACATCTCTCATTATATCTAGGAATTAATTATATAGCATAATTTTATTAAACAAATGATACCAGTAGGAGCTATTCCATATATTTTTATAGGTTGGTTTCTTATGCTTGTGACACCAGGAGCCACAAATAAGACCTAAGATCTTTTTGAGTTCAACTAATGTATTAGACCAGTCAGTGTTACTTGTTATTCATTGACCCTCAACATTTGTATGTTTCTGAATATTCATAAGCATTAGCCCAAAAATTAAATTTCAAGCAATATTGGGGACTTTTTCTCCACAATATAGATTGGAGAATATTCAGTAGGGCCAGATCGAATAATATTTAGCTGTTACAACCTTCTTCATATTGCCTGAAAGCAGTATCCCATGGCCAAGAAGAAGCATCTTTAACTTTCAGACATTGTGGTCCTTCAACAATTTTGATGGGAAATTGAGTCCAGGAGTACCATAATCTCATTACCTTTTAGATTGTCCATTGTAAAAGGAACTTTACTGGGTATACTCGTCGTTGCTAAAATCAGTCGAGGAATACTCTTACTCTGTTTTGCGTATTGCAATAGTAGCTTTTATGTCGTCAAATTCACTATCAGAAAATTCATCATTAGATGAGTTGGATGGGATATTTTTTATTAGTTCTCATCAGCATCTCTGAGGCATATTATCAGTAAGGATGCAAGCAGAAGTCTATTATTATGATAAACAAACTATAAATTCTAAAACTTTCAAAAACAAAATAAATTAGGAGTGTTGTGGAAACTACATGGAAAGATAAAATTGTATTTTACTCTACAAAAACATTATTCACAGGGTTTTATAAACATTTGACAAATTCTACTGATATTTAAGGGGAAAGACTAATATCAGCAAATATATAACTGGACAGAAATATATGTATGAACATTTTCTTTTATTCATAACAAAAGGATAATGGGCTTATTATGTGTCATTTGACACATCTGGCACTAACAGGTAAAACTATAAGTTTAATTTCTTTCATTATTTAAAAATTCTTCAGAATGTTAAAGAATGTAAGGAGCAAAGATATAGGAAAAAATCATGAAGGATGAAGCAGAAAAACTTAAAAGACTTACTAAGATTCAAATATCTAAATAAATATTTGTGTCAATTGACATGCTTGGAACACAAAAACAAAAAGGAAAAGAACTCTTCACTTAGGGAGCTTATATTCTACAATGGAAGAACTTGCATAACATGTAAAAATATGAAATAATTTGAGGATGGAGACAATGCTAATAATTCAGGTTAGCATGTTTCATGGAAGAAGTCACTCAGTTAATAAACATTTATTGGGTCTACTATGTGCCCAAACTGTGCCAAGTATTAGAGATAGAAAAAGAGGCAAAAGGCATTACCTTCCCTCAAATTGATCACAATGCAATGAGGGAAGTGACTCTTGAGATGAGTTTTAAAGAAAGGCAAGGATTCTAAGAGATAGAGGTGAGGACAGAGTGCATTTCAAGTATGCTGAACAGCCTTTGAAGGGCACAAAAGCAGTTCATTGAATGCAAAGTTCAGGGAATTACCAGTAGGTCAGTTTGACTTGAATCAAGAATATAAATGGGATAATATGAAATAAACCTAGAAAGATAGGTAGGAGCCAGACTGTGCAATGCCAGGGCCTGGAATTTGAATTTTATCTTAAGGGCAATAAGGAACCACTGAACATTCTTGAGTAACAGAGTAGCAAGGTGATCCTGCACTTTAGGAAGATTATTTCATCAGATGTGTTTAATATACACTGGAGAGAGCAGAGATTGTAATCAACAAGATGAATTAGAAGGCTATTTCAGTAAAATGAGTAAGAAATAATAAGGGTCTGAACTATGGGAGTGGTCACTTGGGTGAAGAAAATGAGATGGATGAGAGATGTATTATGGAAGTAGAATTTACCAAGCTCCACAACTTATGGGATAGGAAGGTAAGGAAATGGGAAGAGTTGAGAATGACTCTAACTTTGGGAACCCAGGTGACTAGAAGGATATTGGTGCTCTCAACACAAGCAGGGAAGCTCAGAAGAAAAAAAAAAGAATAGATTTAGGGAGGAAAGATAATGAGTTCCCTTTTAGGTAAGTTGAGTTGGAGTTGCCAATAGGATATACAGATAGAGGCGAAACGTCTTCAGTTTCCATTCCAGAAAAAATTAAGTTAGACATTAGGAATGGTCTTGGGTGAATCATTATGATGCTCTACTCACCATTAAAAGGGTTTCCTGTTCATTTGTATCTGGATTGTATTTTCTAATATGTGACTATGAAGGTAGTGCCACACAAAGTTTATCTAATATTTCTTTGCCCAAGAGAAAGATTTTTTTTTGATGATGTAGATACAACCAGAACCAGATACAGCAGATACAGCAGAGGAAGGTAAAATATGTATTACTGTCAAGACAGACAAGCTCACAAAGATGGAAAATCTATTACATTCAGGTTGATAAATATGTGTCATCCCAAAGGCTAAATCCATGTTTGTTCACTATAAATTTGTATAATAAAGGACAAGGCCAAACTAAACATGCTGGAACAGCTGAGGAAGAGGCAAAGTTGCCAGGTGAGGCTTATGAATTCGTTGACATTGTTGAAATAATTCAAAATAAAGTGGTTTTCTGACTAATATCTCAAGTCCACCAAAAGCTGATAAATCAAGAAGTCAAAGTTGATTTATATAAACAGTGAGTCTTGATTACCTGCACCTACTAAAAAATAGCACATCAGCTAAAACGCACATTTTAAGCCCAAGCAGATTATATTATATCAGAGCAAAACTCCACTGAGCTTTTACAGAATCATACAAAAATGTTTCTTTGCATGAGTATGCATTCTAAATATGAAACTTCTGCAGGTGTGGAAAAGCTCCCGATGAATGAACTCAAAGGAAGTAAGCATTTTGAAATTAAAGCATTCACAAATCATGGGGTTTTACAGCAGATGTTGTGTTGTCCCTAACCAAAGAGTGAAAGGGAGTGTGTTTCTCAAGATACAAATTGAAAAGGTGTTGGGTTCAGGAGATCACTAGACCAAGGATTTATTTGAATTTGAAGAGAAAAACTGCCAGGAAATGTTCATATCAGGTTTTACTACACAAGATTTAACCCTCAAATACATGAAATGTTAATGTTAATGCTATCTAACTAGCCAGAAGCTGTTCTCTTTGGAGGAACGCCATGATTACTCAGGCATGTGCTTACAGAGTGATGATAACAATACTAGTGCCAGATTTCAAGAGCGAGTCTGAATTTTAGGAACATCAACTCATCAATTTAGAGTGTGAGTAGAACTTAGAAGACAGCTAATCCAAGCTTCTTCTTTTACAAATAAGTAAACTGAGGCCCAGGGGGCTATGTGATTTGCCCAAAGTCACATAGTGTTAGTGAAGAGATTTAATCCCATTCCAGCACTCTAGTCATCACCTTCTGCTATCACCGTAGCAACAGCTAACTTGTCATAATGTGATACTTTAAAGGAGGGGTTCTTAACTTGTAATCCATGAACACCCAAAAATCTTTGGACATTTTCCTCAATTATTAAAAAAAATCATTCTGAGAAGGGCTCCATGGGCCTCACCAGACAGCCAAAGGGTCCATGCCACCAAAAAAAAAAATTAGGACATATGCTTTAAAGGATTTATAATCCCACCCATGTAGCAATCTTTCTAACTGTGTAGAATCCTATCCACGTCATCCCATAAATCCTCCTTGGTTGGTCCACCAAATATGCTAGGTCCCTTCTTTTAGATCTCTTGACATAGCACAAATACACATGAAATATTTGAGGTCCCCATCCATTATCCCTTACTTTCCCAGGGATCATATTCTAAGTAAATAATATTTCTAAAATACTAAGACCAGTAACAGACACTTAGCAGAAATGTAATAAATGCTTTTTCTTTCCCTCTCTACCTCACCTGTGCAATTAGATATCCTTTATGTAGAGAAAACCATGTAATTATTCTGACTGGGTCCACTACAAATACATATTACACAACTTCAACTGTGCCCTCACTGCTGCTACACAATTCTACTATATGAACTCACTATCCCACTCTCCCCAGCAGCTCTTCCAAACCTCTTAATCCCTCCTCAAACCTTCTAAGGCTTCTCTTTCCACCATTCTCTCAGGTGAGAACCTCACTTCACAGTTTACAGGAAAAAAATGAGGTCATTCACTGGGAACTCCAACTTCTCCCCTCTCTTCTATCATTCATGTGCCTTCTGCCACTTTCTCTTCCTTCACACCTGTCCCACATCATGAAGTGGGCTTACTCCTTAAAGCTAACTCTTCTACTTTTTCAAGCAATCCCATTCCATCCTATTTCCTCCAATAGATTGCCCCCTCTGTTGTCCCCACTCTTTATTTTCAGTTTCTCCCTCTCTATTCACTCATTTCCTCCTACCTATAAACATTCCCATATCTCCCCTATATAGAAAAAAATCTTTATTTGACCCTTCATTTCTGATATCTTTCTGACTGTTTTGCTCTTTTGTAGCTAAACTCATCAAAAAGACTGTGTACATTAAGTGCCTCCACTTTCATTCTTGTCACTCTCTTCTTAATCCCTTATAATCGGTCTTCTGACCTTATCATTCCACTGAAACTTCTCTCTCCAAAGTTGCTGAGGATTGTAGTTGCCAAATCTAAAGGTCTTTTCTCCAGCCTCATTATCCTTGACCTCTCTGTGGTCTTTGACACTGTTGATTGCTCTCTCCTATTTGATACTCATATCTCTGGGTTTCTTGGGACACCACTGATTCCTGGTTCTCTTTCTACCTATCTTACCAGTCCTTTGTCTCCTTTGCTAGCTGCTTTTCCAGATCATACCCTCTACCCATAGGTGTCCCTCAGAGTTCTCTCCTGTGCCCTCTTTTATTCTCCCTATAGACTATTTCACTTGGTGATCTCATCAGCCCCCATGGATTTAATTACCATTTCTATGCTGATAATTCTCCAGTCTAACTATCCTGCCTCAGTCTCTCACCTCAAATCTAATCATGCATCTCCAATTGACTTCCAGAATTATCAAACTGGGTGTCCAGGAGACATCTTAAACTCAATATGTTCAAAAGAAAATGCATTATCTTTCCTCCTAAAACTACATTCCCTTTTACTATATAGGTCACCACCATCCTTCCAGTCCTTTAGACTGGCAACCTAGGCGTCATCCTGGATTTCTCACTCTCTGTCATATACTATCTGCCCCCCCCCCCCCCATAGTCTATCCATCATCAAGGCCTTTTCTCTTGAGACACTGCCACCACCCTAGTACTGACTCTCATCACCTCACACCTGGCTTATTACAATAGTCTGCTGGTAGATCTGCATGCCTCAAGTCTCTCCCCACTCCAATACATCTTCCATTCAGCCACTAAAATTAAAGAGAGATCTTCATTAAGGAGGTCCAAACATGATCATGTGGAGGAGTCAGCTTAATGCTGAAACAGCTCAATTTGGGAAAAGCATGTAAAGATTTATATAATTTTAATATAAATGGAGACGGGAGATGGACTGATCCAGGGAGAAAAGGGAGTGTATTGTGGAAATAAACTGAGGCACAGGGGAGTGGAGAATTCCAGCAACAGGGCCACTGAGTTCTTGGTATATTGTGATAAGCATGATAACGTGGAGAATCCAAGGGTTGAGTGCAGACAACAAGATGAGCAGGGTGTTTAGAAAGTCCTGAGCGAGATATTGAGTCTTCAGTTTCTGTTCAAGGTTGCCCCTGAACTTATCAATGCTGGTTCTGTGGTTTCTGTCAACTACAGGCATACCCAAATTTGCCTAAAATTCACTAACAAAGGATCACTGGTATGTCAAGCAGCTCTGAGCCTCAGGGATACTTCTAATTGGCTGGTTGTTGTGTAACTGTTGTCCTGCTTCCCATAGAGCCCATAACCACAAGTGATTTTCTTTCTTTTTTTTTTAATTTATGGAATAAAATTAGCATTTCCATAACATAGCACAATGAAAAAAGGTGATTGCATGTAAAACTGCAAATTCACTATGTACAACTTGCTGTTCCTTTAAAATACAAAAAGTTATCATGTAAATTACATTTTTTCCCTTTTTTTCTTCCCTTCCCCCACCTCAGAGATAGCTACCATTAAACGCAAATAGGAATATACATGCAAAATTATTCCTAAATACTTTCCTAAAGTGCCTGATCATGTCACCTCCCAGCCAATAAATTATAATGACTTCCTATTGCTTCTAAGATAACATACAAAATCCTATCTGGCATTCGAAGTCATTTAGAAGTTAGCCACCTCTACCTTTCTAATTTTCTTACACCTTACTCCCCAACACATTCTTCAATCCCATGACATTGACCCCCTGGCTGTTCTACAAACAAGACACTATCTCTTAGTTCTAGGCATTTTCTCTGGCCATTCTCCATGCCTGGAACACTCTCTCTCCTTTGCTCAAATTACTGACTTCCCTGGCTTCCCCTTAGTGGCAACTAAAATTTTGTCTTATACAAGTGTCTTTTATAACCTCTCTTAATTCCAGTGCCTTCCCTCTGTTAATTATTTCATTATTCATACATATTTGCTTGAATGTTGCCTTCTTCATTAAATTGTAAGCTCCATGAGGGCAGGGACTGTCTTTGGCCTCTTTTTTTTCTAATCCACAATGATTGATTTATACTACTGGTATCCAACTCACATAGAAATGTGGACCATTAAAGAATACATGAGGATCCTTGAAGTCTGCATATTGATTGAAAAGCCTCACATGTTTACATATCTATATCTATCTCCCTTATCTATCTATATGTATATATACATATATGCATACATGTACATATACACATATACATACACACACGCACCAGGTATCCATAAAGTCCATGTGCAATTTAAAATAGTTGTAACTTTGTAACTATATGTGATAGAAAGAATCTGTGAAAAGCAAAAGAAAGAAGAAACACTTACTTTTTTTATTGTTCTTGTTACTTTTCAACATGTCCACCATCATTACTAATATAAAGGGTAATATGACTCTGTAGTTTGTGGAAAACATTTTCAAGCTGATTTTCAGCAATGCCAGCAGTCACATCAGTTATCCTAGCTTGCAAGTCTTCTTTAGTTCGAGGTTTGGTTAAATAAACCTTATTTTTCACATGTCCCCATAAACAGAAATCCAATGGAGTCAAATCTGGCAAATGTGGAGGCCAAGAAAATGGTAGACTTTGGGCAACGGTGGTAAATTTTAGTTCAGCCAACTAAAGAACACAGTTTACTTTCTTTTCTAGTAAAGCCATTGGTCAACAGTAATCCTGAAAAATAAGTAATTTTAAGTTGAATTTCTAAAAATAAAAATAAACATAAACATAAAATTTCTTAAGACAAAAATAAACTAGATACATTAAGCTTTCTAATCCTTGATACAGATTCTTTCTATTACATATAGTTACAAAGTTACAACTATTTTAAATTGCACATGGACTTTATGGACACCCTGTATATATATCAACACATTAAAATTAGATAGGAACAACTTTTTAATGTGATTCAGGTCATGCTTGTAAGTATTGTGCTCCCCATGTGGTTAACAGGCAGCATGTTTGACTCCTCTGCTTTACACCATTTCTCCTCTGTAGATCATTATTGAAATATATTGTAGCCAACTCCTTACAACAGCTTCCTGTCATGTGCCCTTCCAGTGGCCTTTGGATGATTAGCTATTGTATGAAAATGAAATCTATCTCAAACAGTTAAAATATCTACCTAGATTAAAGATTAGGCCCAAATGTATTGTGATGCTTTCATTTAAAAAGCAAAGTACAACCAGGAGTGTGATATGGAGTTACATTTTAGGGTAAATATTTGATAGGCATAAGAATCCAATTCAGGGAAAACGTTCTGAAATAAAAAATTCAAAGAATACAGTTACTGTCAGTATCATAGATTTGGACATATTTTGTAGTAACTTTAAGAGAATTGTCCATAGAAATATTGAAACTTCTGATAGTCACATAAGCTTAGTCAAACAATGGAGCAAATGTCTTACCAGATGCCTAAGTTTGATTATTTTTATAATTTTTTCTTTCTGCTGCCCAGTTTTTAATGTACTGTTTTATTCTACATCTGAGGACTAGACAGGAAGAAATTAAAGAAAGTTCTACATGAAACATATAGACAGGAAGAAATTAAAGAAAGTTCTACATGAAATACATTTAGCATCCTCTAAGGGCCTGACACACTCGCTGATTTAGTTATTGGCATTGATTTAGGCCAGTGAGTGTTCCAAAAAAAACTGGATGAAGGCCTCAAAAATGTTGTGCACATCATTTTGAGTTGAGAGCTAACGTGAAAGACGATAAAGCCCTTTGGAATTTCACATACCAGAATCTTGATGGAATGGGAAAGGGATTAAATAGAGACAATGCCTCCTTAGAACAGAGGAAGCATTATTTTGGATTTGCTTTGTCTGTACTAAAGCTTTTCTCAGGCCCACGAAATGCAATATGGCTTCTCATACCTTGCCTTCACAATCTATTCAGTTTACCACAGTCATGTCGATTATGTGGTGATTGAATCAGCCACCTGTACTGCTTATTAACATGGCCTTCCTCTTCTGTGAGATAACCCGTTTGTCCAGGAATAGATGACAGCCTTTGTTAAGAGTAAGTTTGAAAGGCTGGTAGTCTTTGCTGACAAGCAGGCGCCAAAACCATGCTGACTTGAAAATGACAAATGACCTTGCCAAGTCTACCTCAGACCTTGCTGAGGACTTGGCACCATTAAGTGATCTCCTAATGGATGATTCACAGGTTCCCTTAGACACTCAGCAAGATTCTTTCTTCACTGACATGAAGCAACTAATTGAACTTTTTACATATTAATAGTGAAATGGATAAGATCCTTAAGATGAATGTACCTAAGTGAAGAATTGCTGCTAGTGGGCTGTGGCAGAAGGGAACCATCCAGAATTTTCTATCTAGCATATAACAACTAAATTATTTTACCAACTGATTTGACTTTTATGTGTGTCATTACCATGCATACAGGTCCAGTTAAATAATCAGTCAAAAAGTACTTATTAATCACCCTGTATGTGTCAAGGATTATGATAGGTTTTGGGGATTCAAGTACAAAAAAATGAAATAAGCCCTACTCACAGTGAGTTTACATTCTAATGAGGGAAATAATAATTATGTATAAAAGTATGCAGTAAAAAATTAAAGTGAATAAAAATTGCATAGTACTATGATACAAAATAATTTAGAAGGAAGGAAGCTTGAAGTTGCGGGCCTCAAGAAAGGCTTCACACAGAACACAGTACCTGAATAACATCTTGAAGGATGAGGACTCTATGAGGAAACAGTAATGAGAAAATCCATTCCAAGGATAGAGGATAGCCAATACAAAGGCATAGAAAATTGGGATGAATCTTGTGCATGAGGAACAGAGAAAAGGTCAGTATAGTTGTATCACGAGTAACTATGACAGAATCTTCATCTTCCAGAGTAAAATAATGCCATAATATATAGGTCAGAGGAGAAAACATTCATTGTTAGAATTTGTGAAGACTGATTTTGGCAGCAGCACAAATGGTAAAGTAGATTTGAGAGTCAAGTTCTTGGTACGATTTCCCATTTTCCTGGGTCAGCCAAAAATTATTGGAATGAAGAAACAACTTTAGTGGAACTAGGGTCAGTTAGAATACTGAAAAGTCTAATTCCTAAATGACTCAAGAGAAATATTTAAGTGATTGTAAAAAGTGATTGAACTGTCTAGGAAATGGATACTAATAGTTAATTCTATTTTTGAGGTGAAAGACTTTTGTAACAAGATCTGTGTGACCTGATAGAAGATAAATAGTATGTATTTCAGTAGCACTCTTAAGCTACCTGATTATTTCTCATTAATGTCCACAGTTTCCATGAGGTCAGAAAGTGTCACATATTGCCTAAACCATTTTTAGATGAATAAATCAATATATGGATGTCAAGGAAATTGTCTGAGGTCAAATAAGGGAAAAATACTCAGACTTCTTCATCCTCTTACCTCCTGCATTGTAGAGGGTATGAGGAAATGATGATAGCACTGAAGCTATAGAAAACATAGAAAAACTGTAAGGAGACTAAAACTAGGAGCCCAGGAAAATATTAACTCCATAAAATCCCACTTAACCCACGTGTGCCTAAAAACAGATGCACATTTGTACAGCACAAAGAATGTCTGTGTATGAAATTAACTACACTGTAGGCAACGACCCTGTCTTCAATGCTTCAATTGTTGAATTCTTATTGGGATGTGCAGATGTGTTTTTCAGAATAGCCTTTATTGGTCAGGGAGAAAAAAAAAACTGACCTACATTTTAAATTGCCACCTTTGGGTTTTTTTTTTAAATGAGCAAAGAATCTTGAGATGTGTGAAATCTCTCCTGAGATCAGTTACCAAGAAAGCATTTACAATGCAATAGTTCCTTCATTAAAGTGTGAAGCTAGACTTAACAATTGGCAAGGTTCAAATGACAGCAATTATCTGGTTAATTGCTCTAATTTAAATGTTGGCTGTGACCTTGACTTGACACTTAAATTGTTCCTTAACCTGTACGGAAAATAAGTAAGGTCCCAAACTACCTAGAGGGTTAATGCTCTCTGTATCTCAAGGGATATACATATAGCTGAGTTAGTCTTCTCAGAGACCTTTCCTATTTAGAAACAGGCAGATATATTATTGAGCATAAAATATTACACAGCTCCTGTGAATTGAGGAATTTTTCCAGTAGAGATACCAAACGGTGTCCAATATAAAATCCTTTTACAGGGTGAGCAAAACTAGTGTCTCCCTTTTTTTAAAACTTAACTGGACCCTCAGACCAGAGTAGCTAATTAATTATGTCTTAAGATTGGACGGATTGGAAGTGACATGGCCTGAATACAAATATGTGTCCTCTTATTCCAGATCTAACACTCATCCCTGGCACCTGGGAAGGCTACCTTTGTTCTTCTGTTTTGGTAAGTATAAACTCTAAGGATGTCAGGCAGAGACAAATAGCCAGGGTTTCTGGACAATAACTAGATTGATGAATATAAAAAAGAACTTCTTGATATCCAAAAGATGACTGTTTGGATTTACAACCCTTGTAACATCTGAGCAGTGTACCATGACTTGGTAAATATGCAAAGGCAGATTAAGAAGAAAAAAATATTTCTTTTTATACTTATATGAAAGTACATCTTACAGTCATCAAATGATATACCTTTTCTGATATCCATCTAATCTAGTATAAGTATGGTAAATACTGAACCTTCTTTTATTCTTTTATCACTTCTTCTTTTCCTCTTACTCTCTTTCTCCTTCTTCTTCCCTCCTTCCTTACTTTTTTCTTCCTTTCTTCCTATCATCCTTTCTACTTTCCCTTCATAAATATTTCCTAAGCACCTATAATATTTAAAGAGCTATATTAGATATAATAGGAAATACAAACATGAGAAAGATATGGTTCTTACACCATAGTTGAGAAATTTAAACAAGTGAACAAGAAGGTATTAGGTGTCATAGGAGATGATAAATGGTGTGGGCAAGGAGTGACAAAATCATAGGATCAGTGATCTAGACCAGGGGTTCTCTATCTGAGGTTAATGAACTTGTTTTCAAAAGATTATTTGACAATTCTATTTCTTTTCTTTGCTCTTTTTTATTCTTTATTTTTCAATTCTAAATTTTTTCTTCCCATAAACCATCTCCCACCCAATGAGAAGGCAAGAAAAACAAAAACTATTATAAATATGTATGAGGGGAAAAACCAATTTCCTCAATCTCCATGTTCCAAAAAAAAGCGTAACAGAGAAAGAGAAAAAAACACTTCAATCTGCACTCTGAAATCCATCAGTTCTCTGATTGAAGGTGAGTAGCATAGTTCATCATGAGTCCTTTGGAATTGTAGCATGTCACTGCATTGATCAGATTTACTAAGTCTTTCAGAGTTGATAATCTTTATGATATTGCTGATAAGGAACTGTTTTTCAATAAAATTGTTTTCCTTTGTAAGGCTATCTCTTTTACTTTATACCTTTAAAAACATTATTCTGACAATGGGTTCATAAGCTTTACTAAACTATTGATCATGGTCATATACATGCAAGTGTTCATGCTGCTACAGACAGATAGACAGACAGACAGACAGACACACACACACACACATGACTTATCTAGAACTATAAGTGAAATCAGAAGCCAATGAGTCTAACCCCTTCATTTTACAGATAAATGAAACACAGAAGGTTGGTGATTTGACCAAGGTCACTTGGGCAATAAATGTTAGAGATAGCATTTGAACACAGGTTCTCAACTCTAGAAGCAGTGCTTTTTCCACTATGCTACACTTTGTGAGGTGTGGACTCCTTTCTGGTGAGAATGCACCTGTATGAAGAAAAGGAGAGGTAAATTAGTTGGTGTTTTAGAGAGGTTAAGGAATGTAGAGATCCTAAGATAAGAAAAAAAAATTACAACTTGATTATCTTGGGGGTGAAAGGAGCAGACGTAAGTAATAGCTAAGTTTTCAAATCACCCCTGTGTCAAGTATTCAGGCCTCCTATATTAGCTACTGATCTTTAAATAGCTTTCCTTCAATCTTATTATGAACTCATTAACTTACAAAGTGAAGAAAAAATTTAATTTGGAAACGGATAAATCTTTGAAGAGCTGAGTATTTTCTTTTAAAGTATTGTGGGAATATTGTAAAAATTCAGAAAAAATGGTATAGTTTAGAAATGGGAAAACCAGAAAAATAAGATTCCCATCTTATGAATTCAATGATTTTACAACACTTTGCCACAGGCCTCTTATTGTAAGCTTCCATCTCACTATTTCTTGCCTATTGTGTCATTTCCTTTTAAGGGAATTATCTACTATCTTAAAGATGTAAATGTTCTGCATACTACGTTCCCTTTATTTGACTATTGTCCCATAGGAATTTATGTTTGGTTTTACATTTTATGAATCTTTATTTATTATGTTGGATCACATACCTGTAAAGATTTGGGGAAACGGAATATCAGAAAACATATCTTCAATAACATCTCATCTATGGAAAATGCAAATACTTCTGGTATTAATAATTGTTTTATTTTTTAAAAGTGTAACACCTGCAAGAAGTCAATATACTCTTTTTAAAACATGTCTTTCCATGGCTAAATGAAAGAAACAGGAACCTTGAGGAAGAAATATTGATTAACAAGTAAGAACTCCATGTTATCACCTTAGATTAACAGACAGGGTTATTTTTCTTGGAGAGCTTGACAGTGTATTACTACAATGTCTAAATACAGCAACCACCTTCTCCCATCACTGTAACAAGCCACACAAATAATAGCAACTAATTGCTAAAAAAAATTTAATCATTGCATAACAAGATATTGTTTATGAAAGATTACATTAATGATGAAATAAGTAGTTAAGACAGGTAGGTGATATGGTGAATAGATCACCAGGCCTGGAGTCAGGAATACCTGAGTTGAAATCCAGTCTCAGACACATACTAGCTATATGAATCTGGGCAAGTTACTTAACCCTGTTTATCTCAGTTTCCTCATCTGGAAAACAAGCTGGAGAGGAAATGGCAAACCACTCCAGTATCTTTGCCAAGAAAACTCCAAATGGAGTTACAAAGAACTGGATGTGATTAATCAATAACAAAAAATAGTGACATTGAGAAATGTTGGAGAATAAGAAACATCCTTTCTAGTCGGATTTGAATTTGGCAGGTCAATATCATACAGAATTTTATCTTTTCTAGACTTTTGAACAATATTTTGACACTTCAGAGTAATTATCCCTGTGAAACTTTCACAAATACAAATTGTTTCTGCATGTAATTCAGGTGACCTAGTTGTGTCTATAGAAGGCTATGAGTTGTGAATAATGGGGACACAAGGGAGACTAACAGGTCACTACCAGTAATCAATCTAACTGATAGTGATAAAGGGAACCTTTTAGATTGTATTTGTACCATACTATTTCAAGAGTTAAATATTCATTATGGTGTCAACCATGATCTGAGGGCCATACTAACTCACCATCTTCTATGATTAATTTGAGGTCTAATTTCAGAGTTAAAGTTATACATGTTTCAAATATCCAGGTGTTGAGTGCTATATGCAGGAAGGAAAATAGACAATATTGGTAATCATACTGCTCAGTAAAGACTTAATGAGGTTCAAAATGTGTTGTGTGTTTTTTAAGAACTCAGTTTGGTTAATTTTTAAAACAACAACTTAAAGTCCTTTTTTCCCAGGAGGTGGGGGTATTACTTGTTATTCATATAAATTAAAACTACCAGGATAATTCTTTTTTTTTTTACTATTACATAAAAATTATTCTTCTCATCTTGTTTGATAACAATCATGTGAAAAATGTCCTAGGACAAGTTCATATCCTAATACTGATCTTTTATATGTGGCATTCTGTAGAACATTTGGCATTCTGTTGATGTGGTTGTTGTCGCTTTGAATGAAAAAGCATTCTTACTTCTGGGGGCAGAGCCAAGAGAGGTAAGTAGAGAAATCTGAGTTCTCCCAACATTCCCCTCTAAACAACTTTAAAATTATTCCTCAAATCAAATTTTGGAATGGTAGAGTGAACAAAAAATCAGAGATGTTCTTCTATCCCAAGACAAAATAGGAGGTCAGAAAGAGAGGGAAAAGGGGAAGGAGGCTGGCTTGGAGTTCATATGTATGAAACACCCATAGTGGAACTTGGTGGAGGAGACAGAGGCAGTAGCTTTGAGGGCTCTCAAACCAGAGATGATCATTTCACCTTGGAAGCACAAAAAACTTCTAAATCCACCAGACTAGATCTAAAAATAGCACTGTGAAGAAGCCCAACCTTGAGATAGTGCCCCTCTACCCCAATACCAACCCCAAGAATAGAATCAAACATTAATATAAAGTTAAAATGAAAAAAAAAAACATGGTGAAAAAGTGAGAAAACAACAACACATGAACTTAACCCAAAAAGGACTATGGTGACAGCACACAAGCTGTTGTTTTATTATGTGGGTAGCTAGGTGGCACAGTGGATAGAGTGCTGGGCCTGAAGTCAGGAAGACTCGAGGCTCATGCGTATAAATCTGGCCTCAGATGCTTAGGTATTATCACTATCAATATCACTATTATTGTTGCTCTTAGCAGAATAGAAGAATAGAATAGGAAAAAAGAACACAATAGAGCATAGTAGTAATAGTCTTACAAATTTTCTTTTCTTTTGTTTTTTTTGAGGGGTGAAGGCAGGGCAATTGGGGTTAAGTGACTTGCCCAAGGTAACACAGCTAGTACACGTGTCAAGTATCTGAGGCCGGATTCGAACTCAGGTCTTCCTGACTCCAGGTCTGGTGCTCTACTCACTGTGCCACCTAGCTGCCCCACAAAGTTTCTTAGACACTGAGAAGAGCAGTTCCCTGCTCCTATAGTGGAGAACCAGAGATAGCACTTGAACCCAGATATTTCTGGTTGCAAGGCCAAACCTCTAGCTACTACATCATGTAACCTCTATTATTTAATGTAGTAATTATTATTATGACAAAAAGTATAATATTCTATCTAATAGACTTCCATTTTACTCCATGGATATAAGGAAAACAGAACAATGTAGTATAGATCAAGTAAAGGACAGATCAAATTAAATACTTAGAGTAAGGATTTGTTGGCTAACTTCATGAGAAGACATAGATGACATGACTCACTTTGCATGCAGATGAGCCCCACAAATTGAAATTTTGAAATATACAAATGATATACAGTATTTTAAAGGATTTTTCTGTATTCCTTCAAATCAAAACTAATAGCAGAAAAAAGAAAAGCATACACTATTTACATAGCTTATACTATGATAGGCTGTTAATTTACTTTTTAATTTTTATGCGATTGAAGAGAATTCTGGCCTTACTCTCTAAATGAGGATGGCACTTAACTATGGGCCACAGTGCCTTGGGATAAATGCCACATGCATTTTTTCCTTAGTCTCTAATAAGTGACACACTTGTGTCATTATATTTGAGGTGAAGCAGACGCCTCTGTCAGACTGTATTCACACAGGCAATTCCCAGTGGCAAAACATCTGATTAACTAACAAAGTCTATGTAGTTAACAGCTGTATCACTGGGACCTAGAAGTATTCAACCCATTTAGTGAAGGAATGTGTCATGGTGATTCTCCCCCCCTTCTGACTACCCCAGTCCTTTACTTCAGGAGCCATTAATTAGGACTGAAATTGATATTAAATTCTATGAATATAAATTGGCCAACTAAAAACATAAAATAGACACATACACTAAATGGAACAATATGGTGAGTATTATCCATTTCCCCTAGAAATACTCTATTTTAGTGATAACTAAAACTTATATTTCCTTTCTCTCTTATACCACAAAAACAAACAAACAAAAAGACTCAAAACACTAGTATGTCCTAAAGTATATTTGTCTTCAATCCAATGGAAATTTAGTAGATACTCTGTAAATATCATCAATGGCCGCAAACTTTTTGTTATCTTTTTTTCTGTAGTTATTGTATATATTAAGGTTTCTTCCAACATTCTGAGACTATAACTTTTTTTTATTAGACCTTTTATATAGTTATTTATTGTACCATTCCATATGGGAAAATCTAAACAAGAACTGTACTGAACAGTCAAGCATAGAGGTGTGGAACACTTACATCACTTAAAGAAATGCCAACATTCATGGGCACATTAGTCTTTTTGAATGTTTGAGTTCTGAATCACACATATATCCAGACCATATCTAGAAATTGAAAAATATTGGTGTATGTCCAGTAGAATGTAAGATCTTTGAGGGCAGAGGCTATGTTATTTTCTCTTTATATCACCAATACCAAGCACATGGCTGGCACATTCCAAAAATATTGGTTGAATTGAATTGAAAATAGCCAATAGATAAGAAACCAATTCAATATGCTAGGTAATGAATTAAATAACAATTGTTGTGACTATGTAAAAGATTTGCATAAGAATTTAACCAAAATGAAACCAGATATATAGATTTCTATAGACACAGTCATACAAACAAGAATCTGTGATATTTTAAATACTAGGAAATAGTTAAAATTCAAGTGGGAAGAAAAGTAGAAAATAATTCAGAGAGTGCTTCTTTTTAGGTGTTATTTACAAATAACTTCATTTTCTTCCTTAAAGTAAACATAGTACCACACTCAAGTCTAATTTAGTTTAATTATAATGTGTTTTATTTTATTTATTAGCCTACTACAATCTACCAGTATTCACAAGGACAGAACTTTTCCTTAGGTTATAGATAGATAGATGGAGATAGACATAGGTATAGATATAAAGATATACATGTATGTATGTGTGAATATATTTATATATGTATTGTGCATCGTGTATGTATCATTTGTGTATATGCACGTGCATGCATATACAGTATATATGCATTGTATATGTATATTATATGTATATGTATATATTTATATATACACATATGTGTTTCTATATGTATGTGTATATATATGTATATTTACAAGTCAGAATCAATTTAATTACAATTTGCCCCAGTGGCATAAACAATTAATTTTACCTAACTTTCCAACTGTATATGTGCTACATAAATCCAAAGGCAGTACAGTATAGAAATCTATGCAATAACCTTATCTCTCCATAAGGACATTTTTTCTATAAACTTCCTGCAGCAACTAAAGGCTACAAGCAATATGAAGTGTTTACAGAGATATCATTAAGCATGTTTCTCACAGATAGATACATTAGGAATATTTAATGGAGCAGAGCCTATGCTGAAATGTGAACTCCAAAAGGCCATGTTGTGTCAAACTATATTTTAATGGGTAAAGATGGCTGCAAAGTTCTTAGCTTGCTATAAACAGGCAAGTTTATCTCACTTGTAAATATCTGCTACAAGGGAAATAAATATGTAAAGGTTATAATACTAAATGGTCAGTCTATCCAGAGACTAGAAAATAGGAATATTTCACAAGATAACCTTAGTGTTTTAAAAAATCATCATGTGCTATTTCATCATTACTTCTTTGCAAATATCTTGAATTTTCTCAGGAGAATTCTGTTAATATTTAGAAAGAGGGATTACAGGACCAACAAAAGCAAAATCATCTTCACAGTAATAAAAGCAATGCTTTATTGTTGCAATAAGGATCAAATGAAGAAATGCTATCAGTGATTACAGAAAGCTGCCATTATGTGATGAATCATGCTGTGTTTGTTTTTATTTTTATTGCTTATCATTTAGAGGGAGAGTGCTCTCCTTAGCCAATGTTTAGGGTGCTCTTGGAAGTGATTCGATGCCCCTCCAGTGGCCTAATTATCAATTGTTAATACTAAGTAATACTCTTGTGGCAGAAAACGGGACTTCAATTTACACAGATAATTTTAAGATGGAATTATTCCAGCAGAAAACAGAAATCTGCTCCCAAGTGAGATGCCACTCATGAAGAGTATAAATTCACTTGTTACTTCTCAATAAGTCTTCAAGCATTTTGCCGAAAAGAAGGCAAATAGTTGACAGAATCGAATATGCTTTTGCCTTTGGACCTTCATGGTTATTTAAGATATTAATGTTGTTTGCTTGTTTCTTTTTCTTCCTCCTACTCCACATTACTATTTTTTTACTTTTAGTTAGTAATAGTTAAATTATCCACCCCAAAGTTATTTTGGCTAGAAAGCTGATGTCACAATCTAGGTTACACTCAAACATGATGTTACCCAAAGGACTTTGGACTTTGGAACTGGGAGGACTGGGTTCTAGTTTTGACTTTGTCATATGACCTAGCAAGGCACTTCAGTTAATTAGGCTTCATTTTATTTATCTATAAATTAAGAAGATGGAATCAGGCAAGCTCTCCAGAGTACCTAAACTCTAGGATCCCCCAGATGTGAACACATTTGTCCCTGCTGAGATTGACATACTAACAAGAAGAGTACATACAATCCAAGACCTTGTGCAAAGTCACCAGAATTGTGCATAGAGAGAGTAGCTGCTCTATTGGTTTTCACTTCTCACTTGCTAGTTCAGATGATTTTTTTGTTCTCAATCTTTACGTGAACCTTAGCCCATCATTCATTGTAGTTTGGTTTCCTTAGGAAAGAAGCAAACTAAATTTTGCATAATACTCTGACCACCTAACCAAGTTCTCAATTTTAATGGACCTTCTATACACAGGGCCAGATTTTAAAGCCATTTCTCGACTAATTCTCTCTAGTTTCTACTATTTTTGTTTTATTATTTTTAATAAAATAGGGCAAAGATTTTCATTTTCAAAGGAAGCTTTTTTTCCCTTGCAACCCAATAAGCTCTTATAATTGGTCAATAGTTACCTGCTCTTTATATACCATTGTGGATCAATAGTGCCATAACAGGAGGGAGATTGTAGAAAAGGAAAGAAATTTATGCTTGAAATCTACCTTTTAAATCACTGTGCTATATGTGAAAAAGGAAATTGAAAACTTTTGAGAAGAGTTTATATTTTACTTAAGTCCCCAGATGGTAATAACTTACACTGACAGCCTACTCTATGGTATACTTATTTACTCAGCTATTAGGAAGAAAAGCTTTCTAAAGCAACAGTCACCAGATGTGGAACTTGGATGCTCTGCTTAATGACCTTTCCTGTAAGGATGGACTTGGCTGGTAATAAAAGGATTCTCTCCTGAAATGACCTACTTTAATTTCCATTTCTTAAACTCTTTCTATGTGCAAAGCACTGGCAATGCAAACACAAAAGCTAAAATAGCCCCTGCCCTAAAGGAGCTTATTTTCTATTCTGTTGGGTAGGAGGAGTGAGGTACAACTCATACAGAAATAAATATAAGATGTATTCAGAGTAATACAAAGTAATTTCAAATGGAAAAGAGTGCTAATAACTTGGAGGACCAGGAAAGCCTTTCAGTGAGAGGTACTATTTGAAGTATGTACCACTTCAAGTACGTCAAGAAGAAATCTGGATTCCAAGAAGTAAAAATGAAGTGAGATTTTTGAGGACCATTCATGCAAACATCGAAAGGCAAGAGACAGAATGTCATTTCCAGGGAACATCAAGCTAGAATTGGAAGAGTATTGAGGAAGGAGCAATTTGAAATGTGACTCAAAAGCTGTGTTGGAACCATACTGAGGAGGGCTTCAAATGCTACATTGAAAATTTTGTGATTTAACCTAGAGGAAATAAGGAGCCACTGAAGATTTTTTTTAGTAGAGGAATGACATGGTCAGATATACGTTTTAGCAATATCTATTTGACAGTTGTGTGAAGAGTGGATGGGGAAAAGGATATCTATTGGCATAGAGAGCAATTAGGAAGCTATTTCTTTTGCCTAAGTTAGAAGTCATAGACTAAAGGAGAAAGTGCAATCTGAGATAAGAATGCAAAAATGTGGGGGGCATACTAAAAATACTTAGAAACTGACTCAGGATAAAGAGAGACAGAAGAGAACAAGTCCAAAGTCATAAATGTGGATGACTAGAAAGATAGCGACATTATCAACAACAATTAGAAAGTTTGACAGAGCAACATATGGGGAGTATGGAATATAATGAGTTGACTTTGGGGCGTATCGAATTTGAGATGCCTATGAAATATCTGAGCAGGTAGGTAGCACAGTGGATAGAGTTTTGGCTCTGGAGTCAGGAGGACCTGACTTTAAACTTGCCTTCAGACATTTCTTATATGTGTGACCCTGGGCAAGTCACTTGACGTTGTTTGCCTATTTCTCATCTGTAAAATGAGCTAGATGGGGAAATGGTAAACCACTCCAGTATCTTTGCAAAGAAAATTCTAAGTGGGGTCAGAGGATCAGACACGACTGAAATGACTAAACCAATAAAAACAATGATATATCCAGGTGGAGATGTCCAGCAAGCAGTCTGAAATACAGGGCTAAAGTTCAGAAGAGAGATTCAGACAGGATACATTGATTTGGGATGTATCTTTGTTGTTTATGAGAATCAACCCCAAAATCTTAGATAGTTTTAGAAAGAAATTTATTGGGTCATTTGGTAGAGGAGAATGAAACAGAAAGAAATCCCCCTTCTGTCAAGGCTCTGAAACATTTCAATTATATAGGACTTAGAAAAGGGTGCCCATACACAAACCATATATATACAGTTAAGCAAAGTCACCAAGAGGGCATCAGGAAAGACAGGTAGAATGAGCAGATAAGAGTAACTATAAATGTTCAATAAACTTTGAGTGAAGCCAAAACCCAAGGGAATCCAATACACTGGCTTGGGTGTATCCATCACAATTCCTGGGTTTGGTAACCCAGAAGAATGTTTTGGGTGCATCCAGGACCTGGAGAATCCAAAATACCTCCTAGTCATCGCCAGCAGTCCCAGAGAGTTACTGAGGTCAGGAAATATTCTGGGTACAGACAATGTTTAATAGCATAGGATTGGGTTTAAACAGCATGATAAGTTTTCCCAAACAATATAAGAAATCATTTTCCTCACACATTCATAGAGTTTATAATTGAGCCATCAGTAACCAAAAAGGTTTCTACATCCAAAACAATGAAGAAAAAGAAGAGAACCCAGGAATGAATGCTAGAGAATGTCCACATTTAGTGGGCCAATAGTAGGAGGAAGATTCAGCAAAGGATAGACATGTAGGAGAAAAATGAAGAAAGGACTGTATCATGGGAACAAAGAGTAGAAATGATGAGGGCACAGTCTCTGGGAACCCCTTTGAATCTGGAATACAGTCTCTGGGAGCCTCCTTGAACTGTCCTTGAATCTTCCAACTAGATCTGGCCTTCCCCAGAGACTATAGCCTCATATTATCATTAGGCCTAAACCTTGCCCTCTATTGTTAACTGTAGATATGCATGCCTTCAGTTACCTCCCAACCTTGATATGATCAGTATCCATGCCTTCAGGAACTTCCTGCCCTTAATTCCATTCTCTTGGTTCCCGGACTCTGACCTCACCTGGTCCTCCTTAGACTTCCCCTCAAGACCCTCCCTAAACCCCTCCTCTAGTCACCCCAGACCACCCCTCAATCCCTCCTACAATCTTTGTGTATATAATCTCCATCTTGCCTCCATGAAGGTGCTCAGATTCAATCTAATTCAGTAGGTTGAATCTGGCCTGCTTGTGAAAACAGGCATCACAAAGGGTGGGATTTCTTAAGACAGCCCATTATGGTGAATCCCTAATAAACTTTCTCTTTTCCCTTGGCTGAGAAGGCTTGAGTCAAATTCTTTCAGCAGGACTCGGCGTGTTGGTATTTTGGGGTCACGAGCACCCCTAGAAACATATGGTTCCCCTACAATCATCATTTTTACAATAACTTCTTCAGAAATAAAGTCCAAGAAGTCATAAAGGGGTAGACAATTGAATCAAAAACTTCTAAGATGTCAAGAAAAAGAAGACAGAAGAAAGACCAATATAGATTGGTGGTAACCTTGAAAAGATAACTTTTAATCAAGTTTTAGGGTCAGAATTCAGATTACAAAGAATTGAGAAATGAATGGGAGGTAAAAAAATGAAAGCAATGAGCACAGACAGCCTTTTCTAAGAGTTTGCAAGTGCTATCTATTTACTCATTCCATCATTTGTGTGTGGGAGGGGGGGCGGGGGGGTCGTGTATGTTTCATTGACTCACACAGTATCTCCATAGAGGACGAGGAAGCTGAGGATTGAAAGAAGACAAAAAGAGCAGAAGAGCAGTGACAGAAGAAAGAATGGACTTAATTGCAATGGGATAAAAGGTGCAAGAGAATAAAAGAAACAAACTCTATAATTCCACATTGGTCAGGACTCAGTCTTCTTTAGCCCTCTCCCAGCTAAATTGCTTATTCACATATCTATCCAATTGTTTCTCAATTACTTTCAGTCTGTTCCTGAGGACTCTCTCCAATTCTACAGTCCTTTTACCTTTTAGGTACTTGGGGAACATCCTGTCCTTCCCCAAAGTGTTCTATTTTCTTTTTGTCTCCATTTGTGCTCAATATAAATCATACTCTCAAGGACTCACTTCCCCACTGCTTGCCAAGCTGGGGAGAGAAAAGATGGGCAAAGAATCAGAAGAATCATTAAGGCCAGACTACATACCATAATTAGAAAGCATTCAAAGAAAACAAGCTAACCATAAAAGCTCATAAGAGTGCAAACCACTAATTGTTTAAACGTTGTACAAGACTGTATCGTGCCTAATTTAAGACACAAAATGTCTCCATCTGCAAAGCTTGAAGGAGACAACTACATTGTATCAGCAATCTGAGACAGAGAACTTTACCCCCTTCCTAAGGGCTGCAATCACTATCCTACAGCTGCCCCATTGCCTTCTCTCCAGTGGCTTGGTCCCCATTTGTTCATTCTCTTTAAGTTGATATCTTTTGAAGGATGCCATATAAAATAATAATCATTTAAGAAAATAATTATTGTTATTATACTCTTCAAAGGAGATCAAAATGCTTCCTATACATTGAATTGTTCAATCTAACAGAATCAGACAGAAAGGACAATGGAAATTCAGCACAAAATTATATTGATTAAGTCTCTTGAATTGGGGGATTAGCATGCTTTTGCTATATGACTTTTTAGCTTCAGCTGTAATGAATTCCTATGAAAAACCATTCCTAATTACCATATTTATTAACATAGCTTTTGCCCTTCAATGCAATCTCCTCCCTCTTTTAGAACATGAAGGTTTCAAGAGTTTGAGTACTGTAATTATCCAATTTTGCCTTACAATGGGTACTTTCTGAGATGGGAATCAGTGAGGACTTAGAGCAATCAGCATTTAGTTGTTGCCTGAGCTACCCTTTCCTCATTTCCTCCACAGCCTGAAATTCCTAACTCAGTTCAAGGCTCAGCTCTCCTGCTAACTTGTTTAAGAGGCCTTTGCTAGGTTCCCTAGTTATTAGTGCTTATTTACTACCAAATTACTTTGATATTTATTTATCTGTATTATAATATCTGCATGGTTTCCTTGATAGAATACAAGCTTCTTGAGGGCAAGAACAGTTTCATTGTCCTGGAATCCCTACAGTGTCTTGTACCTAGTATTCACTTGATAAATGTGTATTGTATGGAATGAAATTGAATTGGTTATCTGCTAGTGACTTAGTCTCTCTCTTTGTCCATTGCCTTTGCCCAGTGATCTCCATAAATTTAAACTGACCAAACTAGAAACCACAATGAAAATCAATGTATTATATATGGAAAAAAATATTGAGATCAGAGATTTAGAGGCAGCTGGTAGCACAGTAAATACAGGGTGTTGGATTTTTTTTACTGCTGAAGACCTGAGTTTAAATCCTACCTCAGACACTTTTGGCCAAGTGACACTAGGAATATTATTTAGTTTGTGTTTGCCTCAGTTTCCTCCTTTGGAAAATGGGGGTGATAATAGCACCTACATCCCAAGGCTGTTGTGTGGATAAAGTAATACTTTTAAAGTACTTTGAAAACTTTTAAGCAATATGTAAATGCCAGCTATTATTATTATAGTTGGCATTGCTTCCATGCCTTATATTAATGTGTTTGGTACCATGCCACACGTAACTTAAAGTCCTTTCTTTCTGATGGCTTCCATTCTAAAGCCACTTAGAAGAATAAAACAAATTCTGAATTACCATGCAATTGGATGTCTTATTATTAATGATGATATTAGCAATAATCATAGATGGCATTTATATAATACTTTAAAGTTTATAAAGCCCTTTGCATATTTTATCTCATTTGACCCTCACAACAATCCTATGAGCTTTCTATTATAATTCCTATTTAATTCACCAGGAAATTGAGTCAAGGAGAGCTTAAGTGCCTTGCCCAGGGTCACACAGACAGTATTCAAATGTAGGTCTTCCTGATTGCAAGTTCAGTGCCCAACCCACTTTGCCCCCTAGCCTGTGTTGGGTTATTAGGCTGAAATTTAAAAAAAAAATGGAAATTTACAGAATATAGTTATTTCCATGAATTACAGCTGATGATCAGAGCATTGTCTTTGTATTATTTTCTAAGAGATCAAGATCCAATTCTTATGTATTTCTTGTTTCTCCCCCACCATGTAGCCCCAAATTTTTGCACATATTAGGTACTTCATGAAGGGAGGGAGGGAGGAACTAAGGAAAGAAGGGAAGGAATGAGAGGAAGGAAAAATGGAAGAAGGAAGAGTAAAAGCAAAAGAAAAGGAAAGATAGGAAGGAATAAAAATAAAAGGAAAAGGGAAAGGAAGAGAAATCAAAAGGAGGGAAGGAAAAGGGAGGGAATGAGGGAAAATGAAGGGAGGGAAAGGAGAATGAAGAAAAGAAGAAAATAAGGAAATATGGAAGAAAGAGGGGAGAGAAAGAGAGGAAAAAGGAATGAGAGAGAAAAAAGGAGAGAAGGATGGAAGGACTATGTTGGTCTACTGAACATGCTGAATGGATATGGTTATAGAGGACATTTCTACCCTGGTAACTGCACCAGCATGAGAAGGGCCTATCTTGAAAAAGGCAATTAAAAAGAGTGAGGGTAGAGTCACAGCACCTGTTTGCCACAAAAACATTTTCCAGTGTTGTGCACAAAGCATGATAAACTTTCATACACAGAAAATATGTGACAAGATATAGTCCTATACAATCTCGTACCATGGCTCCTCAGCATGGATGGCCGTGTTAGCTACCTTTATCCACTTCGAAGATTTAGAAGCCAGCACTACCACATGCAAACTAAAGGTGAATATGTGTCGTTTAGGCAAAAGAGAAAGTTGTGGTATATTCACAGACAGATTATCCTCATTAAGTATCATTGTTGTCTTTCAGTCCTGACTATTCATAAGAACATTTGGGGTTTTATTGGCACAGATAGTGGAATGGTTTGCCATTTCCTTCTCCAGCACACATTACAGATGAGGAAACTGAAGCAAACAGGGATAGGTGACTTACCCAGTGTCGCACAATTAATGTCTGAGGCCACATTTGAATTCAGGTCTTCCTGACTGCAGGCCCAGAGCTCTATCCATTGAATCACCTCATGAACATTAAGTATTAGCATCATGTAATATTTCAAAAAAAATTAATGATAATTAACATATGGTGTATGATTAATCCCTGGCACTGAGTGATAGTTCTCCTTAAATGTCCTAATTATAGTTTTATTGATAGTCCTTTCCAACCCTCAGGGATCATGAACTGTGATCTCATCGATATTGGGAAATTGCCCAGGATAAACTCCCACCACTGAAAGTAGGTAAGCAAGTGACAGTAACTCTCAGTTTTAGGGAGCTACTTAGAGCATTGAGAAGTGAAAGAATTAGTCCCAGTATGTGTCAAAGACTTGGCTTAAACTCTGGACTTCCTACTAGCAAGATAGGCCTCTTTCAACTATAACATACTGCCTCTTGACAACTTAGAGGATGATATATATTCCTGAATTGTAGAAAAGACCTTTGAAACCCATACATTTGACCTACTCCAAGAAAGGCTTAAGGAAGGTAAAGATGACATTTAGGAAAGAATTGGTATTAGGGACTTCCAGAAGTCAAGATGGTGGAGTAAAACAGTAAATCACTGTAACTCTCCCTTACCGACCTCCAAACAACCGTAAAATAGAGCCTCAGAACTAATCCTGGAATAATAGAACCATCAAAAACAAAGGGGCGGGGTGAGGATGTGAAACATCCTTTTAGCCCAAGAAACTTGAATGATCAGCAAGAAAGGTACATTTCACACAGGCAAAAGGGGAGGATAGTTCAGGATGGGAAATGTCCCAGCAAGCCAGCAGCAAGCACCACCTCAGCAAAACATCAGGAGATACTGAGCCTCAGTGTGGTGAAACAGGCAAACACCAACACCAGGACTTCCCATGTGCCTTAGCATAGCTAGGAAAATCAGAAGACTCTAGTTGTGAGAACCACCAAGTACTTCAGCCTAGCTCTGGGCAAATAGTCACCCTCCAGAAGCCAGATCTCTACTTACTTCAGCACAAGCCCAGGCAAATAGGTAGATGCTAACCCTATGAGTGCCTAAGCAAAGAGGCAGCCACCAAGCAGCACCTCCCTGCCAGTATTTCAGCTCTGAGCAAATAGGCAGTGTCCAGAGGCCAGACCACTACATTCTTCATCATAGCCATGAGGAAATGCAAAAACATCACATTGGGCCTCAGCACATGCCAGACACCCCCACTAGGTTGACAGTTCAGTACCAGGTAAGCTACCAGACATTTATGGCCTCCAATAGGGCCAGCCAAAACCTACCCCACCTCCCAGAATAGCACTAAAACTGAGGGTCCCCTGTGGACCTCCGGGCAACATCAGCACAGCATCAAGAAAACAGTTTGAGCCTGCACCATCTAGCAGAAGAAGCCTGAGAGAGTGCCCCTTCCACCCTGGGAGCAGAGATCAAATTTAAAAGAAAGGAAAAATGCCAAAAAATGAGCAAAAATGAACAAAAAATAATCTCACCTAAGAAAGTTATTATGGTGACAGAGAAGATCAAGACACAAACTCAGAAGAGGACTACAATGTCAAAAAATCTATGGGCAAAACCCCCAAAGAAAAATGGGAAGTGGTCTCAAGCCCAGGAAGAACTTATGGAAGAGCTCAAAAAGGAGCCTAAAAATAATAAAGAGAGGTAGAATAAAAATAGGGAAAAGAAATGAGAGTGATGCAAGAGCATTATGAAAAAAAAATTCAACAGCTTGGAAAACTGCTTAAAAAGTAGAGCTGGTCAAACAGAAAAGGAGATGTAAAAATCCACTGAAGAAAATAACTCCTTAAAAAGCACAATTGGCCAAATGGAAAAGAAAGTACAAAAGCTAATTAAGGAAAACACCTTAAAAGTAGGAATTGGGCAAGTGGAAACAAATGACTCTATCAGACATCATGAATCAATCAAACAATTTTTTTTAAAAAAATGAAAAAAAATGGGATAAGATGTAAACTACCTCATGGGTAAAATAAATCAAAAGGACATAGACAGCATCTTTCAGGAATTTATGAAGGAAAACTGTCCTGATATCCTGGAACCAGAGGGTAAAATAGGCATTAAAAGAATCTACCAATTACCTCCTGAAAGAGACCCCCAAGTAAAAACCCCAAGGAAATTTATAGCCAAATTTCAGAACTATCAGGTCAAGGAAAAAGCACTGCAAGTGGCCAGAAAGAAACAATTCAAATATCAAGGAGTCACCATCAGGATTATATAGGACTTGGAAGCTGCAAAATTAAAGGATCAGAGGTCATAGGACATGATATTCTGAATGGCAAAGGAGCTAGGACTACAACCAAGAATCATTTACCAGGCAAAACTAAGCATAACATGTCAAAAGAAAAAAAAATAGTGATTCAATGAAATAGAAGGATTTCATGCCTTTGCAAGGAGAAGACCAGTACAAAACCAAAAATATGACCCAAGAAAAGCATACACTGGTAAAAAGGGGAAAGAAAACAAAAGAGATTCAATAGAGCTAAACTGCTTACATTCCAACACTGGAAGATGATACATAAAACTCTTAAAAACTGTATCACTAGCAGTAGAGATAAAAGGAATATACACAGAAAGATGGTATGGGTATTAGATGAATTTGAGGAAATGACAAAGAAAATTAAGGAATGAGAAAGAGGAGTACAATGGGTACAGAAGGAGTAGAGATGTTAAATGGGGTAAATTATCTCACATGAAGAGGCAAAAAAGACCTATTACAGTGGAGGGGAAAAAGATAGGGTCAGTGACGGACAGTTTGAATCTTACTCTCATCAGTATTGGCTCAAAGAGGAAATAATATATACAATCACTTGAACATAGAAATTTATCTTACCTGACAGGTAAGTAGGAGGGGAAGAGAGGGACTGAAAGAAGGGAGGGAAGATAAGAGGAGGTGGTAGATAGCAGAAAACACTTGTGAGGTTGGAAAGGGTGCAAGGAGAGAGAGGACAAACAGGAGGAAGAATAGGATGGAGAGAAATACAGAGGTAGTAATCATAACTGTGAATGTGAATGGGATGAACTCTCCCATAAAACAGAAGTGGATAGCAGAGTGGATCAAAAACCAGAATCTTATACTATGTTTCTTAAAAGAAACACACTTGAAGCAGAGAGACAAACACAAAGTAAAGATAAGAAGCTGAAGAAGAATTTATTATGCTTCAGCTGAAGTTAAAAAAAAAGGAGGGGTAGGAATCATGATCTCAGACAAAGCAAAAGCAAAAATAGGCCCAATTGAAAGAGTTAAAGAAGGAAACTACATCTTGCTGAAAGGTACTGTAGACAATGAAGCATTCAATTCAGAAGAGCAAGGTATAGTCTACCTATTAGATTTATGGGGAGGGGAAGAATGTACGAACAAAGAGGAGAGATAGAGCGTTATAAGACATAGAATATTTAATTATAATCATATTAAGTTGAAAAGCTATTGTATAGACAAAACTAATGCAACCAGGATTAGAAGGAAAGCAGAATTTATAACTGGGAAACAACTTCATAGCAAGTGTCTCTGATAAAGGCCTCGTTTCTCAAATATATAGAGATTTAAATCATTCCTCAATTGATAAATTATCAAAGGCAATTTTCAGATGAAGAAATCAAAGATATCTATAGGCATATGAAGAAGAGCTCTAACTCACTTTAAATTAGAGAAATGTAAATTAAACAACCCTGAAATACCACCTCACACAAATCAGGTTGGGTAATATTACGAAAAAGGAAAAAGATAAATGTTAGAGAAGATTGGGAAAATTGGGAGACCTATGCACCATTGGTGGAGTTGTTAACTGATGCAACCATTCTGGAAAGCAATTTGAAACTATGCCCAAAGGGCAATCAAACTATGTATACCTTTTGATCCAACAATATGACTACTAGGTCTGTATCCCAAAGAAATCATAAAAAGGGAAAAGGAACTACATCTGCAAAAAAACATGTATAGAAGCCCTATTCATGGTGGCAAAATATTGGAAATTGAGGGGATGCCCATCAAAGAGCTGAACAAGCTGTCATACATCAATGTAATGGAATACTATTGAAAGACTTGTACATATTGATGCAAAGTGAAATGAGCAGCACCAGGAAAACACTATACACAGTATCAGCGATATTGTGTGATGATCAGCTATGGATGACTCAGCTCATCTCAGCAACACAATGATCCAACATAAGTACAAAGGACTCAAGAAGGAAAATGTTATCCACATCCAGATAAAGAAGTGATGGACTCTGGATGCAGATAGAAGCATATTTTTTTTTCACTTTATTGTTTATCGTGTTTTTTTTTTCTTTCAATCTGTTTCTTCTTCCACAGCTGTGACAAATGTGGAAATATGTTTTACATGATAGTACATACATAACTTACATCAAAGTACCTATCATTTTCAGAAGAGGGGAGAGGAGGGAGGGAGAAAAATTAGAACTCAAAGTCTTGTAAAACTGAATGCTTAAGGTTTTCTTGATATGTAATTGGGGGAAAAACTACTATTTAAAGAGAAAAAAAAATATATATATATATATATTTTAAAAAGAAGTAAAAAGAATGAATGAATCTTTGCCTAAGTAAGAAGGGGATTCAAGAACTTGGGGGAAAAATCTCAATAATATAGAATGGAGTGGTGACAATGATTTCAAATCTCTCTTTGCTGTTTATTCCCTATTTGACCAAGCACAAATCACTTAACTTTGCTATAATTCAGTGTCTTTACTTGTAAAATGAACCTGTTGGATTATGATTTCTAGCTCTAAAAAGGCCTGTGATACTATGAATTTTATTAAGGCAAACGGGGACAAAGTCACATAGGAAATTTTGTGAAAAGCATCTTTCTTAAGATCAATATGTGATTTCTCGACTGATGAAGTGGAAGAGCTCTGTAATGCTGAAAGTTATCTTGCGCAAAGCCTCTTGCTTCCAGACCCATTTCTTTATGGCCTTGAACTTTTGCTTAACATTAATTTTGATTGTTGATTCTGTGTAATAAACCAGTCATTTAATAGGGGGTTCTGCAGGCTTTGATCTTTATATAACACAATCTTACTGATGGGCTGGTTCAACCAATAAATAAAGACAAATGAAAATCGGATTGCCGTCTTCTAATAGCTCCAAACACACAATTCAATTTAGACCTGTAAGGATAAGAAAACCACAAACAATCAAAAAGGAGATTAGAAAAGCAAGAGAGGGGTTACTATCTAGATACACCTCAGGATTCTGAAGGCTTAAATTCATTTGATCTGCATTCATCCAAAGTTACTAGAAGAGAAACAAAATAATAAATCCCCTTCATATTAAAAAAATACTCGAAATAAATAGTTTTATTTCCAGCTATCTGAAATAAAGTGTTTGTACTTGTTCTTTATAGTAAGGTACCTAGAAAGATGTTTTGACCAAGATTTGTACAACATAGGGATAAATCATTCCCCTTTTAAGGATAGAAAAGAAGTCTTACATTGACTGAAGGGATGGTTTGCCCACAGTAAGAATAATAATAATTAATTCAAAATTTTATATGACTATGTTATATGGTTGAAATTTGCTTTTCTCTCACCCTGATGTTCCAATGAAGTTCAGTTTTAGAGGAGAAGTGACTGCTTTGCCTACAAAACCTTCCCTGATTTCCCCAGACATAAGCAATCTATCTCTCCTGCCTCTGAATACACAGGACCTTATGAACTTCTCATGAATCTGTCACAGAATTCAAGTATCTAAGAGTGGGGAGGGCTATCTGAAGTTGTCTAGATCATCCTGTGCCTAAACAAAAAAAATTCTTAGTAACATACCTGACACATAGTCTTTTAGCCTTTGCTTGGATATATATAGTAAAGAGGAACTAATAGCCTATAATATGAAATTCTTTCCCTTTATATCACACCTAAAACTTCCACTCATTGCTCCTATTTTTGAATTTTGGAAACAAGCAAGACATTTCTAATCCCACTTCCACAAATCAAAATTTCTTCAAATACCAGAAGATAGCCATCATGTAACATCTTCAAATCCTTCAAACAGTCTTTACATTGGATGTTATTTTTATAGCAGTATAAAGTTCACCAAATCTAAGCTCTTTTTTTTAATATTTTAAAAAAATAATGTCTCAATAACTCAGTGAGATAGGTTATGCAAGCATGATTTTTCCCCATTTTATAGGTGAAACTAAAAGGAAATTGTGGTTTAAGAAATGAAATGTCTTGTCCCCACACATAAATACGAGTTCAGAACAGGACATATAACATTCAGCTTTATATGCCAAAGTGTGTGCACATATGTGCATGTATGCATATTTGTGCATGTATGCGTATGTGTGCGTGTGTATGTGTGTCTCAACTAGCTTTTTTATTGAAAGCTCAGTGTAGGCAGGGATCCCATCTTATTCATTTCACCACATTCTTAGTATCTACCACTTAGATTATAAAAGATGCTCAGTAATGTTTGTTGAACAATTGAATTGAATGGGATGACATAGAATCTTTGTGACTAAAGATTTAAAAAACCTGGATATTCTGAGTAAAACAATCAGTTTGCAGGTGCTTAGATCATAGTGTTAGGCAAGAATTAATATGGCTTTGCAAACAACAAATCCTCTCAGAGTAATCAAATTGCCTGATAGAATAAGGCAAGCAGGAACTGTAATAAGTCTAACAAGTGAGATATGTTTGCATCTATGAAATCAAAAGACAGCACAGCTAAGGAGAATTTATTTCCCAACATGGGTTACCAGTAGTTTGAAATAAGCATGGATGTCACAGATCGAGTGAAGTCACTTTGTAAAACAATGAAAAAACAAGACACCATTAAGTTTCAATTCAAATAAAATTCATTAAGGTCTACTAAATATAAGATGTATTTCTTTTACAGTGTACCCCAACATCTTTAATTGCTCTTTGATTCTTTTCCGTATACAACCTGGATCCATGTCCTTCCCTTGGCATTTCTTGGTCTCACTCCAACACACTCTTAGAGTTTCAAAGGTCTTTGCCTGTTGACACAGTGCACCCATAACTCAGCTTGTGACTGTCCAAAACCAATCCTGTCCCATGTGACCATTTAACCTTGGAAACTCTATCTGCCCCTTCCTATCACTTATGTGCCTTCAAATTCTTTCTATCATGAACAGGAAAGTGGAAGAACCATCTTTTTGGAACTGTCAGGTCCTTTCAGCATAAGTGGATTGGGCACATTCCCACTGCAGTCATTTGGCTTTCAGGCCCATATTTAACATTGACTCTAATGACTTGGATTAAATAAATCATATTTATATTAAAGGTGAAAATGTAGTAGAGTAGCTTGCACCCTGAAAGTCAGATTAAAATCAAAATTAGTTTAGACAACTGAGAAAAAAGTGTCAATATAAATCAGATTCAAGAGATGCTAGTATAAATACAGTGCCATATTTCCTAAACCCCAAAATGAAACAACTAGTCTTATAATGGCTAGTCCTTTTGCAAAGGGTAGAAAATCAAAATATGAAAGTACAAAATTGAGTGAAAAGCATACCTGTGAAAACAATACAGATGTGATAATGTACTGAATCTGTTTCCTCTATACAGCAATCATTCTAATGTCTGACATTTCCAGCTTAATTATAATAAATAAACAAGAGATACTTTGAATTCTCCAGGATTTTCTCTGGAGAGAATATAAAGCCTACATGTTTAGGTAGAAGATGGAAGATTAAAAAAGAAGAGGGAAGATTTTCAGTACAATGGAGACTAGGGAAGGGAAGAAAATGAGCATTTATATAGGACTTATTCTGTGCCAGGCACTGTGCTAAGAGCTTTATAAATACTATTAGAGCTAAGGAAGTCTGATCCTAGCTAATGATTAACATTCATGTAGTATTTACTATGTCCCTGGCCCTGTCCTAAGCATTTTAGAATTATCATCTCATTTAGTCCTCACAACATTTGCAGATGAATAAACTGAGACAAACAGAGGTTAAGTGTCTCACTCAGGGTCGCACAGCTAGCAAGTGTCTGAGGCTGGATGTGAATTCATCTTTCTGATTCCAGGCCTGGGACCCTACCCATTACATCACCTAGCTGCCCTTGGGCAGGTTGCAAAATTTCAGAACCTCAGTAAAAGAGACTCAGAAAGGTCAAGTCTCACTTAAAAATAGGGAAACTGGGGCAGCTAGGTGGCGCAGTTAGTAGAGCACCGGCCCTGGAGTCAGGAGGACCTGAGTTCAAATGTGACCTCAGACACTTGACACATTTACTAGCTGTGTGACATTGGGCAAGTTACTTCACCCCAATTGCCCTGCCAAAAAACAACTAAAAAAAAAAGAATAGGGAAACTGAGACCTTGATATTATTGATTTGCTCAACACATGCTGTTCCCAGGGAGGCAAAAAAGGAACTTGAAGAAGGAATAACTAGACAGGGGAAACAAACGAGGAAAAAGGCAGACGCTATAAGGCCTCTATAAAAGTCACTGTCCTAGTGGAAAAGGGATGTTTGTAGCAATGTTTGTTTCCATGAGCAGCAGATAATGAAGTGTATGGTAATGTCTGAATTACAGGTGAATTCTCTTAGTGATACGTATTTCTCTGAACCCTGTGCCTACCACTTCTGTAGTCATTGTTAGGTGCATATCTCCATTCTCCATAAAGTTCACAGGGACAGGTACAAGCAAAAACCAGAAACACAGAAAAGGCAAAACACATAAAGTTAGAGAAGCTCAGATTTCTCAAGATAGAACGGCTTACTTCTATATACCAAAGGAGATTTAGATAATATTTGTAAAGTGCTTAACACAGTCCTTGCCAGATAGTACATGCTTGTTCCTTCACCTCATCTCTCTATGACTTATATTTTACTGCAAAATACTCTCCAGACTGATAAGGATTGTCATTGTTACTTTTAACCACCAGAAATTCTCAGGTACCAAGTCCCCCATATTATACTCCACATGTAGTGCCCAGACATAGTTAGAAGAACATCAGATTACATATGGAGGGCTTCAGCACCATATGTTCATATGTTAGGGTAATATAACAACAACCAAAACACCAACAAGAATAACTAGCATTTATGTAGCATTTTGAAGTTTGCAAGGCATTTTACAAATATTATATCGTTTGATCCTCACAATAACCCTAGGAGGAAGGTGTTTTTATTATTACTGTTATCCTCGTTTTACAGATGAGGAAACTGAGGTAGACAAAGATTGAGTGAGTTGTCCAGAGACTTTCTTAGCTAACAAGTGTCTGAAGTCAAATTTGAACCCAGATCTTCCTAACTACCAGCCCACTGCTCTTTTCACTACACTACTTAGTTGCCTCATTGATACTGAGAAAGCAGCGATATATAGGCTTAATTGAACAAAGTAAGACTTTATACCTTCAAAATTATCCTCTAATTATATACCTGGATATAGTTTGGAGGCATGTACAGATATATACACACATCCACATGCACACACACACACACACACACACACACACACACACACACACACATATACAAACCCCATATTGCCATCACATTAAATTAAATTGATTTTCTTGTGTGAATTCAATCAATAATTTCCTTATAATTTGGTAAATTCTTATTATGTGCCAAGTACTAGAGATGCCAGTGCAAAAGTGAGGCTCTCCTTGCCCTCAAAATTTCATATTTTATCCACAAAAACTTTCCCCCTCTACTCTCTCTTCTCTCAAGCAGCATTGTATAGAAGGTAAGTTTATGCATGTAGAGTCACGAAAAAGCTTAGTTCAAATCCTGCCATTGATCCTAGCTATGTGATATAGAACAAAACACTTAACCCATAAAAAAACTTCCAGTTTTCTCATCTGTAAAATTGAGATACAAGTATAGCATTTAGAGTGTTGTTATGAGGTCCTAACAAGATAATCTGTGCAAAATCAAAAGCTCACTTGCATATATTGATAAATATATATTAGTAAATTTTTGTTGTGTCATTTTTCAGTTATGTCTGACTCTTTGTGACCTCATTGGGGGTTTTCATAACAAAGAGATTAGAATGGTTTGCTATTTCCTTTTCCAGCTCATTTTGGGAGAGGAGGAAACTGAGGCAAACAGACTGAAGTGACTTGCACAGGGTCACACAGCTATTAAGTATCTAAGGACAGACTTGAATTCAGGAAGATGAGTCTTTCCATTTCTAGGCCAAGTGCTCTATCCACTGCATCACCTAGCTGCCCATATATTAGCAAATTAGTACAATAATAAAACAGTTATGATTGTGATCACTAAAGATGAACCAGAGAACGGTTAATGATTAACCCAACAGTAAATACATTGTGACTATGATAACTTCTACTTGTGTAGTACATAAGTACAAGAGATAAAATGGAGGATGACATGTCTGAAGCTAAAGGAAAAAAAAACAATTAAAAACGTTTGTTTTATATTGTGATGGCAGAAAGGGAGCTTGCAACTTACCATGAATCTCTTCTAAAGCAGATAAGAGAAAGTAACCACTGTAATACTGGAGTTCAAGATAAAATGGAGATGGAAAGATTCAGTATGAGATTAAAATGTATAAACAGACTTTGGAGAAGTAAATATGGTCAAGTGATTCTTCCTTATGCTGAGGACTAGTCACTTGGTAAGAATATTCAGTTCAAAATGAAAACACTGAAAACTCCATATTTAAATGAAAGCAGACAAAATGATTACTTGTTTTTAATGGGCTCTTTTAATCTAGGAAAGAGATGTTTACACGTGAATTTACTTAACATTCAATATATGTGTGAGAAATTTCGTTAGAATCATAGAGTATCATCTTGGAAATATCACAGAGGCCTATAAAAGGAACCTAGGCTTGAAGGTTAATGTCTAGGACAAATAGTCACCCAGTGTCTCTTGAAAGTGCTTTCATGATGAGTAGTTCACTTCCTCCAGGGAAAATCCATTCTGCTTTTGGCCAGGCTTCACTGTCAGGGAGTTTTATCCTTGTGTCTTCAAGCACTCTGGCCAAGAGCAATATGGAGATTGACAGCCATGAACACACCTGCAACAGAGATCAATGGCACACAGATGTATTATCTTGTGTTTCTATTATGGATGATGGGGAGTATTTAGCAGACATTTAAGAAAGAGGCAGAATGAAAATCATTGCCACTAGTTACAGATTAGCATTCAAGGTAGATCATTGCAGTTGGTTTGGTAGTCTTTGTAAACTGACTCAAAGCTATGTGAGGCCCTGGGTTTGAGGAGGAGTTTAGTTGAATAGTGAAGATCTTAAGAAAACCTAGAAGGGCATCAATCATTGTGCATTCTCTGTGTGGACACTGACCTTTTAGGGTGATGAAAGAGCTACCAGATATGATTGTTGAGCAACCGTCAGTGATCTTTGAAAGACCCTGAAGTCTGGCAAAGATAACAAAAGACAGAAGCAAGCAATGTTAGAAGGTCTTTGGGAAGATAGTCACACTAATACCTAACTGGAAGAGCTACAAATTGGTTCAAGTGTTCTGGAAAATAGTGTGGAAATATGTTAGAAAAGTCAGCAAACTGCTCATACCGTTTGATTCAGTATAATGACAGAAGGGTTCTATATGTGACAAAGTGCTAATACCACCTCTCCGTGGTAGTAAAAGAAAAAAAAAGACTGGAAATAAAGTGAGTGCTTATTTATAGGGAAGTGGCAGAACAAAATAGTGTATGTCAATTAAATGGAATATTATGAAGATATAATTTTAAAATTAAATAGGAATTCAGGAAAAGGCACAGAAAGACCTGTATGAATTCATGCAGAGTAAAACAAGGTAGATCCAAAAGAACAATGCATGCAATGACTTAGAAATGTAAATAAAAATAATACTTAAATATACTAAAACAGATTAATTTCAATAGCTAGTTTTGGTGCCAGAGTGCAGACAATGAAATGAAATACATTCCTACCGCCCAACGGAGAGTAGGGGACTGAGGGTACAAAATGTTCAATATAATATCATACCTGGTTACTTTGACAATCTCGTTCTAATTTTCTCCCTGTTAAAAGGAAAGAGTAAAATGGACATAGATATCCTGGGAAATGATTGTGATGGAAAAAGCAAAAGTCATCAATGAGCTTGTTTTAAAAAGAAAAAGCATTAATAAGAGGACTAGAAAAGGGAAAATGTTTTCCTGATTTTCAAAAGAAAAAAAATCAGGAAAGTATTAGAAAATGTGAACTTTAAGGCTAATGAGTTTAGCTTCAAGTTCTGACAAAACTCCATAAGATATTATTAAAGGAGTGGTTTCTGAACATTTAGAAACAAAAGTGTAACACTAAGAACAAGCAAAGCCTTAACAAATCTAGGTCAGACCAGACTTAGGCAATTTCTTTTTTGTAACAGGGTTACTGGACTGGTAGTATGGGAGAGACCACAGACATAATTTGCCTAGATTTAACAAAGATTTGATACAGTCTTTCATGCTATTTTTCTGGATAAGGAGAGACATGGGCTGAAAGAAAATAAAGTTAGAAAAATTCTGGACTGGTTTAAAGACTGAAATCTAAAAGAAAAAAATAGTAGTTTAACATGAGTTTAGAAAGACTATTTTAGTAGTGTTTGCCAGGAATTTGTCCCTGGCCTTGTGCTCTTCAAAATTTTTATCAGTGACTTTGGATGAGGGCCTAGATATATTCTCATCAAATTTTCAAATGACACAAAGCTGGGAGGGAGAGCTAACACTTTCAATGATATACGCTGCATTCAAAAGCACCTTAACAGTTCTTAACAAATGAGTTATAAATTTAAAGAAAATGTATGCCACTTTTTTGTAGCTCCCCAATATCCTTACTCTTACACAAAAGTAAACAATTAAGCAAAACATACTTAGTAATTGAAAACATAAGAAACAATCTTCACCTGTGTGACAATTATGAAGGCTGCTCATCCACCTTTGGTGTCCACCTGTCACCCAACTCTTATTGGTGGCTTCAAGAAGCTATAACATGTGCAGTGGCCACATCACTATAAAATGATCTCAGCAGATAGGTTAAACCAGGTTGAGGATAATTGATAGACTTCAAAACAGTTGATGAGTTAGGGGGATTCCTACCCCAAGCATGTGAAGATTCCTCTCAGTGGAATAGACAGATAAAAACGATTTGTTCCAACAGCCACAAATGTGGCTGAAGCAGGTTCTGTGGGGTGCTTAGAGCTTGGTGAGACATGGAAGATGCCAAGGTCATCCACTGCATCCCAGGCCATCACCAGTCTGTCTGACTTTCATCTTACCACTGGACTTTGTTGACTTTGGAAGAGATAGTGAGATTGATGATTTTGTGCAACTCTTGTCAATTTAAATGCAATAAATGCATGAGTCAAGACCCTTTCATGTCATTAGTCATCTTCAAAAATTAAGAATGAGCAACAAGCTCCTCTATGTTAGGGACTGATTAATTCCTATTTTTGTATCTTCATTTAATAACAAAGTGCTTAATAGGTAGTACTTAGTAGGTACTTAATAAAATAGTTTTTGAATCAAGTTGAATTAATGCCTAGAGAGGTTAAATCACTCACTTGAGGTCACACATGTAGGAAGTAGAAGAGGTGGAATTAAAACCCAGGATCTCTGACTGGATAAGTGTTCTTTTCATTTCACTAAAATTTACTGCCTCTAGCCATCTTCATAAATTTAAAGGACTGTCATGTAGAAGAGATGGTAGAGTAATACAGTGGAAAGAGCCCTGAACTTGGAGTCAGGAAGACCTGAATTCAAATCTGGACTTAGAAACTAAAGAGCTATGTGACCCTAGGGAAGTCACTATATTTCTGTCTGCCTCAGTTTGAATGAAAATCATAAGAGCACCTACCTCCCAGGGCTGTTGTGAGGATAAAATGAGATATTATTTGCCAAATGCTTCTCACAGTACCTCACACACAGTAGGTTCCATAAGTGTTGAAGAATAAGAACAAGAAGAACAAAGACAAGAGCAGGAGGAGGAAAAGAAAAAAGAGGAGGATGAGGGGGAAGAGAAGATCAGGTTTGTTCTGTTTGGCCCTAGAAAGCAATTCAAGGATGCTGAATAACAATTCCAAAGACTTCAGCTTCATCTAAGGGAAATTTGAATATTGATTAAGCCTGTTGAAAAATGGAGTTGGCTACTCTGACAAGGAGTGGGATTCCTCTTCCTAGTTCTTTGCAAGACTGAATGATGACTTTGGGGGATTTTTTGCACAGAGTTCCTCCATGGGGAAAGAGTGATAGGAGGTGGTCTCTGAGATTCCTTCTTGTTCTGTGATTCTGTGATTGTTTTTCTCCATGATCCCTTCTAAAGGGCTCATGGGTATTTCAGTGTTCCCTCATCCAGAGTTTCTTGGGTACCACTGCTATCTGTTAGTTAACAAGTTCAGTCTGTGTTGGTAAATAGCAGCAAAATAAAATGTGAGAGGTTCTGTCCTGTCTCCATCAACTGTTATCTTCATCCCATCCACCTTGATAACCAGAATGTATCAATTAATCTTCTTTCAGCATAGAGAATTCCCTGAAAATTCCCAGATATTGTATTGTCATCACTGCTGTGTCGTGCTCATAGACATGCAAGGAGTATGAGCCAAGTGCACCCAAGTGTTCCGGCACGCCATGGGGCAAGCATTTTCAGCCTTCCCCTTTCTCTCAGGGGGATCTGCCTCATGCTCTATGAACATTTGTGATCATGCTTCTCTGGCAGCTTTCTTGAATTTATCATCCATTTCCTTCTTTTGGTCAGGTAGATTACAGCATATGGCTACAATAGGAGTGCTTCTATTTCTCTCCATTAATCATCACTCAGTTGTTTTCTACCATGCTCCTATCTTTAATTCGTGGATTACACTAACATGAATAAGATACATTTCTATCCTGCCCTTCTTTTGACTTACCAGTTCATTTTGAACACATTAGATAAGTAATAAAGCTGTTTTCAGTGATGAAAAACATTCCTTGGTTTTCAGTTTGTAGTGATGCAATGTGGTTTTAAAAAAGATATTGTATTGGCAGTAATTATAATTAATTTAGGTTAGCTATCCAGAAGAGCTATGTTCTGTATCTATAGAACCTGAGTTCTAGTTCCAATTCTGCCACTTACTGGTTCTGTGAAAATGGAAAAATCACTCAACTTCCCTGATATTCGGTGAAAGAGGAAATGAAAATGAAGAAGCCTAGCTCGGTTATCAATATTTCTTTCCAGCTCCAAAATTCCATATTGCAAGAACTTCCTCAAAATCAGAATTATTACTTGTTTGGAATATATTGCTAAGGGAGATTCTGCTATTCTCTTCAATGAAAAAATTTAACAGTATCAAGTAATAATTTTATGGGCTGGTCTGAATGAAATCCTATATGAAGATCATAGTTTAGATTGGATAAAGTCCTGGGGAAGAAAAGCTTAGACATCTGGTGATATCAATTTTTTTTCTATTTATACTTGAAATAGAGTATAATTCTAAGTAATGTATATTTCTCATGTCATTAAGACTACTGTTATTTAGCAAAGCCATTAAAAACTATAAATTCATTTCATTCAAAGTTTACTTCAAATTCAAAGTATTGGTTGCTTTTGTTTTTGTTTTTTGACAGTGGCTCAATATGCTGATGCTCTGCCCTCTTATCTAGCTTAGTGATTTCAAGATCAAACTGCATGTTTGTTTTACATTTATAACACTCTTTAATTTGCATTATTGTTATTTAAATCTTCATTTCTCTTCACAAAAAAACCCCTTTTTCAAAGCAAGGCATATCATGCATTAAATACTTGTATAAGTAATACTTGTGTACACATACTTAGGTACTTGTGAAAAAAGAGATAAGGTTACATATTATGACTTAAACATGTAGCCTGAAGTAACCTGTGAACCATTAGTTTGAGACTACCCATAGGTTATGTTACGTTGGTACTCCCAAAAAACAGATCTTCTTAGTTTGACCAATGACATATTCTCAAACATATTGGCCCAATGGCCTTTTTTTTCCTTTCTAAATTAAGTCAATGAGCACTTATTAGGTACCTACTATGTGCCAGAAGCATATAATAAATTTTCAAGGTATCTAACAGGGGCTCAAGGTTCTGACTCTCCTTTCTCTTTATTTCCATATCCTGACTCTAACAAACTCAGAATATTTACGTGAGACATAAAGAAAGTAAAGAAATTTATCAGCAGATGGTTTGCAATTCATTTGTTCCATTGGCATTGGCATTCTTCCAGATGGGAAAAGGAAGAGAACAGGCCAAGGGGAAGGATGCCCAGAGTGCTAATCTGTATGAGGTGCTAAAAATACTATAGGGGAGGTTCTGAGGCAAAAGATACAAAGCCATCCAGGTGCTGGCTGCCTGGTGTGCTCCAAATACCTCATGTTCGTGTCCACTGTCCCTGTCAGAGAGCTAAAATGGAGTGTTAGAGACAAGATTACAGATTTGTCTCTGAACTAGAAAAGGCACTTGTGTCCTCCTCCTCTGAACATACTCTGTCATTTAGACCATTTGATAGCATAAATCTGACATGAGATGGTGAAGTTCTAACAGGTCTCTTTGAAACGTCAAATAGTCAAATGCTGGTTTAGAAATGAAAATAATAATAATTATAATTTGCTACTCAGCACTTGGCTTAAAACCCAAAGCAGTAAGTGAGAGCAGAACATTTTGGGGTCAAATCAAAATCCTACTCAACATTCTCTGAGTTTCAGAACTCTAATCTAGTGTGGCATTTTACTGAAATAGTAACTTTAATTCTGTTGTAGGAAGCTCAATAAACAAAACAGAAAACTCACTTTCATAGCTAGAACTAAGATAGTTGACCTCTGATAGGGAAAAGGAAGTTTTATCATACACACACATGTCTATATTTATATCTATATCTCTCTATCTATAAATGTATATATGCATGTATATATTATGTATTATATACACATATACATATCTATATATACTTTTACATATGTACATGTGTGAGTATGTATGTATATATACTATATGTATAGTATATGTACAAACATAAATATATGTGGATATTTGCATGTACATATGTACATTTTTATATATTATATGTATGTGTGTAAATATAATGTTCATAGTATTATATATCCATCTGTTTTCAGTCTATTTTCACTGAGGTAGAGAGAATAAGAAAGCTTATAGGACTATAAGTGCATTTGTGTGTGTGTGTTTGTGTGTGTTTTATGAGAACCTTAAAAGCAACATAAGATAAGGTTAAAGACAATAAAAGTGTTACTGCAAATATTTCAGCAAGTATTTATAGAAATGGGAACTGGGAAAGCCACAGGAGCAGAAAGAGCAAACACATTGATGGAAGACCTAGATCCCCAGACCTGTTCTGAATCTCCCTGGGACTTTTACTGAAATGAAGTCCATAAACCTTAAAAGCAAACCACTCAAAACCCAAGACAGGAAATTGTTTGGTAAGGAAACTTCACTGGCTGTGACCTTCTGTGGAGATCACTCAAAGTATACACACCACAGGCTCTCAAAATAAATGATAGATGGAAAATTGGCATGATGATCCCTAAGGACTAAACAAGGTAACATCATGTAGTTTGTAATGGTGTAAAAATTTGTCACCATGGCCCTTATGAAGGATACACACTGTGCAAATGTTTATTTATGTGCTCCATCACTTTGGTATGTGACTCCCCACCCCCCCAAAAAATATGTAAAATAGTCTGTCATTTGGCACATTGCTGAATAGTGACTGCAGTCGACTATGCAAATTCTTAATTATTATGGCACACACCTACACATTATAACTTTTTTAATGAACTTTCTTCTGCATTAAAATAATCTTTCCTTAACCCCCTATAGGAGAGTCCAAGGGCCTCATCCCCCAGGAGGTGTGGTCTGTAGTTACAAGGACTAAAAAGACAATAGTTCTATACTGGGGGACCCAGCAGGGGACTTCTCACGCAACTCCAAGGACAGTGGCTATGAATTATTTATTAGATATATCTCTATCAAGGGTTGGACAAGAATGCCTTTCTTATAATTGATCTTTTTTTTTTTTAAATTCGTGACCTGGTAATTTTTAAAGTACTCCAATATGTTGATGAACCTGTGAAATCCCTAGTATAGGTATTCCCTCCAACAATATAGACTGCAGCTCATCTATACCCTGTTATCCCATTTGACAGTTTTCTATGTTCTGTAAAGACTCTATAGTAGGTCCATCCAACAGAAGCTGACTTTCTCTAGTGTTTTTGACATGGGATGATTATTATGCAACTCATTAAACAAGGTTTCTAAGTAATGTATACGGAAGTTTTTCATTCTTTGCTATTTTGAAATCTATGTTCAGATAATTGCTAAGGCCAATGAAGATAAATTCTTAATACCAACTTGTGATTTTATGTTTTGGGTTTTTTTTAACTTGGGGGTTTTCTTAACTTCATAATTTTGAAGGATGCAAACTGAAAAAATCATAGTCACAATCTCTAATAATGCATTTTGGATAGTTGTTGCTATTAGTGAAAGCTTCGCCCCATTTACAAGTTGCATTAGCCTAAGGGACTTCTTCCAAAGTTTCAGGGATCTCATTGGTCATTGAGGCTTAAGCTTGAACTCTTAGAGCACTTCCCTTGGATGTCACTTAGAGACAGATCACACACTACATGAAAAAATGGAATAATTATACATATAAAAGTTTTATCACCATTACTGTATTATAGACTCCCCAAGTATTAAGGACTACATCTTATTTATCTGCATATCATTACTGCTCTCTAAAGTATGTTCTATAGGCTCCTTACATATAGCTGATGGCCAGCGGGTATCTGTTGAATAGATGAACTTTCTTCCAAAACAAATGACAATTTAGAGGCATTATGCAAGTCCCATTGGTAGCCAGTGTGGCTTCTTTTTCTGCCAAATTATCAAACATATATTGCCTTTGGCCATGATTTCATATGCAACTTAAAGGACATTTTCCTTGTAAAAGCTTATGGAAAGCATTGGTACAATATGTGGAGTAGTATATTGATTCTGTTTGAAGTATCGCATTTCAGAAATAATCTTTTTTTTAAGGTGAAGAGCATACAGAGCAGAGAAACCAGCATGGCAAAGTACCTGAAAGCAATGCCATATGAGGATTAGTTGAAGGAAATCAGAGCATTTAGCCTGGGGTTTACAATGTGGGAGAGTACATGAAAGTAAGCTATTTTTAAATTATCTTGTTTTTATTTTTGTCCCTGAATCCCATATCTGACATATGCCTGGTATATAATAGGTGCTTCATAAGTGATTATTAAAGTGAAAGGAATCTCAGGAACTTGCTGTGTCTGAGGGCTGATTCCTTTTATGTTTAAATTCAAAGGGAAGAACTAGGAGTCCGTAGAAGTGGCAGAGAATCCTAAGGCTTGATACAAAGAAAAAAATCCCTTGTGTTTGCTGCTACCTGAAAGCATAAGGGGATGCCTTAGTTGGTCTTCAGGCAAGGGCTGGAATACAGTAAGTTCTTGTGCACATATAGATTCTACTAGGGGGCCTCTGAGTTGCCATGAGTCTGTGCGTAGCATTCTAAAGAAGTGTGTTGCCCCAAAGGGATAAAATTTCAACATAGTGATCACAGTAAAGAATGTTTTTGGTGCATTTTTTTATGTTAGGCACTTCCTAAATGCTTATGAAATGAATTAATCACATAAAGGAAATCCAGGAAGCAGCCATAGCACAAAAACTAAACATTCTCTGTCTTCTTGGCTACTTGGTGACCATGAAGCCACAAAACTATCTGTCTAAAAATTAAGAAAAAATCAATCAGTTCTTTGCCCTTACAGTGCATAGCATACAGATATTGGGCATCATGTAGATACAACCTAAAAGGACATTCCATATAATCAGGAAAGATGATGTCTATATATTCTACAGGGTGTTCCTAAAGTCTGGACACATAGGCAAAAATGCATATTTTCAAGAAATGAAATGAATGAAATTTTCAACAGCTTTTTATTTAATGAAATATTAACAAGTAACATCTTAAATATGATTTCCACCATTTGTGATGCAAAGGTTTATGTGCTTTGCAAGATTCCCATGAACTCGATGCAATAACTCCACATTGCCATCAATTGCTTATGTGTCTAGACTTTAGGAACACCCTGTATATTGGTCTAGTGGCTGCCCCCCTATATACTTCATTGAAAACATTACTTTCATCAGGAAGGCTGAGACATGAGGAGACTCCATACTCTAACTTTATTAGCAGTCTCAGCTAGAAGAAGGTCAACACCTGTCATTAGAGAATTAGATTGGAATTGTCATTGAAACCATCAAATGATAAAAATTCATTTGACATAAATGTGAAAGAAAAAAGATTTCTTTTACAAGGTGTTATTGTCCATTGGATAAAGTCTCTTTCTGACTTCAAATCCTTCTGGATGAAAGGTGTAGCAAAAGCAATTAGCAATTACTATTTCACAACAAATCATAGTTGTCTGCTAGATAAAGCACTGTACTGGGAATTGGTAGACCTGACTTCTATTCCCCAATCTGCTATTTTCTCACTGTATGACATTGGAAAGTCACTTCATCTCTGTGTCAAAGAAAAGTTATAATTAAGTTTTATTGGAGTATAAATCTCTATCTGCTAGAGCTATAGAACTACAAATATAATTGTAATCAGAATAAAAAGGGCTTATCATGACTGGGTATCTGTTTCCCCATGAATACTTTGTGTGCATGTGTAGGAATATGCATGCATGAGACAATGGGGGTGGGGTAGGAGTTTGGAATGCTTTTGAAATTCTGAGTTGTCAAGGATGTAGAAGTTCATTCTCTGGAATTATACTGGAGTCATTATCAGTTTGATTTTTCTTTAGTAATATGAAACACTGAGATTACAATTGCCTTTACATTAGAGCAACAGTTTCTATTAGAAATGACAGTATATTCCTATTAGAAAGAGATAACTTTTATTCTCTTCTACCTGGTTAGGCTGAGCAAATCACCTAAGTTTCCCTTATGGACAGAATGAGATGATTGATGATCTATCAGCAACGGCCAAATTGATCATCAAGGTCCCAAAAGACAGAACCTGAATGGAAACTACAAAAAGTGAAATTTAGGCTTGATATGATGAAAAACTTTCTAAAACTGAGAGCCATCTCAGGGTGGAATATGCTCACTCAGGAGGTAGTGGTGTTCTTTATACTGAAAGTTTTCCAAAAGTTTGTCATATATATGAGTGGAGATTCTTTTTCAGGATTTGATTTGCACAAAAAGGCCTCTGAGGACCCTTCTAAATATAATGATTCTGTCATTCCCTCCAAGCCATAATTCAACTTTTCTCTATACTTTCCCTGAGGACTTGGGCCTTTGCCTATGCTACAATCACCTATGATAAGTTCCTGTAGCCCAAAGCCCCATCCTAAAGAACATCTTAGTACATCTTGTATGTGTAGATCAATTTATTGCTTCATTCTTTCCTTACATTTACAAAAAGCCTTCTCTATGCAAGGCACTGGGATTGCAGAAAAGAGGATGGATTGGAATGGGAAGAGACTTGAGTCAAGTAGGCTCATCAGAAGGTTATAGCAATAATCTATGCATGAGGTGATGAGGTCCTGCACTACAGTGGTGGCAGTATCAGATGAGAAAAGAGGGCAAATTTGAGAGATGTTACAAAGGTGAAATCAACAGGCCTTAGCAACAGATTGGATATAGGGAAGGTAGAGATAGTGAGGAATCTAGAATAACTCCGAAGTTGTGAGCCTAAGGGACTGAAAGATGGTATTGCCCTCTATAGAAATAGGGAAGGTAGAAGGAGGATTTTAAGGGGGAAAGACAAAGAGTTCCATTTTGAAAATATTACTTTTAAAATGTTTATTGGGTATCCAGCTTGAGATGTCTGAAAGGCAGTTAGAGAGGCAAGCTAAGAGGATAACAAAAAAAGTTAAGGCAAAATAGGTAGATTTGAGAATTATTGGCAGAAAGGTGGTAATTAAATCCATGAGAGCTGAAGAGATAACCAAATGAAATATTATAGAGCAGGCCTACACAACCTATGTCCCATGGGCCTCTTGTGGCACACCAAAGGAATTTGGGCAGCCCATGTAGAAGAATACATCCTCTACATTTTTCATGGGCCACCTGAAATCCATTGGCCTGCTCACAGGCCACAGGTTGGGCAGGCCCGTTATAGGGAGAAGAGAAGAGGACTTAGGACAGAACCCTGAAGGACACCTACAAGAGAAAGATCTAGAGGAAGATCTAGCAAAAGTTACAGAGAAGGAGTGATTAGATAGGTAGAAGGAAAACCAGGTAAAAGTGGTGTCCTTAGAGATAAGAGACTATCTAGGAGGAGAGAGAGAGAGGGATCAACAGTTTTGAAGTCTCCAGACAGGTCAAGGGGAATGAGGATTGAAAAAAGGCCAACAGATTTGGCAACTAAGAGATATTTAGTAACTTTGTAGGGAATAGTTTCGGTAGAATAAGGTCAGAAGCCAGATAATAAGAGGTTAAAGAGATAGTGAGAGGAGATAAAGTGGAGGCACCTTTTGTAGATGGACTTTTCAAGGAGGTTACCCACAAAGGGCAGAAGATATATAGGATAATAGTTAGCCAGGATACAATGATCAAGTGAGGATATTTTTCAAGATAGGTGAGACATGGGCAGGCTTTTAGGCAGCAGGAGATGAGCCACTAAAGAGGAAGAGATTGGAAATAAGTGAAGGAGTGTGGGTGACCAAAGGTGCAGTCTGTTGGAGGAAATGGAGTAGAATGAGATCACTTGAACAAATAGTGGGGTTAGTTTTGGTAAGAAATAAGACTACTTCATTATGTAAGATAGGGATGAAGGAGGAGAGAAAGTAGTGATAAGACAAGAAGAGGGGAGAAGAGTGAGTTCACAGTTAATGTTCTCATTTTTTTCTATAAAAAATGAAGCAAGGTTCTCAACTGAGAGAGCAGATGGAAAGGGGACCATGGGAGGTTTAGAGAGAGATGTAAAGGTTTGGAGGAGTAACTGTGGAGAGTGGGCTGGTGAGTTGATAAGGGAAACATAGTAGTACTGCCTGGCGGTAGTGAGGGCTCACTTAAAGTTATGTAACATACATTTGTACTGAACCCAGTCAGAATAGTTGTATGATTTTCTTCACCTTCATTAAGTAGTACATGTATAGAAGCAAAGGCAATGTAATCCAAAAATGAGACTGGACTAGTTATAATTGGCCATATAAGAGAGCTAGAGATTCAAGAGAGAAGGACAATGTAGCATTGAATTGTTTTGCCAAGGAGTCAAGATAGGTAGAAGAGAAGAGAGTAGCTTATTCAATGGAGATGGTCGGGGAGAGAATTGATGGTCGAGGGATTGGAGCTCATTTGGTGTGGATAAAGAGAAAGGTTATATAAAGTAAGGTAGAAAAAGAAGTGAAAATCAATATTTTTTTGGATAATGGAATTTCAGCATTCTTGAGCATAATATATTCAAGATTGGTGGCAAGATCAAGGGCATGACAATCTTTGTGTGTGACTGAGGTTGGGTAGAGGAGTAGTTCATGGGAGGTGAGTAGGCTGAGGAACTGTGTGGTTAGTGTATTTGAAGGAGAATCGATACATATTTTGAAGTTTCTCAGTATAAGGGCAGGAGTTGGGGAGGAGAGAAATATTATAAGCCAGGTATCAAACTCACTGAAGAAGGGAATGACCTGGGCATTTGTAGATATCAGCTACCAGGATTTTGATAGGGAGATGGATGCAAATAGCAAGGACCTCAGAGAAAGAGAGGTAATTGAGTGATGGAGGAAGGTGAAGAACCTGGGAGTGTCAATGGAGAGAAAGGAGTATATCAACTCCCCTGCCTTGACCAGTGAGCCAAGGAGAATGAATAAAGATGCAGCCAATACTGGATGGGGTGGCCAGGGAAGTTGTGTCACCAGGAGGAAGGCAGGTTTTAGTAAGAGCTAGTAGTTGGGAGGAAGGAGTGAGAGATGGATAGATTTAAGATAAAGGGAAGTTTGGTGCCTATTGACAGATATTCCAGAAGGTACAGTCAAAAGGGTGGGTGGAGTTAGGATAAAGCTTTGGAGTGGGACAGTTAAGGCTGATAGGAATGCAGAATTGGGTAGTAAGGGATATGGAATGAGGTTTGGAAGATCATCTACAGGAGTTTACAGTCACTGGGATATAAAGATTATGACCAAATGTGAGAATAGTCATCATTCACAGGAGTGTGAAAAAAATAAAAGTGCAGCTGGAGTCCAGGCTAGATATAGTAGGTCACAGAGGCCTACATTCCCACCAATCAGGAAGAGAGTTCAAGGTTAGACATGATGAGGGAAGTGATTGAGTAATCCACAGCTTCAACTCTGAGTCAGACAGAATGGTGGCTAGTAAAGAGAAGTGCAGAATATATACCCTGACCTTTGATGTTGTGAATGGCAGAGGTAATAACTAATTTGAATTGATAAGTACATCTGCCTCCCTCCTCTCAGGATGAAAGTGGTGGACCATAGGTATGGAAATAGGCCCACATTATCAAATATTGCCAATACACTGTTTTGTCTTCCTTCCTTCAGACAAATCTTGATTCTTACTAATGTCTGACCTCATCTGTTTGAGATGACAGAGAATAAATACAAAGCAAACTCTGAGGTCTTCATCTGAGTCCTTCCCCTATGCCCCTCTTTAATTTTTCCTGCCAGCTTGCATTTACTATGATCTTCACCTTTAGAACATTGGGTTAAGTGTCTATCACTTTAGTTTTCAACTACATTTAAGCAGTATTTTATTGTACCTTAGCATAAGATAACACCATTATAGAACTCAATAAGCAGGTGAGTTCCACATTATCCAGCCCCTACTCCCTGCCCAAAACAGTGGTGGTAGAAATCTCTTAAAATAAAAGAGAAACATAAAATCATTAGGTACTCTTTAAAAAAATGCTGGGCCAAGAAAACAAAGAAAAATATTCATCAATGCAAGATATGTTACTTAGTACTACTGTGGCAGCATAAGATTTTCAAGATTTACCTATGGAGTTTCTCTCATACATTTTTTTTTTTTGGAAAGCATACATTTCTTCTCATATAGAGCATACAGTTAATTTTCAAATCAATGTATTATTCTTTATATATCTTTTAACTTTTTAATTAATACAACTGTTTTACCCAACAATCTCAAAAATTGTATTGCAAATACTCAAAAAAAAAACCATCTATGATCTCATCAACTTAGGAGCTCTCTCCAATAATGCAATATGTAATCCATTCATGTCTGCTAGTCCTATCTCTCTCTTATCCATGTCTGTACAAATGTTTGCGACAGGGAATCTACTCAACATGCTGAAGAAATTAGTCACTTTTCCTGACATCTTGAGGTTACCATTAGAGTGCCTGTCATCCTCCTTCTTGATATGTGATGAACACATCTTCTTTTCATATCATACAATTTCTACATGACCTCCCTTTGCTTTTGTTCCGTACCCTAGAGCCAAGATCTCCATGGCACTAAAAAGAGGGAAGACAGAAGGGGTATGTGGTCAATCTTTTTGCAAGTCTATTTAGGTCAGCTAGAGCAGTCACAAAGCTGATAATGTGAAGTGTTGAGGAGGGGTGCTGAGTGAGCACCATGTAGAAGCCAGTTCATTTTTTAAATCTCCTTTTGGATTCCAGGTGTTCTACATCAGCTGAAGTTTCTGTTTTGAAGAGATTTGAGAAGTCTAGGGGATCAAAGTCTAGTATTCCTTGTTTATAATGTGGTCTGTATTATAGTTTGATTTTTAATAACCTAAACCTTATTAAGATTTTGGGGACACTGTTCATGCAATAATAACAGCCATTCCCACTTAGATAATTTGTTAAAATACATCAACAGGCACTTCACAAAGGAAAATAAAGTTCCCAATGTCCAGATCAAAATTTGTCTCATGCCTATTGCATCAGCAAAGGTGAAAAAATAAAAACAAAAAGATGAAAATTGTTGGGGGTGTTTTCAAAAACAATTATGTTGCTTCAACATTGATAATGCTGTAGTTTTTCCATTGTGGAATACAATTTAAAACTATATCTTAACTCACTAAACTGTGTATACCCTTTGACTTAGATATATCAATATGATCTCTATATCCCAAAGAGATGAAGGACCTACATGTCATATATACATATGTATGTATGTATACACACATGTATGCACACATGTATGTGTTTATCTCTATATATACACGTGTGCATGCATATATATATAATACACATGTATTATAAAATTTATTTAATTATGACAAAGAACTAGAATCAAAGATTATGCTCATCTTCTGAGGAATGATAATAACTTATAGCATATTAGTGTAATGCAATATTATTATGCAGTAAGAAATAATGGAGACAATTAAGAGAAACCTAGGAAAACCTGTATGAACTGATGCAAAATAAAGTGGGAAGAACCAATTGAACAATTTATACCCTGGGAACAACATTATGAAGAAAAACTTGGAAAAACTTAGGAATTCTAATCAATGAAGCAGCCAACCACAATTCTAGAGAATTGATAGGTCTGATAACGAAGCACACTACCAATCATCTAACAAAAGAGTAAGCAGAATGAAAAATACATTTATTGAAACAATGACTGTATTCATTTGTTTTGCTGTTATGCCTATTTTTTCAAAGACTGTTTTTTTTTTTCTTTTTTCATGTCAGGGGAAGCTTTGGACAGTAGAGGGGAAGTTTCTGGTAGGTTGGGAAAAAAGAAATAAAAAGGTCACTAAAGCATTTTTTTCAATTCACCAAAAAGAATACAAGGAATTTCAGAAGAAAATACAGACAAGCAGGACAACTTTGAAAATGATATATTGAATTTGTATTATATATGGTATATTGAAAGTAAATTATATATTATAGATTTTCAAAATTTCATATATAATCATTTTCTCCACTTTTTCCCTCTTGCCCACCATTTGTAAAATAAATGAACAAGCCTTTGTTTGATTTGCTCTTCCTATCTTTTGTGGTTGTGCTTTTTAATCTTTAGCATAAAGGAGTCTAAAGAAATGTTAAATAACAGACAAGCTGGGGGATTCCAAAATATCAAGAAGGTTAGCTGTGTCAATCACTCCAGAAGCATCTATTAAGCATATACTATGTACTAGACATCATTCTAGCATTGGTGATGCCAACTGTAGTTATTTAGTGGTTCAGTCATATCTGACTCTTTGTGACCCCATTATGAGATTTTAGCAAAGGTACAGGTGGGGTTTGCCATTTCCTTCTCCAATACAATATCAATATAAAGAATGAGATAATTTAAGTGAAAAGATTACATTGTAATGGGGGAGAGAACAAGTACATAAATAAGTATATGAAGAATAAATACAAAATAGTTAAATACAACATAGTTTGGGCACTAGCAGTTGGAAGCATCAAAATAAGCTTTGTGTATGAGTTGGTGCCTGAACTCAGTTTTCAAGGGAAAAAGGAGTTCTCTGAGGTGGAGGTTCAGAAGAGTGCATTCTAGGTGTGGGATATGGCCATTTCAAAGACACAGTGATAGAAGATGGAGTGCTGTGTCTGAGGATACAGCTTGGCTGTTCAATGAGCCTAAAAAGATAGGTTGGAGTAAGGTTGTGAAGGTTCTAAAAAGTTAAAGAAATGAGTTAAAATTTATCCGAATTGATTGCATAGGGGAATTACATTGTTAGGCTACACTTAAATAAAATGATTCTGGCAGCAATAGGTAATGTGGAGAGATTTGAAACAGGCAGATTAGCTAGGAGGGTTGTTGCAATGATCTAGAAGAAAGTGATTATTTCTATGACAAAAGTAGGGTGGTAGCTGTGAAAGTAGAGAGAAGGGTTCAAAAATAAAAGATATTGTGGAAAATTAGATAGATACATAGACACATAGATACATAGATATAGATGTATAGTATGTGTATATAAAATATTTATATATGATATATGATTTTTATTTATATATTATAATATAATAGTATACATATATGTGCTATGTCATTCAATATGATAATGTTGGATGTATGGGGAGAAGAACAAGGAGTCAAGGTAACTGATGAGGTTCTTAATGGGGGGGGGCTGAAAGCACGTTGGTATCTTTGACAAAAGTAGGCAAGTTTTGGAGAAGGAACAGTTTGTAGGAAAAGATAATGAGTCCAGTTTTGAAAATGTTGAGTTTGGAATATCTTTAGTACATTGAGTTTGAAATGCCCAATAAGATATTTATGATGTGAACAGAAGTGGAAAGGTCCAGTCTTCCATGAAAATGAAAATAGATTTCCTTTCTAATCATTCTTAACTTCCCCAACTGATCCATTGCCAGTCCTTCATTAGTTCACCCCCCCCAAATGCACGCTCTTGTGCGTGCACACACACACACACACACACACACAGCCCTAATCTTGTTTAAGTTAAAATGGAGTCCAAGATCCTGAGTTTCTAACCAAAGTAGGTTTGGTTTGGTAGGGCTCTTATTCTCATCTCCTTTTAGACTTATCTTTAGATTATGGGAGAAGAAAAGGAGTAAATAGGAGAAGGATTTGAAGAATGAATTCTATCTGACATGCAAAGAAGCCTACCATAGTCATCCGCCTTTCTTACTACACTGATACTACAATTCTTCCTTCATTGTGCGTGGGGGTCTCAATAATTCTTGTCCCTTGGTACTGCTAGCTCTACCTTTTGCTCCCTTAGATGAGAAAGTTTATCCCTTGTCTGGTCTGCCAAGAATCTTCCCATAGGTACTTAAAGACCTTAGAGTCAATTTCTTCATTCTCACTGGAATTTCCCATGTACATATTTTCCTGAAAGGTTGTTTCTCACCTTTGACCTATTATTCTGTGTCTTTATCAATTTGCACAAAATAGCTTTACTGGAAAAGTTTTGAATTTAGTTCTTGTTAGTTGAAGCTTGATTTCTTGAATTTTCGTTTTATATTAATAAAAGGACAAATAATTGAATGCTTTCTCTTCCAGTTTTTAATTATTCCCTACAGTACCTCCCACTAAATTTTTATTTCTGGACTCTCATAGATGTCAGAAATAAGATTACACATAGGTCTTCAGTTCAATGAATGATCATACCTTTACATAAAAGTAGCCAAATTTGCCAACTTCCTCATGTTATTTTTGATTGCTCAACTCTCTCAGATTTTGCCCTTCTCTGTAGTTCCCCATTATAATAATAATAGTGCCCCTTTACAGATTTCAAAGTACATTCATACTTTATAAGATAGATACTCCAGTCTTGTCATTCTCACTTTACAGATGAGGATGGAAGGAAACAAGACAAGTGAGCACCTATTTTGTGCCAGGCACTGTACTAAGCAAATTATAAATATCTAATTTGATCTTCACAAAGATCATAGAAGATTGATGCTAATCCCCTATATCCCATTACAGTTGAAGAAGCCAGGAAGACATAGGTTAGGTGAGTTGCCTAGGGAAACACAGCTAGTAAGCGTCTGAAGCAGTTTCCTCAAATGAGCAAATTGAAATGCACAGAGATGATGCCATTTGCCTATGATAAATCCTTAATATATTTCCTTATAGACGTACAACCCAGAATCATAATCCAAACCTCCCGACTTTTAAATATAGCACTCTTTCCACTGCCAAAGTAGGCTCATCACTACAATTTGATGATATCAAAGATATATCAAACAAATATATGACAACAGTAACAGCTGATTTCTACCAACAGTATGGAGGAGAGTGCAGAACAGTTCTAAATGGTCACTTTTCTGGAAAATCGTTTGTATATAATGTATGTAGAAAATGTGGCCACCATTTAAGGTCATAAACTATAAGTTTGCAATTTACCCTCTGGAGTTTATTCTGGTAGGCTCAAGGCTGAAAGAATATTGAAGGGAATTTTGGAAGATTCCACTCCCCTCTAAACTTAAAACCTGTATGTTTCTTTTCTTTTATTGTGGGGAAGAATCAAAGCTTGTGGCATGGACTGAATTCTCCATGGAGGTAAGCATTTTGCCTTATCTAAAATCTACTATTCAGGGTTACAAAAGATTTTTTAAATGAATAAATGGAAATTAAAAGCATACCAAAATTTCTAAAGTTGTAAAGTTAGTAAAGTCACTAAAAGTTTCTATTTCAAAATATTTTCCACTAAGCTTCAACAATTCTTCATTTTATTGATGGATATATTTGAGTTTTTTTTTAAATCTGCACATATTGTGTAAAAGTATTTACTATTAAAAGTTTGTCTAAAATCTTCTTTTGGATAGCACATTACACAATCTAAAGTGACTAAGTGTGAAGTTCTGGGTTGGGCCTCTAAGCTCTAACATTTTAAGGTGCTAATATAATAGTGGAAGCAAAGAAAGGCAACTACAATGAAAGAACCTGAAGATGCAGGAGTACTTAAACTTTGATCTATTATAAAGTGGAAGTTTATATACAAGGTTTATTTAGGGCTTTCAGAAAGATAGTAAATGTCTTCTGGATCTGAGTATATCATTAGGTTACACAACTTTGGGATCTGAAATACTGGAGCAAATTTTATATATGTTCTGCTGGAGAAAAAAAGAAGGTAAAAGTTGTTTTTAATGGGACCACTTTATTGGTTATTTCTTACAAATCAGTCCTAGGCTTTGCCTTTTAAAAAGGTGGCTGCCAAGGGCCTAAGGGAAAGGGAGGACTGCCAGGGATTTTGACCCATGAGTCGATTGTTTTCTTCTGTCAGGGAGTTAGTGCTAATCCTTTTGATGAGCTGGCTTTTTCCCTTGGTCAGTGACACAAACTCATTAGTTCTCCTGACTATGGTCTAGTGAATCAGCCAAAAGAGGATGAAAAAGTTGTAAAAGCAAAACCCTTAGGAATAGTCTTGGAAAACAAGTTTTTGAGCTTGCCTTGTTTGTTGTTTTTGACATTTTCCAGGCTTGATATTTCTTTTGGACTCTGAAGATTTGGTAGTAGGCCACTGAAATTCCACAGAAAAGGAAGAAAGAACAAAAGTGAACCAAATGAAGTGATAAGATTTCTAAGCTTCACACTTATTCCTTCTTGCTGGGTCAGTATGAGCCATTTCCATATATCCATTTAAAGAAATATACTGTGTCATAAGATAAAAGTGAAAAGATCTGTAATTTAATTAGTGGAGGAACTTTTGCTAAACAGAGTATAATCCTTCCCTACCTAAGTAGGTAAATTCAAAAGCTATTACTGTAATCAAAATAAACCATGTCCTGATGAACAATATCCAAATTTAGGCCTTTAATGATAGACACACATAGTTTTTCACCACAGTCATTTTTCAAACCTTCCCAGTGTGGAAGAATTTGCCGGAGCTTGTGCTCTGCTTCTACATAGATTTTGAGAACCCAAGCCATTTCTATCCCATAAGCTTCCTGTAAATGAGATAGATAACTTACTGAATCTGACAGAGACATATGTACAAATCCAACTCTCCCCCCCCCTCTCTTTCTCTCTCTCTCTCGCACATACAAAGTAAAGTAGAAATGTATTCTGGGCAGAGTATTCTGCAGAGTTATAGCATATGTTTTTCTTTTGAGCTGTAGGTTCCAAATTGCCTATTTGTCATTAAAATTATTGTCAAATTCACATGCAGCATGAATCTATATTTTAGAAAATGGAAATGAGTCTTTAAAATTACTTGTTCAATTTGAAGAAATTGTAAGCCCTTAACTTCATGTTTGATATGAACACATAGTTTGTACCTCTCTGATGTACCTTTACACTCTACTTTGATATTTATTTGTCTTATGCTCCCCTATAGACTATAATCTCTTAAATACATCATGTTCACATCTATCTGTGTACATTTGCTCATGCTAGTCCTCATAACTGATATGCTAACAGGCTGCTATCTCTGCCATTCAATATCATATCAACTCTCTCTGCCCATCTAAATCTTCAAATGGTCACTTTCAATGCCCCATTAAAATTCTACCCTTTGTTCATGAAGCCTACTCTTAGTATTCTGGAACAAATTCATCTCTTCATTCATTGAACTAGTATTGGAATTGATTTCTATAGAACTCACTTTAGTCTTTATTGTTTTAATTTATTTTATTTAGCTTATTTATAAACATTAATTTGATTGTTGGCACTTTCAATATGAGTGTTTTGTCTAAAGTAGGCATGCTACTAGAAGAGCCAAATCATGTAAAAACTTTACATTTTTACTATAAATAAAATCACAAGATATAAGACTAATCTGCACAAACAAAGAAAATAATTGGCAGAGTGGTTTTTAGCTTATAAAGGCAACAAAAAGTACAATTTAATGAGATACTTGGTCACATTGCCTTGCACAGCCCATAGGAAATATAAGCAGAAAAAAAATTCATCATGAAAATAATTGCTTAAGTGTCAACATCTGCTGAGGATCATGAGGAGGCAGAAAAATTCTGTGAAGAATTCAATTGACTTCTTCCAAATGAGGTCAACATGTACCTTGGTTCTTGGTGACTTCAATGCAAAGATGGACAAAGGGAAGAAGAGAAAAAATGGAAAGTGTGATTTATGATTAATAAACAAAAGAAAGGGACTCACAGACTTTTCAGAATTACTTATGCCAATAAGTGATTATTATTTTCTTCAAGAAGATTGTCAGAATATACTGGACAGGGCATACATGGAACAAAAGCACTCATACAATTAGCTAACCATATTTTAACAGTAGACAAGTAATGACTAGTTGATGATGAAGGAGATAATGAAGGACCATGAAGGCTAGATTCTTTTTGGAGTACCAGGACTTCTTGTTATGTTTCATAAAAAGAGAATGGATCAAATGCCACCCTGACAGGAATCTGATTGCATCATAAAACTCCTCATTACCCTGTGGGGAGATACGTGCCTTTAAATAAGCAAAAGAGGAAAACCCTATGAACATACAATAAAGCATTTACCCTCCCATAATGATGATGATTGAAGGCTCTTTTTCTTTCTGCCTACAAAAGTAGTACATTTGACCACACAGAGATTATAAGGGGCTCAATGAAATAATGATCTAACATTGCTATTCTACATCTCACTTCTGGTATTTTTGGTGATAATTATAGTATAAACACATACAAACTTCATTTTTGGAATATTTAAAATCACATGAGATTCAGCTCACAGTTAAATAGAAGATGGTCCTCTATTTTAAAAAAATGACAACTATGAATACTGAGTTATGTCATTTGGGCTGCCCAATGTTTCAGCAAAATCATAGTACTTAATTAATAATGACTTCACTTAACTTCTTGATTAATTTGTTATAAAATAGATGAAATTTGAGTATGTTTGCACCCTGAAGAGTGACATACGTTTCACATGAATAAACTTTTAAGCAGGTTATGACATTATTACTTACATTGCAAATTAGAGAAAAGCATTTTCCATTAGGTTCAATTATTAGAATTTGTTTTAGCACTAAAACAGACCACTTGTGCAACATATATATATATATATATATATATATATATATATATATATATATATATATATATGCCATACATCAGTAGATGAAACTTCCTAAAGTGAAACCCTTGCTATGATTCCTAGAGATTTTGAATTTTAATAGGAATTTTTACCAGGGTCCTAAAGATCACTGATAAAATTTAACAAAAAGTAGCTAAATTCCATTGAGAACAGGTACAACAGGGGGCCTTTCAGGCCTTGAAAAAGGAACTTCTGTCAGTACCATTTTTATAGCATCCCTAAGAGTGCATTATTTATGAAGACAGATTAATTGGAGGAAGTTCCTGGAACATCTCTTATACAAAAGGTTTTACTTATACTTATACAAAAGGTTGCGAACTTGAGCGTGGAAACCACTGCCTACTACTCAAACTAGTTAACCTTGGAAGAAAGAGATCATATTGCAGTAAATAAGGAGTTATTAGTGATCCAGGTAGATATAGAAATATGACATCATCATTTAGAGGGGTATCAATAATAGGTGACATTGATCCAGCTAATGAGATAGGCATTTCTGTTCTCCAGTCAGTAATACCACGATTACCATCATTCAAAATCCTGGCAATTCATTGTCAATCAGTCAACAAGCATTCACTAAGCAACTTCAATGTTCCAGACTCTATGCTAAGTTCTGGGGATATAAAGAAAAGAAAAAGACAGCTTTTTTTCTCTTAAGAATACCACATTCTAATAAGGGAAACAATATAAAAACAACCAAGTAGAAAGAAAATCTATGTAGGATAAATTAGATATAATTAACAAGAAGAAGGCATTAGCACTAAGAAGGAAAAGGAAAGACTCTTTGTAGAAAGTATGATTTTAGCTGGGACTTAAAGGAAGCCAAGAATATCAAGAGGTAGGGATGAGGCACAAGAGCATTCCAAATATTGGGGATAACCAGTGAAGATATCCAGAGTCAAAAGATGAAACTTGTTAGAGGAACAAAAGAAAAACAGTGTATTCCATAGCAGAGAATATGGGAGTGATGAAGATAGAAGAAGAATATAAATTTAGGGACTGGTTTAGGTCATGAAAGGCTTTGAACACCGGATGATTTAATATTTGATCCTAAAAGTGGTATTGAGCCGCCGGAGTTTATTGAGTAGGAGGGTGAAATGGTCAGACTTTTGCTTTAGGAAGATCACTTTCAATAGCTAAATGGATGATAGATTGGAGTGAGAATAGACTTGAGAGAGAGAACAAGCAAAAGGCTATTGTAATAGTCAAAGCATGAGGTAGTTAGGGCCTGCAGCAGGCATAGATGAGACACATTATGAATATAACATATAAATATAATCAAAAGAATGTAGGGATAGTATTTATATGGGAGTGAGTAGGAATAAGGAGGCAAGAATAACATCTAGGTTATAAGCGCGATTGACTGGGGCAATGGCAGTACTCCTCAAGAGTAATAGGGAAGTTCAGAATAAGGGAGAGCCTGGGTTGAAAAACAAAGAGGTCTAATTTTAAGATGTTTATGAAATATCCAGTTTTAGGTGTCTGATGTGAAATTTGCAACATGAGTCTGAAGATTATTAGTGAGGTTAAGGCTGGATAAGTAGATTTGTGAGTCTTCAGTAGAGATAAGATCACTGAATCTGTGGGAGCTAGTGAGATTACCAGCAAAAAAAAAATAGTATAATGAGAAAATAGAAGAGAGATGATCATAGAATTCCAGAGGCTATCATGGTTAGTAGGAATGGCATGGATGAGGATTTAGAAAGGAAGACTGAGAATTGTTCATATAGGTAGAAGAAGAACCAAGATAGAGGAACACCATAGAAAACCAGAAAGAAAAGAAAATCTAGGAGAAGAGGTTGATCAACAGTATCAGTGACTTCAGAAGTCAAGAAGGATGAGGTTTGAGAAAAATACATTAAATTTGATGACTAAAAGATCATAAAAAAACTTTAGAGAAAACATTCCAGCTGAAGGGTAGGGTCAAGAGCCAGATATATGCAATTAATAATAGAATTGGAGGAAAGGAAGTAGAGGTACCAGATGTAGATGGAATTTTAAGGAGTTTAGCCACACACACACACACACACACACACACACACACACACAAAGGGAGTTATGGGAACATAACTATTGGGGATAGAAGGATGAAGTGAGGTTTTTGTTTTCTTTGGATGAGGGGGACAGACACATTTGTAGGGAAGAAGCTGGTAGACAAGGAGAGATTTAAAGATAAGTGAGAAAGTAGAGATGATATATGAAGAAATCTGCAGAAGGTAAATTGGAATATCACTTGTGGATATACAGGAATTTGCCTTGTTAAGGAGAAGGGATATTTTATTATGTCAGAAGGGAGTGAAGGAAAAGATAGTAGCAAAATGCATCTGAGTGATATGAGATGAGGAGGGGAAGAGAGAGTTTTTTTATGTACTACTGATTGAAAGTAGCCTAGCAATTGTACTGTGCCAGATAGTGGACTTAGATGAATTAACAAAGGGAGAAATGGGTTTCTCAGTAATACTAAAAGGACATAAGTTCTGGCTGCCATATTTCAACTGAAAGATGATGGTGTCCATATAATAATGAAAGGAGGTCATTGGAGCATATAAAGACCTCCTATGGTAGGAATCCAGGTTGGAACTTGATGAAGGAATTAATAGGCAATTATTTCATTTGGCCAAAGGTACATGTGATATTTGTTGTTGTATGAGGAGCTATGAAACCTCATCAAAAGTCAAGGAACAGAGTTTAACCTTTACATCCCTTATGACCATAGTTCCAAGAAATGTTAGATTTCATGATAGATTTATCTCCCTTACTGTGTCATCAGGGCATGTAGGTGGTACAGTAGATAGCATACTGGGCCTGGAGTCAAGAAGATTCCTGTTCCTGCATTCAAATCTACCCTCAGACACTCATTAGCTGTGTGACCCTGGGCAAGTCACTTAACCCTGTTTGCTTCCGTTTCTACATCTGTAGAATGATCTAGAGGAGGAAACGGCAAATCACTCCAGTACCTTTGACAAGAAAACCCTAAATGGTGACTCAACAGCAACAACAACAGCAACAAGGTCATCAATCATTTTTGAATAATTATCCACTTTTAAAAAATGTACCAAACCCCGACCCTTCATCCAAAGTTGCTGTTTGCACCCTAAATAGCTTGGTGTTTCGCAAAACGTAGTTAAGATACATGAACTTACAGCATAAATAGCATAAATTCTGTTCTAGGTTCTGAAACCCACAACCAAGGTAGTTTCAGGCAAATGCTAAATTAGGGATGCACCCTTATGCTGCCTCTGGAAAGCCTTCACATGAAAGACTGATTGACAGGTAATAGGGAGATGCTAAAAATAATCACACAAGGCTCATAGGGATAGGTAACCAGAATCACAGTTGGAATGTTCTACTCATGCTACTTCTTAAATCCCTCACCCCACAGGTTCTTCCATAGCTTCCATATGCAGATAACATTGCTTACAACTTAGCTCAGAGGCAGTTCTCTCAGTACTGCCCCCTGAAAGTGCTGACTTGGCTCATATTCTTCAGCCTTGTCATACCCCTGACCAAAGTGTTGACTCTATCAGTGGTTTCTAAGAAGATTGATATTACTTGATCATGGTAGATTTGGACTGGCTATGAATGCTAAATCATAGCTCTTGTTCACTGAAAAGTTCTGAGACTCTTTTTTTTTTTAATTAGGATTTTTTTTTTATTTTTAGTTTACAACACTCAGTTCCACATGATTTTGAGCTCCAGATTTTCTTCCCCTCCCCTCCCCCCTGCCTCCAAGACGACATGGAATCCAATATATCTTCTGCATATAGCTTCTCAATAGTCAAGTTACTAAGAAGAATTATGACCAATGGAATGAATCATGAGAAAGAAGAAAAAAAAATAAAGAGAAAAAATAAAAGGAGAGCAAATAGTTTGCCTCAATCTGCATTCAGAATCCATAGTTCTTTCTCTGGATGCAGATAGCTCTTTCCATCATGAGTCCTTTGGAGTTGTCTTTGAGCCTTGTATTGCTGAGAAGAGCCAAGTGTATCAAAGTTAGTCATCACAGAATCAATATATCTGTTGTTGAATACAATGTTCTCCTGGTTCTGTCCCACTCACTCAGCTTTATATCATGTAGGTCTTTCCAGGTTATTATGATGTCTGTATCTTCCCCACTTCTTATAGCACAACAGTATTCCATTACATTCATATACCACAACTTGTTCAGCCATTCCCCAATTGATGGGCATCCCCTTGATTTCCAATTCTTTGCTACTACAAGAAGAGCTGCTATAAATATTTTTGTACATATGGGTCCCTTTCCTACTTGTGTGATCTCTTTGGGACACAGCTCTAGAAGTGGTATTGCTGGGGCAAAGGGTATGCATATTTTTATAGCCCTTTGGGCATAGTTCCAAATTGCTCTCCAGAATGGTTGCATCAGTTCACAACTCCACCCACAATGTAACAGTGTTCCAGTTTTCCCACATCCTCTCCAGCATTTATCATTTTCCTGTTTTGTCATGGTAGCCAATCTTACAGGAGAGTTGTAGTAGCTAAGAGTTGTTTTGAATTGAATTTTCTGAGTCTCTTTTGAGTTATATTAGGAACAAGGGGAAAGTACAGAAAAGAAAGGGGCATTATTTGGAGAAGGTAGAATAATGGTAATTGATGGAAAAGAAATGTGATATTGAAATTGATGGAAAAGCAGGCAAAACTGCTCAATATTTCTTGAATTTCTGTAAAAGAGTTAGAGAAACTCTATTCTTGATTGGGAAAGATATAACAAAAGTAAAAAAAAAAGCTTCAGGAAGACATAAATGAAGGGGAGGGAATATAACAGATATATGCCTTTAGTGGTTTATAATCACTAAGCTAAGCAGAACAATATACCTTTGTAGAGGTGGGAGGTCCACAGGTGTAGATCACTGTATATAATTTTAGATTTGATCAGTTTGGCTACTTGTGTTTTTCTTCTTTCCATTTTTTTCCTTTAATCAAAAGGGGGGAATTGTAGGGAGTGAGTGCCGACCCCAGGGCTGCTAGGACCCTAACGCTTGGCCTGTTTCCTGGGTAAAACCAGACAGGTTTAGTAGGAGTTGGAACGGTGAGGCGCCCGGAGGAAAGACTTCCGTCCCTAGCAGCCCCCCTAACAGCCCCCCCCTCCTGCTCTGATAGCCATCCTTTCTCATGCAGGCAGAGTCCATTCACCAAGGACTCACAAGCCCAGTAGCTGGCCATTACCGAATGCTCTTGAACCAGTGCCTAACACAAACATGCTTTAATTAATGGGAACTTCTTGGATACTTTACAAGGGCATCCTGCCCCATGCCTCACGTAGCTCATACAGTTCTGATACCAGCTTGTATCCTGCCCAAGCCTTCCCATGCCTCTTTAGATACTGTTAGAACAGCACTCCCCTTCTATTCCCATACTCCTATGGAAACTACCTTACCACAGCCCTAGTTTTTCCCATACGCTTGTAGGCAACATAGTTTACAACAATCCAGATTCTTCCCACCAGATATCGATCTTCCCATGCTCTCATCTCCTTACCCCTTGAACACCTGTTTCTACTTATGTAGTGCAAAACCCTATAAAACTGGATAACGTCTGTCAATAAATCGGAGTTGCATCTTCCCTGACTCCCGCCTCATCATTGCGTACTGAGATAGGGATCCTCGCTGGTCAAGGACCCCTAACAGGGTATGATATAACTTTCTGGGAGAAGGAAAGTATATGGGTGGGGGGAATTTAAATAATGAAAAATAAAATGCATTAATAATTTTTTTTTCAGAAAAATAGAACCATAGTTACCAGAATGAAGTGATGTTTCCTCTGTACTCTGCCTCAGCCAACCCATATCCAAAGTTTTGGGATCAGTTCTGAAATAAATTTTAGCAAGAACACTGACAAATTGAGTATTTCAAATGGAATAGGCACTGGATGATAAGGTGCTATAAAAGGATTGGTTGGAGTCATCCAAAATTTTTACACTGGAAAACACTTAGTGGTGACATAATAAATAATTGCTTTCAATTATTTGAGGGGTCTGTCATACAGAAAAAAAACAAATTTGGTATGCTACGTTGAACTCCAGAGGGAAGAAATAGGAGCAAAGGGTGGAAATTTCAAGAAAGAAGATTTTGGTTAAATATAAATTACTGTCTATTGGAGCTATAAGACAGTGAAATTGGCTGCCTCTGTGACAGTGATTTCCTATCTCTGGAACTCTTTTATTTTTAGGATTTTATTTTTCCCCAGTTACATGTAAAAACAATTTTGAACACTTGTTTTTAAAATTTCAAGTGCCAGATTATCTCCCTCTCCTAAAACTTCCCTCATTGAGAAGGCAAGAAATCCAATATATGTCATACATGTGTAGTCATGAAAGACATTTCCATAACAGCCATGTTGTGAAAGGAAACAGACCAAAAAAAATCTAAAGAAAAATAAAAAGTATGCTTCAATCTGTATTCAGACAAGATCAGTTCTCTCTCTGGGGATGAAGAGCATTTTTTGTCATAAGTCCTCCAGAGTTATCTTGGATCATTTTTTTTTTTTGCTGAGAATGGCTAAATCATTGACAGCTGATCATCTTACAATATTGCTGTTAACTTCATACAAAGTAAATTCCACTTTGCATCAGGTCATGTAAATCATTCCATGTTTTTCTGAGAGCATTCTGTTTCTCATTTCTTATGCCACAATACTATTCTGTTAAAATCATATATCACAATACGTTCAGCGATTCCCCAATTGATGGGTATCCCCTCAAGTTCTAATTGTTTGCCATTAGAAAAGAGCTGTTATAAATATTTTTGTGCATATAGGTCCTTTTCCATTTTTTTTATGTCTTTTTGGATACACTCCTAGTCATGGCATTGCTAGCTCAAAGGTTATGTATGGTTTTGTAGTCTTTTTGGCATAATTCCAAATTGCTCTAAAGAATGATTGAATCAGTTCATATGGCATACTTTAACATGGAGCACATTAATGTCTCATTTTTTCACGTCCCCTCCAACATTTCTCATTTTCCTTTTCTTTCCAATTAGCTAATCAAATAGGTAAGAGGTAGTACCTCAGAATTGTTTTAATTTGCATTTCTCCAGTAAATAGTGAGTTAGAGCATTTTTTCATATGACTATGGATAGCTTTGATTACTTCATCTGAAAACTGTTCATATTTTTTGATCATTTATCAGTTGGGGAATGGCTCTTATTTCTATAAATTTGACTCAGTTCTCTATATGTTTGAGAAATGAGGACTTTACCAGAGAAACTTGCTTCATTTTTTCACAGTTACTATTGCTAATTATATTTTCCCCCCTCCTATCCCTCCCTTTTATTCTATTTTCTCTCTCCTTTCACCCTGTCCCTCCTCAAGTGTTTTACTTCTGATTATCCCCTGCCCCAATATGCTCACCCTTCTATTACACTCCCTTTCACTCCTACTTTCCTGCAGGATAAGGTAGATTTCTCTACCCAGTTGAGTATGTATGTTTTCCCCTCGTTGAGCTAATTCTGATGAGAATAAATGTCTCTCACTCCTCCTCATCTCCCTCCTCTTCCCTTCCACTGGGGGCAGAACAACTTTTTCTTGCCTCTTTCATATGAAATAATTTATGTCCATTCTATCTACCTCTCCTTTCCCCCTTCTCCCAGCACGTTCCTCTTTCACATCTGAATTCTATTTTTAGATATCATCTCTTCATATTCAACCACATCTGTGCCCACTGTCTATATATACTCTAACTACCATAATAATAAGGTTCTTATGAGCTAGAAGTATCATCTTCTCATGTACAAATGTCAACAATTTAACTTTATTAAACAGTTTAACTTTCCTTTTCTTGTTTGCCTTTTCTTGCTTCTCTTGGGTCTTGTATTTAAAAGTCAAATTGTCTATTCAGCACTGGTTTTTTCATCAAGAATGCTTCCAAATCATCGACTTCATTGAATATCTATTTTTCCCCCTGGAAGGATTATACTCAGTTTTGCTAGGGAGGTGATTCTTGGTTGTAGTACTAGCTCCTTTGCCTTCCACAATATCATATCCTGAGTCCTCCAATCCTTTAGTATAGAAGCTGCTAAATTTCAGGTTAGCCTGACTGTGGCTCCATGATACTTGATTTTTTTTTTCTTTCTGGTTGCTTGCAATATTTTCTACTTGATCTAGGAACTCTAGAATATGGCTGTAATATTCCTCATAGTTTTCATTTTCTAATCTCTTTCAGGAGGTGATCAATGGATTATTTCAATTTCTATTTTACCCTCTGGTTCTAAAATATCAGGGCAGTTTTCCTTGACAATTTCTTGAAAGATGATGTCTAGGCTCTTTTCTGTTATCATGGCTTTCAGGTAGTCCAATAATTTTTAAAGTATCACTCCTAGATCTATTTTCCAGGTCAGTTGCTTTTCCAATGAGATATTTCACATTGTCTTCTTTTTTTCATTCTTTTGGTTTTGTTTTATAATTTCTTGATTTCTCATAGTTGTTAGCTTCCATTTGTTCAGTTCTCACTTTTATGGAATTTTCTTCATGAGATTTTGGACCTTTTTTCCATTTGGCCAATTCTATTTTTAAGGAATGTTTTTTCAATGAATTTTTGTGCCTATTTTTTTTTTCTCCATTCAGCCTAGTCTGTTTTTTAAGGTGTTATTTTCTTCAGCATTCTTTGTATCTCCTTCGCCAAGCTGTTGACTAATTTTACATGATTCTCTTGCATCACTCTCATTTCTTTTCCAATTTTTTTTTCTCTACCTCTCTTGCTTGATTTCCAAAATCCTTTTTCTTTTGAGCTCTCCCATGGCCTGAGACCAATTCAAATATTTCCTGGGGGCTTTGGATGTATGAGCCTTCACTTTGTTGTCTTCTTCTGAGTATCCATTTTTTTCTGTTTGCTCATTTTCCCAGCCTTTTTCTTGACTTTTAGTTTTTTGTTAAAGTAGGGCTATGCTTCCAGGGTGAAGGGTTGTACTTTCCGAAACTTCAGGGATTTTGTGAAACTGTTTTCAGAGATACTTCTAGGGACCTGTAAGTTTTCAGTTCTTCCAAGGTGGTATAATCTAAGGAGAGGTGTTTGCTACTCTCCAGGCCTGTGCTCTGGAGTAACCACAGGTACTCTGTTCTGCCCTGGAACTATGAGGAGGGTCCCTCACTCCACTGTGGCTGTAAGCTCTGGTGTGCTAGTGTTTCTTCTTGGCCTGAGACTGCTACCCAGGACTGCAACCTGGATCTGAGCATAGGCAAAGCAACAGAGTCCTGGCTCAGTGCTAATAAAGAGATCCCTGTTCTTTTGATAGGTTTTTTGTCCCCCTTTCTGTCTGTGGGTTGAGGAATCCATGCCTCTGCTGATTCTGTAGTTCCCAAGGACTGCTCCTGGTTTTCCGGGGCTGGAACTGGGGCTGTGCTGGCTTGGCCTGCACTATACTGTGTGCCACTATCACCCTGGTCTGACAGACCTTTCCTGCTGACCTGCTGAGTTATTTTTGGTGTCTGTGGGCATGGGGAACCTGGGCAGGAAACTGCCACTGCTGCCACTGATTCAGTTACCCCAAGGTCTGCTCTCAGTTTGCTGGGGTCAGTGATGGACTGTACTCTCTCACTGAGGTACAACAGATCTTTCCTGCTAAGCTTCTAAGCCGTCTTGTGCTGGAACATAGTTTTACTCTGTCTTTTTGTGGGTTCTGCTGTTCTAGAATTTGTTTAAAGTTATTATTTAAAGGTATTTGGAGGGGTCTGGGGAATTGCTCAGGCAAGCCCCTGCCTGCACTCTACCATCTTGGCTCTGCTCTGGAACTCTTTAACTGCTGTGGAGACAATCATTTGTGCATGTATTAGAGAAGATTCCTGCTTGTGTAATGGTTGGAACTTGGAGATCTTTTTAGCTAATTCCTTTCTGTGAACAATTGTAGTTATAGAATTAATTAGCAATTGACTTTAGGAGATATCCACATTGGCATTTTGCTATGGCTTGCTGACAACAAAAAGTCTAATTATTCACTTTTCAAAGCTAGAAATATCTTTATAATATTTTGGTTTCTGCCATGAAGCTATATGAAAAGCAACAGCCACATCTTCAATTCCCACATGGTAAACATATATTATACCAGTCTGGAAAACCCTGTGCTTGGTAGGGTTTCCCCAGTTCTTGTAGACAATTTTCATCACTTGGGTAGAAAGGGCCATGGGGGAGGGGGTTGTCATTTATAAAATACAGTATGGGAAACGGCGGCTCTAAGAACAGATCTGGACTCGTTAAGCATGTCCTAAGTTTGTATTAGAGGAATAGAGGGTCCCAGGAGAAGTAACACTCAGAAGCTAAGAAAAAGTGAGGCAGGCCAGGATGACAACTATATCGGCATTAGTACTACTGTCTCTGCTGATTTGAGCACCAAATTGACCCATCTCTCTTCTAGTCCTCACTGAGGCCAACAGTAAATGTCAAGCTTTGTCTAGTGATCTTGCAAAATCTATTACCATGGGTACTTCAATGCAAGAGCATAGCAATAACAATTCTTTTTCTTTTATTCTGAGCCCAAAGTAAAATCCCTAAAACATAGTCCTTGGATTTTTTAATCTCTTGCTTATAATACAAATGATAATGGCTGTGAAAGTTGGAGCAAGCCTTAGTTTCCAATGAATTCCCTACACTGAAAGAATTGCACACTTTTCTGTACCATTTCATTGCAATAAAAGTCCATTGATAGGTGCTCAACATTCCTGGACTCTATAGATCATTTGAACAGCAAATACAAAAATACATACATACTTTTATTACACGGCTTCCTTTTTTAAAAAAAAATACAGTATATAGCCTTCCCCATAAAGTAAACACAGTAGGAAACACAATCAGCACGTCTTAGGTCAGGGATTTACTTCCAAACATAATAAGAAATATTATATCCCCTTTGAGTTTATAAGGAACAAATCAAAATGTGGTGTGGGTTTTTTTGGTGTTTTTTTTTTTTTTTTGTTCAGACATTGCTTGCTTTTGGAGAGAGGAAAAGCAGTAAAGAATAGTGAATTGTATACAGGTAGGCACCAAGAGTGATTGGCTATTTCAACATTTCAAAACATTTTTAAGTGTCTACTAAGTTGTAGGGATTAAAAAAAGGAAAAAATATCCTCTGAGCTCAAGGGAGTTATATTTCTACTTGGTATGGGGAAAATATAACATATATACAGATAAGTGAGAGTACTGAGTAAGTTTAGTTGAAGAAAGCAATAACTGAGGCATCATGAAAAAGTATCCTGTAAGAGAATGAAACTTAATTGACCATTGAAGGTAGTAAGGGAATTTAAGTAGTAGAAGTGAAGGAAAATATTCCCAACTTGGGAGATAGTCTGGGCAAAGGCATGGGGGCTGGAGATATAATATTATGTACTGGGAACACCAGTTTCTGTTTTATTGGGAAGTGATAGAGAAGAATGGAAAAGATCTATAAGACTGTCAAGATGTGTTAGAGTGGGAAGTAAAGGAAGGGGAACAAGCATTTCTTAAATGCCTACTATGTGCCAGGCACTGTGCTAAGCTCTTTATAACCATTATCTTCTTCTGTCCTCAAAATAACCTTGTGAGGTAGGATGTATTACCCTTATTTCACAGTTGAAGAAACTGAGGCAGAGTTAAAGTGATTTGCCCAGGGTCATACAGCCAGGAAGATTTGAACTTGTCTTCTTTTTTTATTAAGATTTTTTTTTTTATTTTTAGTTTACAACACTCGATTTCACACGATTTTTAGTTCCAGATTTTCTTCATCCCCTCCCTCCGTCCTAACCCAGATGGCATGGAATCTGATATATCTTCTAGATATAGCTTCACATTAAATTTACAATAGTCAAGTTGTAAAGAAGAATTATGACCAGTGGAATGAATCATGAGAAAGAAGAAAAACAAACAAACAAACAAACAAAAAACAAAAGAGAAAAAAAAACAAAAGGAAAAAAAAAAAGGAGAGCCAATAGTTTGCCTCAATCTGCATTCAGACTCCATAGTTCTTTCTCTGGATAGCTCATTCCATCATGAGTCCCCTGGATTTATCTTTGAACCTTGTATTGCTGAGGAGAGCCAAGTCTATCAAGGTTAGTCATCACAGAATCAATATATCTGTGGTTGTGTATATTGTTCTCCTAGTTCTGCTCCACTCACTCAGCATTATATCACGTAGGTTTTTCTAGGTTTTTATGAAGTCCATATCTTCCCTATTTCTTATAGCACAATAGTATTCCACTACATTTGCATACCACAACTTATTCAACCATTCCCCAATTGATGGGCATCCCCTTGATTTCCACTTCTTTGCTACTACAAAAAGAGCCACTATAAATATTTTTGTATATACTACTCCATTTCCCATTTGTGTGATCTCTTTGGGATACAGCCCTAGAAGTGGTATTGCTGGGTCAAAGGGTATGAACAATTTTATAGCCCTTTGGGCATAGTTCTAAATTGCTCTCCAGAATGTCTGGATCAGTTCACAACTCTTCCAGCAGTGTAACAGTATTCCAATTTTCCCACATCCTCTCCAGCATTTATCAATTTCCTGTTTTGTCATGTTAGCCAATCTGACAGGAGAGATGTGGCGCTTAAGAGTTGTTTTGATTTGCATTTCTCTAATCAGTAGTGATTTAAAGCATTGTTTCATATGCCTATAGATAGCTTTAATTTTTTCCTCTGAAAACTGCCTGTTCATATCCTTTGACCATTTTTCAATTGGGGAATAACTTGTATTCCTATAAATTTGGCTCAGTTCCCTGTATATTTTAGAGATGAGGCCTTTATCAGAGACACTAGTTGTAAATATTTTCTCCCAGTTTTCTGCTTCCTTCCTAATCTTTGTTGCATTGACTTTTTTTATACAAAAACTTTTCAATTTAACATAATTAAAATTATCTATTTTGCATTTTGTGATGTTGTCTCTCTCTTGTTGGGTCATGAATTCTTTCCTTTCCCATAAATCTGATAAGTAACTATTCCTTGCTCTCCCAGATTGCTTATAGTATCAGCCTTTATTTCTAAATCATGAACCCATTTTAACTTTATTTTTGTATATGGTATAAGATATTGGTCTATGCCCAGTTTCTGCCATACCATTTTCAATTTTCCCAGCAGTTTTTATGAAATAGTGAGTTCTTAGCCCAGAAGCTGGATTCTTTGGGAGGAGGGGGCTAGGCAAGTAATAGGAGGGCAAGGTGGCAGATAGAAGTAAAGTAGATGAGACAGGAGGGATAGGAAACAAGAGATATGTACAAACAAACATAAAAACAAAGATAAGGAGTAGAATATGTTTGGGAAAGTATATGTCTATATACACATGTATATATGTACAAGTGTATGTATATATCTATATGTGTATGTGTATATCAAGAAACATATTTAAAGTATATTGTAGTGTTCTGGGGGTGGGGGAAGGGGAAAAAGAACAAAGTTAAAAAGTGCACAGTACAGAACTAAAGAAAGCACAAGGAATCAAAGAAAGGATGGACAATTCTCAACACAAGGTATACTATTTATCATACAGGTTTTCTTGAAATGAAAATTTATTTTTTACATATTTTGAATTCTCTCTTATGTTCTGCTATGCACATAACATGTTTTTTCTTTCTTTGTATTTAAATTTCAATATTTTAGTTTATGATATGTTTTTGTTTCTTTTCTCTATTCTGCATTTGTGCAGTTGTGATGAGCAACTGTGAATGACTACAAAAAAAATTCCAAAGCATCTCCTACCGGAGAATGCAATCCACCTCCAGGAAAGAACTGATGGAGTCTGAATACATATCACAGCATACATTTAAAAAAAATCTTTTTCTTGTTTTATTTATTTTTGGTCCTGTGCATAACATGACTAATATGGAAACTTGTTTTACATGAGTGCACATGTTGCAAATTGATTGCCTTCTCAATGAGAGGAAAGAGGGAGGGAGAGAATTTGGAATTGTAAATTTAAAAAAAAAGTTTAAAATTATTTTTACATGTAACTGGAAAAAATAAAATATTTAAAAATTTTTGCATAAAAATATTCTTTCCCACAATGACCCACATTTGGTTTGCCCAATTCTGAATTTTCCAGTCCTGCATCATATCTGCCTCAGAGCTGCTATGATGTTTGTTTGTATGTTTTTTTTTTTTCTAAACAGTGCTTTCTCTGGGAACTCTGATGTAGTTCTTTCCCAATAAGGCTGCCATCTCTACTCATGACTTTTCCTTCGAATTCCCTTTGATTTTGCAGCTTCTTCCCAGGAATTCCATAAAGGATATAACTATTTTTCCCTATGCATTTTAAAACATCATTATACAAAAAAGGGGGTGAAGTTAGCATCATTGCAAAATAAGTATGTTTCCTTAAATCCAACACAAGATTTAAAAGATATTGTCATCTTGTAGTTTATTTGCTAGTTTATTTATTTTTGGTCCAACCTTAGGATTTCATAAGCGAAGGGAACTCCCTACATAAGGACTGTCTATGTAAATGAAGACCATCCGTTTTAGTCTCAGAGAGTTGACTAGAGGCACTGAGAGGTTATCACCTATCACAATCACACAGCTAGCATGAATCAAAAACAGGACTTGAACCCAGATTTTACTAATTACAATGTCATCTGCTATTTTATATACTATTGGGCCTCTGATCACACAATATGGATTATATAAATTGCTACCAAGAAGAAAATTAAGTCCTTGAGAAACACAAGCTATACACTTAAAAACACAAGATGAAGGTTAGACCAGATATGTTTTTGTTGACCCATAGCCATATTAGAACAGTCCTATTCTGTCATTATCCTATTCATTTTCTTCATCTGTAAAATTGACATAATATGGGCAATAGGGTTGTTTTGAGGATCCAATAAGCAAATATATATAAAGTAATGTGCAAACCTTAGAGTGCTATATAGATATTAGCTCTTAATATCTTTGGCTTCCAGGGGAAAAGTCACAAGGCATAACAGCAAAAATATAGTAGCTGACATATCTGTAGTACTCTATGATTTAGATAATACAATACATATATTATCTCATTTGACCATCATTAAAACACCAATATAGAAAGCGCAAGTACCATTCTCACCATTTGGCAGATGTGGAAATTGAGTCTCAAAGAAGTGAAATAATTCACAAGTACAATGAGTAAGCAGCAAAGCCAAAGTGTGAAACTACATCCTCTCAGTCAATTTCTATAAGCACAGCCAAAAAAAAATACAAGGTCTTAAAGTTAGTTTCCTATAAAATCTGGAGAATAGATCTATTAGGGTGTGTGTCTTCTTTCCTTTTTTACTTCCTTTTTTCCTTCCTTCTTCCTTTCTCTCTCTGTCTCTCTCTCTCTCTCTCTCTTTCTCTCTCTCTCTCTCTCTCTCTCTGTCTCTCTGTCTCTCTCCCAAAATTTCTGATTAAAAGGAAAAAAATATATAGTTTTAGAAGTCTAATTTGCCTGGTCATGAGAAAATCCAGATCAAGCTAAGGAGACATTCAAAGGGGTCTTTCTGAGAACATATATACATTGAGATCCTTAGGAATCATTTTGGAGACAAGATTTATCAACAGATTACTCAACACAGGCTAGTTACTCAACAGCAAATAGCTTCTCTACATTAGCCAGCTAATTCAATATTTGCAATGTTCTTGATCCATTGCACATTCATAAATGTTTAAAACTGTTAGCAATTGTTTACCATTTTGCTGTCAATAAAAACAGGGGGGGAGTAGAAAACTTATCAGTATGAAATAATAGCAACAAGTATTTATTGATTACTTACTGTATACTAACAATATGAAATCAGACTTTGTGAAGGGGTGTCATGAAACATAATATGACATGGTCTTTGCATTCAAAGTATGTGGGTTTTGCCTTCAAAGCAATATGAGATGTGGTCTTTGCCTTGCAAATTGGTTACATGAATTAGATAAAAAAATATAAATTTATATGTATGCATATTCATACATATGCATTCATACACACATATATGTATATAGCTAAGTTTAGGAATGCAACATGGTGAAGTAGATAGAGTCCACTTTGAAGTCAAGAAGATCTAGGCTCAAATACTGCCTAATTGAACAGAGGAGACATATGAAAGTGAAAAGTTAAGTAATGCTCCAGGAAACTTGAATGCCTTGGTAAGTTTGACCTGTACAGACAGAAAGCAGGGGGTGGATTTGAATGAGGCTTCTGAGTCTTGCTAAACCCCAGGCTTCCTATAGAGACACTGTTTCTTTGTATTATTACAGGAGACTTGTGCCCAATTAGAGCGAAAAAAAGAACCTTGGTTAAAGTAATTACAAATTGATAGACTTTCAAAAGAAAACATAAAAATAGAGAAAATATATTCCAAGAAAGTCAATTCCCTGAAACTTGGGGGCATAGAGGGAAGAGTCCCAAGAGAAGAGATTTAGAGAGGCAAAGGAGTTCAGAAGAGTTAGATATTCTTTAAGGAATAAGTTCTGGGGGGTTCAAGAGAAAGCTGTGCTAATGAGGAAGAAAAATGAGGATAGCAAGAAACCAACTTGGCTAAATGGAAAGTTGAAATAAAGACCTGAAACACAAATAGGGAACTAGGTCATGTTACCAAGGATAAATTTGAGAAGAGAATACAGCTTGTGGGAATAAGATGAGAAAGGCCAAGAGAAAAATTTAAATGCAACTTGCAAAAGAAGAACAAGGAAGCCATTACAGCCAAGAGAGAGGACGCTACTCCCAGGTGCCAAGAAAGAGCAGAGGCCTAAGACTGGCAGCTGCAAGCATACAAATAAAGCAAGTATCTTTTTTTCTCCAAAGGAAAATATGAAATCAAGATAGATTAGGACAGGAGCTAGTCCGATGTCACATCCGTAAATATAGACAGCACGTATTTTAGAACACTTTAGCAATTTTCTTAAGGTATTGCAAAGACATTAGCTATTTTTGTGAACTCCTTAAGGCTATAAGATTGCAAAAGACTTACTAAGGAATAATAAATTAATTCTTTAAAAAAACATCGTGAATATATTCACCAAAAATTTTCATAAGATTAACTTAGTGAGTCAGAAGTTCAAAGTGCTGTGGGGATGAGAGGTCTAAAAGAACACAGGTGATTCTGAGTGTATCAAGGGAAAGGAGGATATACTGTAGGCTTGTACTGATAAAGGAAACACACCAAGTGAGGGAGATGCCATGTGGGACATGGGCTGAGGTAGTGTGTGGTTGGTGGCATGTGGAAGCTGATTTCTACTTGTTTGTAAGATCAAAGAATTGTAGATTTAAAGCAGGAAGGAAGCTTAGAGGTCGTCAAGTACAAACAACTCCTTCATTTAACTGATAAAGGAAATTGAGGGCCGAAGAAGTTAAGTGACTTTCCCTGAGTTACACAGCTAGTAAATGTCCAAGGCAGAATTTGAACACAGATCTACCTGACTGACTGCAGGTCCGTCATTTTGTAGTATATGTCAGGGAGAATGAAGCTGAGAGGTACAGTGATCCCAAATTACTTGACTGTGACATCAGTAGGATACATAGGGATCTTCTAAGCATGAATCAGAATTAAAAAAGGGCATTGGCTTCAAGAACTATGGTCAAAAAGAGTCAGAAACAGTCAGGAACAAAACCTACTTTCAAGTAAGTTCAGGACCACTGGGTTTAGAAATAACATAATTTGTTTTGGGGACAAAAAGGCATAGAAAATGAACCTGGGAGGCACAGTAAGGAAGGAATCACTGAAAGTATTGTGACTATTCAGATAAAGAGATGGTATCCCTGCGGAATTGTTGGTTGTGGTGTTTGTCCTTAGTTCTCAAAGAGGATCATGACATCAGGGAAATGATATCATGACTTGCAATTGACTTTGTTCTGAGTGAGGGAGTGCTACGCAAGATCAACAGCCTCACTTTCGCCTCCAGAGCAATCTGAGTCCAGTGTCCTGATATTCACCAGGATGCCTGGGTTTGGCCCATGATGAATTGGGAGACCCTGGCCCTTTTAGGCTAAGCCCTTTTCAGGTGCTCACTGTGAGGGAGGTTACCCCCATTCAGTGAATAGGCATCTTTAAGAATTTCTCCATTGTCTCTGATAAAGGCCTCATATCTAAAATATACAGGGAACTGAGCCAAATTTATAAGAATATAAGTCATTCCCCAATTGAAAAATGGTCAAAGGTGATGAACAGGCAGTTTTCAGAGGAAGAAGTCAAAGACATTGTTGCAACAATCTTGCTAGCCTCTACTGTGGCTTCATAAAACCAACAACAATCAGCACACAGAAGGCTGCCAACACAGATTCTTTTGATCTGCTTTACTAAGGAAAGCAATGTTAAGGGGTTAACAATCTCAATTTAATCAAACATACAAATCTCATTCACTCAGTTCAGGGGGAAAAGCCAGAACACTGAACTTCAGAGCAAACGCAAACAAATTGCAAACATCAATAGATAGACCTTGTCTGATTCAAATCTCAATGCATAGTTACCAGAGTTTAACAAAGTCTGAACATCCAGGTTTACAAACTGGAGGGCTCTTAACTACAGCTGCCCAGAGTCTCCACATCAGCATTCCACCAAGAGTGAGAGCCCTAAACAAATGGTTCTGTTCTCTCTTTTTTTACACTCTTTAGCTGTCATCGAAGGTCATCTGAGCAACCAGAACTCAGGCTCCTACTATTTGCTCTGGTCTTAACAACTCCCCTTAGGACCATGAGGGGTTCACACCCACATAGGCTTAGCACCTAGTAGGTAGGGGTTTGGGCCTGGGATTTAGCACCAAGTAAGACTCAATCAAAGACACTTAATCATTTTAAAACAGTAAGAAAGTCCCACCTTAATTAATATTACAGATATCTACAGGCATATGAAAAATGCTCTAAATCACTATTGATTAGAGAAATACAAATCAAAACATTCTTAGGTACCACATCTCTCCTGTAAGATTGGCTAACATGACAAAACAGGAAAATGATAAATGCTGTAGAAGATATGGGAAAATTGGAACATTGTTATATTGTTGGTGGAGTTGTAAACTGATCCAGCCATTCTGGAGAGCAATTTGGAATTATGTCCAAAGGGCTATAAAAATGTGCATACCCTTTGACCCAGCAATACCACTTCTAGGGCTGTAACCCAAAGAAATAATGCAAGTGGGAAATGGACTAGTATGTACAAAAATATTCATAGCAGCTCTTTTTGTGGTGGCAAAGTATTGGAAATCAAGGAGATGCCCATCAATTGGGGAATGGCTAAACAAATTGTGGTATACGAATGTAATGGAATCCTATTGTGCTATAAGAAATGAGGAGCAGACAGACTTCATTGTAACCAGAAAAGATTTATATGAACTGATTCTGAGTGAGGGGAGCAGAACCAGGAGATCATTATACACCATTACAGACACAAGATACCTGTAAGGACTAACTTTAATAGACTTGACTCCTCTCATAAATGCAAGGTTCAAAGACAGCTCCAAGAGTCTCATGATGGAAAAAGCTATGCACATCCAAAGAAAGAATGATGGAGTGTGAATGCAGATTGAGGCAAACTATTTGCTCTCTCTTTTTTTTTTCCTTCTTTTTTGGTTTCGTTTCTTCTTTCTCATGATTCATTCCATTGGTTATAATTCTTCTTTACAACTGGACTATTATGTAAAAAAGTTCAATGTGAAGGTATATGTAGAACCTACCTTGGATTACATGCCATCTTGGGGGGTAGTGGGGAAGAGAGGGAGGGAGAGAAAATTTGGAACCCAAAAACTTGTGGAACTGAGTGTTGTAAACTAAAAAAAATAAACTTATTATTTAAAAAGAGGGGCAGCTAGGTGGCATAGTGAGTAGAGCATTGGCCCTGGAGTCAGGAGGACCTGAGTTCAAATCCAGCCTCAGACACTTGACACATGTACTAGCTGTGTGACCTTGGGCAAGTCACTTAACCCCAATTGCCCTGCCAAAAAAAAAAAGAAGAAGTTAATCAAGGGATGGCCCCTTTAATCAAAAACTCTAAAAAAAATAAATCAAACTGGGAGGGGAAGACCCTCAGGGTTCCTAGCCAAAAGAGAAACAGTTACTATTTAGTACCTTCACTCTGTGCTAGGAGGGCAGGGATTTATTGTCCAATCTATGAGCTCCAGAGTGAGGTGGATTTAAAGCTTGGTTTTTGAGAAGGATATCTATCCAGTAAACCTAAAGTAAATGAGGTGGCCTTTGGCCATCAAAAAGTGAGAGGAGAGGGGAGGGGAGGGGAGGAGAAGAGAAGAAAAGGGAGAGGAGAGGCTCCTCACAGGTTGTGTTTGTCCTTAGTTCTGGAAGAGGACCATGACATCAGGGAAATGACAACAAGACTTGTAGTTTACTTTGATTTGAGTGAGGGAGAGCTGTGCAAGGTCACCAGCCTCACTTTCTCCTTCAGGGCCATCTGGGTCTAGCAGCCTGACATTCACCAGGACCACTGGAGATGGCCCACCCCTGGGGCACTAGAAGCTTAGGAATTTAGTAAATTATTTTTAACTCTGCTGTAGAAAGGGAATCAAGGGTGTCAATGCCTCCCTTTCCAAGCCGGCAGCTCTGAGGTTTTTAGACAAATGGGCAATAAGAAATTGTGGTAGGCCAGACCCACCCCATCTTCAGAGAGAACCTGTTTCAGAAAAAAAAGAGAGAAGTATGTAATGAAAAAAAAACACCTGGATTTCCTTGGAAATTTTTAATTCTTACTGGATGTAATAGTGGCTCATGATTATAATCCTTGCTAATGGAGAGGTTGACAACCACTTGAACTCGGTGGTTCTGAGATGTAGTGAAATAAGCCACTTGAATATCTGCAACATGTAGGGGGCCAAAACATGGAACACTCAGGCATATGGGGCCACTGGGCTACTTCCCCAAGGAGAAGTAAGCAGACCCAAGTCAGAAATAGAACCACTTAAATCTTCTGTGCCAATCAGTAGTAGGATCTGACCCATTCCAGCTTGGGTAAATTAGGGAGATGAGAAGAAGAATGGAGAGTAAGGAAGTAGAAGAGAGGAGAGGAAAAGATATATGTGTAATCTCTATGTATCTCTATATATCCAGAACATTCCTGCCAGTAGGATGGACTTCAATTAAAAATTGTGTATATGTATAAACAAGTGACTTCCATGATATCACACAGGTAAGCATCACAGATATTAAAGTAATTGAACCTAAGTCCTCTGACTCCAGATACAGTATGGAAAGAGTGCTGGATCTGGAGTCAGAGGTCCTGGCTTCGAATGCTATCTCTGATGCTTACTAGCTGTGTGATATCATGCAAGTCACTTAACTTCCTCGGGGCCCACTTTCTTCATCTGTAAAATAATGGAGTCAGACTAGCTGGCCTCTGAGGTCTCTTACAGCTCTACTGGAGATGTATGATACCATGATTTCTGATAGTACAATAGTATTGCCAGAAGACCCCTGGGCTATATCTGTACATCTCAGGACTTTCCTAGAACTGATTAATCCTATATAATAAACAGAAAATGACCTGCCCTCTTGGAAAATTTAGGCTTTGGAATTCTAGTTCATGAGTTCCTTGGGAGTAGAAGGCATGTATTATTTAGTCTTTGTATGTTCCCCTAGTTTCTATCACAGTACCTTACACAAATTAGGCATTTGGTAAATAATTGAAATAGAAGGGCAGATAGTTACAAATATTACCCATTCTAAGAGGATCATGGTTATGATTGGAACCAACCTAGCCTTTGGGATTAGCCATTCCAAATGGAATGAGAGCTACCTCCTCACGACCCACCCCATAAGTCTAAAAACTCCCTATTTTGCCCATGACCATACTAAGACTTGCATGAAATTCTAAGTTCTTAAGACAAGTGAAGACACACACACACACACACACACACACACACACACACACACAGATATACATTTTTCCTGATGTTAGATATTTCTTGGCTATTAGAGTCCCTCAGGTGCTGAAACAGGTGGTTCCTGGAGATTATGAAATTGTTTCTCACTAAAACATTAATAACAAGATAAGACATCCATCTGTCAGACATTGTTTAGATATACTCTTGTCTCAAGGACAAGTATAAAATGGCCTCTTAAAATCTCCTCCAGTTTTCCTTTTTTTTCCAATTTCAGTTTCAATACAGTTTCTTCCCACTAGTAACCTTTTTCAGCAGCTGCACAGCTACAACAGGAATAGAGGCTCAGTTGATCTCATTTAGATGGTAAACAGCTTTGGAGACCCCTTTGGTAAGTGCTCTGCAGTCTACGTTGATTTGTTGATTGTTACTTTGATTTTAGCTCATGACATTGATCCTGCAGGATGTACTTTTGGGAAAGGCTAGAATATAAAACTATTATATTTTATTGATTCCTACTACAAAAAAGAATTTCTTTTTAGTTTAGATTGTTTGATTTGAAAAAAAAAAGTATCTCTATTCCTAAAGGACAGTGCTAAAAATTTGCCAAGCACATGGCTTCATAAGTAAAAATTGAGTAAGATACTTTGGAGAGTCATACAGATTTTGATTATGATTCAAAAATCCATCTTCAAAAAAAAAATCCTAAGTACCCTATAGAAAAAACATAGAAGACAGAAGATTGGCTAGAACCTGCAGTGACCAATCTTAAGTGCTAATTTATCTTTTCAAAAAATCGACTTTCAACAGAATCACACTAACCAAATTTTATCTGTTGGATTTCAAGAGCTTAAAAGGACAGGCTTGGCAGGACACAGTTCAAGTGGGAAGAAGACAGGATTGTCTCTCAGGAAACAGATTCTCCTACTAGCCCTCCCACCAAAGGTGGGACCTCAGACTTCTCATCTATTTTCTCTAAGCTTCAGTTTTTTCATCAGTTTATAAAAAAGGTATGTAAGGGAGTGATTGGATGATTTTTAAGGTCTCTCTTCCCACTCTAAAATACAATAAATGTGAATTCTATCTTATTTCTTATTCTTTTTTCGAGGTGCTGTGGTATAGAGGATAGTCCATTTCATGAAAAAAATTCTTTAATGCAAACAAAACCTAGTTGTTCAAGGCCTATATCTGACAATACTGACTTGTATGACTGCGCAAGTGTTCTACATGTCTCTAGCAATATTCGTTGTGTTGAAAGTGCCCACAAACATTGGTAAGGGGGAGTTTCTCTCCAAGTAGTTCTTTCCAACAAGGAAATTGCAGGTCACGTCCCTCTCTCTTTTCCTATTTCCCTTCCCAGTCTGTCTTATATATACTGAGGTATTTACACGTATTCTGCAATAGAATGTATGTATGTGCTTGGAGGGCAAGGATTATTTTTTTGTACTCTTGTATTCCCAGTCCTTAAGCATAATACCTGAGAAATACTAATTGTTTGATGCTTAAAGAAAGATTGACTGGCTGACAAAAACTCTGACCTAGGCAGAAGATAGGCGTGGGCGTGTGTGTGTGTGTGTGTGTATGTGAGCTGGATGTATGTGTATTATGTGTATTATTACTGGCTTGGTGGTACACATCCGTAATTCCACTTCTAGGGAGATGGGGACTTGTGGATGTCTTGAGCTCAGGTCTGCTGAACTGTAGTTGACTATACAGTTCAAGTATCCAAATTAAATTGTGTCAATATGACAAGCACTTAGGAATGGACCACCATCTGTTTGCCTAAGGAGGGGCAAACAAGCCCAGATCGAGTTCCTGTCTCAACTAGTAGTGAGATTATTCCCATGAGTACCTCCTGCACTTCCAGGCTGGACAAGCTAGGAAAACCAGTCTTTAAAAAAGATACAAATTAAAAAGCTCATGACCTCAAGGTAAATAACTTCTTTAAATTAAACATGATTTCTTCTTGTGTATTTGTATTCCTTGCACCTACTAGAGTGCCTGGCAAAAATTAGGCACTTTATTATTGTCTTAAAATATTTTGGCAGAGACAGTAAATATTGGTTCTGAGAACTGGGGATATTGAATAGCCTCAAGATAAAGGAGAATCAAGAAAATTTTAGGATTAGTCCAAGTGCAGCCACCGAGTGGGGAGGTTGTTTGATAGGAACTTGGGCACTAATAACGTTAACAGCATGGCTAATCAGCTGACACAAATGCAGATTGCAGACTTCAAAAAAGCCTTTTCACTATTTGACAAGCATGGAGATGGTACTATAACAACAAAGGAATTGGGAACTGTAATGAGGTCACAAAAGCTGAATTACAGGATATGGTTAATGAAGTAGATGCTGATGGTAATGGCACAATTGGCTTTCCAGAATTTCTGACTATGATGGCAAGAAAAATGAAAGACACAGACAGTGAAGAAGAAATTAGAGAATCATTCTGTGTGTTTGATAAGGATGGCAATGATTATATTAGTGCAGCAGAACTTCGCTATGTGATGCCAAACCTTGGAGAGAAGTTAACAGATGAAGAGGTTGATGAAATGATCAGGGAAGCAGATATTGATGGTGATGGTCAAGTAAACTATGCAGAGTTTGTACAAATGAGGACAGCAAAGTGAAGACATTGTACAAAATGTGTTAAATTTCTTGTACAAAATTGCTTATTTGTCTTTTTTTTGTTTGTAACTTATCTGTAAAAGGTTTTCCCCCATTGTCAAAAGGATATGCATATGCAGTAATTAGGACTTCATCCCTCCATGTTTTTCTTCCCCTCATCTACTGTCATTGTCCTGAAACTTTATTTTGGAAAATTGATCAAGTAAAATATGTTGCATGTGGCTTACTCTGGATATACCTAAGACCTTCTGCATATCTGAACGTAGATGGAGTTGGTCAAATGAGGGAACATCTGGGTTATGCCTTTCTCTTTTTTAAAGAAGTAGTTTTATTTAGGAGCTGTCAGCATGTTGTTGTTGATGTGTGGAGTTGTAACACTGTCTGGACTATGGATAGTAAACAATATGTGCTTAAAGTTGCACTATCGCAAAACGGGTGTATTATTCAGGTACTCACACACTGTTTTTTTTTTTTTTGTACTGCTGGTCCTGTATCAGAAAACATTTTCTTCTATTGTTACTTGCTTTTTAAACTTTGTTTAGCCATTTATTAAAAAAAAAAATCTACATATGGCACAATTCGCCTCAAATCCATTCTAAGTTGCCTATTTTTTTCCAATAAAAAATAATTACAATTTAAAAAAAAAGAAAATTTTAGAACAAAGGAATGGAAATTAAACTTATTTTCAAAGTGAAAAAAAAATTCATGGGTAGTATTTTTACTTGTACATAATATCTGATTTTAAAATCAACATGAAAAAGATATTGCTGGCATAACAATTTTCTTTCCTCAAATTGCTTTTCAAATATCCAGAACACCAGGGCTCCAGGGAAACACCTCTTTAAATACAGTCAGTTCTACTTTAACTCTTGTTTTGAAAACATGAATTTGTTCCAAAGTGACTGATATATTAGGAAACAGTTTGAGCATAACATGAATTTCATGTTTGCTTATGTGTGTTTTCTTCAAACAATGAGAAAGCAGAAAGCTTTACCAATTCACAATAATTCACAAACTGTAACCCTTCTAACACCCACTTCCACAAGCAAAATTCAAGTGTTTTTCAAGGTAAAGTGACATTGTATATCTTCTGTTGCAGTGGAAGCCGTGGAATAAGGAGGGCTGGTCTATAGCCCAGCATTCCATGTACCTCCCTCCCATCTTTAGTCACTTGAATCCTAGAGTTGCTGCAAATCAGTCTACCCTCACACCTTCTCAACTCTACCAGGCAGGGTGAACAGCAGCCAGAGGCTGTAGATGCTGCTACTTCTTATTATAGTAGTAAAGTATTTCTTAAACATTTAACATATATCAGACTGTGCTATCATTTTTATTAGGTTCCTATCCTTTTTTTTTTATTTCACTGACAAATATTTTGAGCATTGTGCCCTAAACCCTTTTCCCCCTAAAAGCCCTGTGGTTTTTATTGTATTTTTTCATAGCAGTTTTGTTTTGTTTTGTTTTGTTTTTTGTTTAGGAATCAATGTGCCATTTTATAGCAGAACTGACCAAAATTCCAAACAGGTATTTATATATTTAGTATAGATCATCACAGAAGGAAACTATAAGTACACTTTCTATAATTTGATCCCCTACTATACTGTCGTGAAGTTCTTCTTATGTCCAACTCAAAACTTCTTATCTCAATGGTTCAATTCTTTGGAAAGAAGTAAAACTGCTGATTACCAAGGTAGTTCTAGAAGAAACTAAACTTGAGTTTAGGCCCAACTGTACCACCTATGAAACTTTTGGCAAGTCCTATCATCCCTCTCGGGCTAGTTTCATAAATAGTGATATGAGGAAGTTTTGCTTGATGATTTTTACTCTATTTCCTAATATTCTTTGAACTTTTCCTTCTTGAAGATAGCTATGATTTTTTTCTTCTTCAGACCAAACATAATTATCCATATTTATTTTGAGAATCTACTATCTACTCATGTTCAAAAAACTATGTTAGATACTATAAAAAAATCTGCACTTTAATGCCTGGGTTCTTGGGCTACTAGGATTTGAGAAGTTACAGAACACCTAGTGGGATCCATCTCTAAGCCAAAAACAAATGAAGTTCAATCTTTTTTGTTTAAAAGTTTTTGGGGGTCCTTTTTTTTTTCTTTTTTAAAAATTAATTAATTAATTTAGTTTTAGTTTACAACATTCAGTTCCTCAAGTTTTGGAGTTTCAAATTTTCTTCCCCTTCATCTTCTCCCCCCTCCCCACCCAAGATCATATGCAATCCAATATAGGTTCTACATATACCTTTACACTAAACATATTTTCACAATAGTCAAGTTGTAAAAAAGATATTACAACCAATGGAATGAACCACGAGAAAGAAGAAACAAAATGGAAACAAAAAAAGAGAGCAAATAGTTTGCTTCAATCTGCATTCAAATGCAGTAATTCTTTCTCTGGATGTGAATTGCTTTTTCCATCATGAGTCTTAGAACCTTTCATTGCTGTCAAGTCTATCAAAGTTAGTCATCAGAGAATACCATGTTTCTGTAATCTTGTGTAATGTTCTCCTGGTACTGCTGCCCCCATTCAGCATCAGATTATATAAGTCTTTCCAGGTCATTATGAAGTCCGTCTGCTCCTCATTTCTTATAACACAATAGTATTTCATTACATTCATATACCACAACTTGTTTAGCTATTCCCCAATTGATGGGCATCCCACTGATTTCCAATTCTTTCCCACCACAAAAAGAGCTGCTATAAAGATTTTTGAACATACGGGTCCTTTTCCCACTTGTATGATGTTTTAGGATACAGCCCTAGAAGTGGTATTGCTGGGTCAAATGGTATGCACATTTTTATATCCCTTTGGGCAAAGTTCCAAATTGCTCTCCAGAATGGTTGGATCAGTTCACAACTCCACCAACAACACATTAGTGTTCCAATTTTCCCACATCTTCTCCAGCATTTATCATTTTCCTGTTTTGTCAGTTTAGCCAATCTGGCAGGTGAGATATATTACCTAATAGTTGGTTTGATTTGTATCAATCAATAGTGATTTAGAGCATTGTTTCATATGACTATAGATATATTTAATTTTTTCCTCTGAAAACTGCCTGTTCATTTCCTTTGACCGTTTCTCAACTGGAGAATGACTTGTATTCTTATAAATTTGACTCAGTTCTCTCTATATTTTAGAAATGAGGCCTTTATCAGAGACACTGGTTGTAAAATTTTTTTCTCAATTTTCTGCTTGCCTCCAAATCTTGGTTGCATTGGCTTTGTTTGTACAAAAACTTTTTAATTTAATGTCATCAAAATTATGCATTTTGCATTCTGTAATGTTCTCTATATCTTGTTTGGTCATAAATTCTTCCTTTCTCCATAAATCTGACAAGTAAACTATTCCTTACTTTTCCAGATTGCTTATAGTATCAGCCTTCATATCTAAATCATGAACTCATTTTGACTTTATTTTTGTATATGGTGTGAGATATTGGTCTATGCCCAGTTTCTGCCACACTATTTTCCAGTTTTTCCAGAAGATTTTGTGAAAAAGTGAGTTTTTATCTCAGAAGCTGGAGTCTTTGGGTTTATCAAACAATAGATTACTATAGTCATTGACTACTGTTTCTTGTGTACCTAACCTATTCCACTGATCCACCACTATTTCTTAGCCAGTACCAAGTAGTTTTGATGACTGCTGCTTTACAATACAGTTTAAGATCTGGTATGGCTAGGCCATCTTCCCTAGCATTTCTTTTCATTAATTCCCTTGATATTCTGGACCTTTTGCTCTTCCAGGTGAATTTGGTTATTATTTTTTCAAGCTCTATAAAATAATTTTTGGCAGTGTAATTGGTATGACACTAAACAAGTAAATTCCACGAGCAACTGATATCTTTTCAATTAATTAATTTTGACCTTATTTGTGTGAAAAGTGTTTTGTTATTGTGTTCATATAGTTTCTGGGTAGGCCTTTCTTCTTTTGCAATTATTGACAGCTTCTTGTTTAAAGAAGTCATGAAGACATCAAGAATAATGGTTTAGAAATTATTAGCTAAAGGAACAGTCAAAGCAAAGGATAGAGGGAAATGAAATGCTAACCAGATTTTATCTGGTTTAGGTAAATAAAGGATTAACAGGATATTCAATAGGATTTTGATCTCATTAATCTTGTGGAAAACAATTCACTATAAATTAAAGACCAGAAATATTGTGGTTGAATGAAAGAGATGAGAAGTTGAGTGTAGGAAAGGTTATTAGAAGAGTTAAAAAGATTCTTATTTTAGCATTAGTGCCAGGGAAGCGTAACATAATCATAAGAACATGAAAATGTCTTTAGATATCAAGATTTCATAATTCTCTTCTAGAATAAAAATAAGTCTGGCATGGCCTGTGATCCCAAAGAGAAACAAAGATGTTGATGAGTAAAGGAAGCCTGGCTTCACATTCAGCTCAAGTGTAGGACTATGGTTTATTTTTCTCCATTATTTTTTATAGACATATAAACTCAGGCCTTTCCTTTTGTATCCTCATTCTTCCTGCTCCACCCCTGTTTTTCTTCTATATATTAGAAAAATTGAGGAGCTGCAATAAAATCATGGGAATTTTTACTTTGAATGGTCAATGGATTATTTGAATCACATAATTAATTTAATTTAATAAAATCTAATTCTCCACTTAAATTTGCATAATCTTGTTTTTATCTCAATCATCTTTGCTTTTACAGTGTCTTTGCATCCATTGCCTCTTCCTATTGCTACCATTCTAAAAACACCTTTTATTTATGCATTTTTTATAGTTTAAAACATGCATACACTTTTTACACAATAACTATCAGAAAGTTTAATTATATACCCATGGTCATACAGCTATTAAGTAAGAATCAGAGCCAAGGTCTGGACCCATATTTTCTTCCTGAACTTCTACTACAACTTCTATCAGTGTTGTTACTCTAGCATTAGACATTTCTTCTTTATCAATGAATCTATGATCCCAATGACTTTCATTAGTTTAGAAATCAATTAACTCACACTTTCTCCTACAATGTTATTCTCATCAATTTAATCTAGACATAAATATATGCAAAGTCCTTACCACAGTGCCTGACATATAACAGGTATTTAATGAATACTTACTCCCTCAACCTTCCCTTCTTGGAACCTTTCTCTGAATATGTACCCATTGTGGTGAAGGCTTTCTTCCAGTTCCTTTAACATTCTGCGGATAGAAATACAGCACTCCAATGGTGCAGAAGTTAAACTTTGATCTTGCTACATCCCGTCTCATTTGGATAAACTTGACTTTTTCTTTGCTTGTCTTCCTGACCCCAGTTTCTATTCTTGACCAGTGACACTAGCTTCCTTACAATTCCTCAAACAAGCCACTCCATCTCCAGACTCCAAGCATTTTTACTGATGGTTCTCATATCTAGAAGGTTCTCCCTCCTCATCTCTGCCTCCCAACTTCCCTACCTTCCTTCAAATCTTAGCTAAAATTTCTCCTTCAAGAAGCCTCTCCCGATCCCCCTTGATTCTAGTAGTTTTCATTTGAAATTACTTTTATTTTTTCTTGTATGTATCTTGTTTTCACATAGTTATTTGCATGTTGTCTTCCCCCATTAGATTGTAAACTTCTTGAGGGCAGGGTCTGGTTTTGCCTGTCTTTATATTTATAACACTTAGCATAGTGCCTGCCACATAGTAGGCACTTATAAATTCTCATTGATTTGACTTGACTTAGCATAGACCCTTTCAGCAGTCTAATGAAGCTTACTATGGTATATTGTCTACATTCATAATTGAAAGAAAAATAAATAAATTCCAGTTAGAGATGAATGAAAATAATGATGTAACTTTCTTTCACATTCAAGTTCACAGACCTCCTGCCCCCCAATACAATAATAATCTCTGTCTAAATCAATCATGTGCCAAATATAATGATTAAGTATTGGAAATAGAAAGAAAAATAAAAGATACTTCCTGCCTTCAAATATCTTACAGTCTAATGAAGGAGACAACATGCAAACAATTGCACACAAATAACATATATACATAACAAATTTGAGATAAGTAACAGAGGAAAGGTACTAGCATTAAGGGGGGAAAGAAAAGCTTGCTATAAAAATAGAACTTTGAAAGCTTAGACTTGAATGAAGTCAGAAAAGCCAGGAAACAGAGTTTGGAGGGAATGAATTTTGGACATGGGTGGACAGACAGTGACTGTGCAGAAAATCAGGATATGGAGCAACAAGAAGGCCAATGTCACTTCATAGTACTTGGAGTTGAGTAAAGTTTAAGAAGATTAAAAAGGAAGGAGAAGATCAGGTTATGTTATGAAGGGCTTTGAAAGCCAATCAGAAGGCTTTGAATGAGAATCAGAGGATCTTGTATTTGATCTTAGGGTTGTTAGGGAGAAACTGGAGTTTATTGAATGGGACTGTGTGACATGGTAAGACCTATATTTTTGGGAAGGTCATTTTCACAGCTGAGTGAAAAATAGATTGAAGTAGGGAGAGACTTGAGGCAGAGGGAACAACTAAGACTATAAGTGATAAGGGACTGCATCAGGGTAGTGACAAGTCAGAGAACAAAAAAGGAAATATATAAGAAATGGTATAAAAGTAAAATTGATAGGAGCTAGCAACAGATTAGATGGTGTGGAGGAAGGTGAGAGCGAGGAGTTGAGGATGACACTTAGGTTGCAATCCTGGATTACTGCAATAATGGTGATACCCTCAACAGTAAACAGGGAAGTTAGGAAAAGGGGTAGGGTTTTGAGAGAAGTATGATAGGTTCAGCTTTAGACATATTGAACTTCTGACATCTACTGATCATCCAGTTCAAGATGTCTGAAATATAATAGGAAATGTGAGGCTGGAGGTAAGAAGGAAGATTATAGCTGATTGAATAGATTCAATAATTATCAGCATAGAGATGATAATTGAATTCATGGGAGTTGACAAGATTAACAAGTGGAATGATATAGAAAGAAAAGAAAAGGAAGTTCAGGATGGAGTTCTTTCTTCCTTTCTTTCTTCCTTCCCTTCTTCCTTCCTTCTTTTCTCCCTTCCTTCCCTTCTTTCTTTCTCCCCTTTCCCTCTGTCAGCATAGGATATCACACCTTTACTTGTGGGTCTTGAAATCCCCTAGCATGAAGGTAAAAATTGGGGAGGAAAGACTAGGCATGATGATATGAATGAAGATCCAGCAAAGAAGACTAAGAAGGACCAGTCAAATATGCAGGAGGACAACCAAGGGAGAGCATTGTCAAATAAATCTAGAGGAAAATAAGTATCAAAAAGGAGGATAATTAGCAGTGAAAAAGACTACAGGGAGGTGAAGAAGGATGAGAATTGGGAAAATGTCATTACATTTGACAATTAAGACATCATTAGTAATTTTAGAAAAAGCATTTTCAGTTGAATGATGAGGGCAGGAGCCAGATTACAGTGAGTTTGAGACAGTAAAAGGAAAGGATGTGGAGGCACTGATTGTTGAATGCCTTTTCAAGGCATTATTTTTTTTTTTAAAATGATGCCATTTAATCTCATCTTCTCCAACACATTTCCCCCTCTATTATCCCACTCATTTATCTTCAATATCACCCTGTCTACTGACTGCTTCTCTACTGCCTACACACTCACACCCCCATGTCTCATCCTCAAAAACAAAAACAAAAAACCCTCACTTGACCCATCCATCCCCACCTGCTATCATCCCATATTTCTCTTCCTTTTTAACATTCATTTTTTAAAACAAATTTTGAGTTCCAAATTCTTTCCCTCCTTCCCTATCCCCCTTCATTGAGAAGGCAAGCAATCTCATATAGGTTATACATGTACAGTCATGAAAAACATATTTCCATGTGAGTCATGCTGTCAAGGAAAACATACACACACACTCCCACGCACACAAACCACAAGAAAAATAAAGTAAAGAAAAGGTATGCTTCAATCTGCATGCAGATTGCAGAGATTCCTCTGGAGATAGATAGCATTTTTCGTCATAAGTCTGTCAGAAATGTCTTAGATCACAGTATTGCTGAAAACATCTAAGTCATTAAAAGTTGATAATCATAGAATATTGCTGTTACTATATATAATGTCTTCCTACTTCTGCTCATTTCACTCTGCTTTAATTCATGTAAGTCTTTAGAGATTTTTCTGAGAGCATCCTTTTCATCATTTCTTACAGCACAATACTATTCCATCAGAATTATATAGAACGACTTGTTCAGCCATTTTTCAATTGATAGACATCCCTCGATTTTCAATTCTAAAAAAGCTGTTATAAATATTTTTGTTTTACATAAAGGTCCTTTTCCTTTTTTTATCTCTTTTGGATAAAGACCTGGTAGTGGTATTACTTATCAAAGTGTATGCATAGTTTTATAGAACTGTGTGCATAGTTCCAAATTGCTGTCCAGAGTGGTTGAATCAGTATACAACTGATGCATACAGTGCATTAGTGTCTCAATTTTCCCACATCTGAATGGGATCACTTTTTACCTACAAAAGGGATCACTACATTGGCAAGGAGAATGACCACTACTTCAGGTGAGATGGGTAAAAGAGGACATAGTCGCAAGAGGCTCTTGAGGGATATAAGATGAAGAGAAGGTCAGAAGCAGGAGCTTGTGGTGATTTCAAGCTTTAAATTTTCAGTGAAATATGAAAGAAGGTGAGAAAATGGGGGAAGGGGGATTTATGGGAGTTTTGAGAAGAGATGAGAATGTTTGGAAAAGCCACTTTGGTGAGCAGGATAGAGAATCAATTAAAGAGGTATGGAAAAATTTTCATGATAGTAAGAGCCCAGGTTATTTTATATAACTTAAGCATCACATAAGTAGGATCAAAGGCAGTAGATGGTGAAAGTAATTTATGGCTGAAACTTGGCAGCACAAGCTTGGTGATAGGATAAGGAGATAAGAGACTCAAGAGAGGAGGACAGTGTATAGCTCACCAAGGGGAAAGAAGAAGAGTTTAGCCAATACAAGGGCAATGAATGGAGAAAACTGTGAAGGGTGAAAGGGTTGGAGGTCACAAGAAGAATGAATAAAAATAAGAGCTTATAAGGCAAAAGAGGAGGTACAGTTGTGATCAAGTAGGTGAATTTAGGACTTAATATGAATGTGAATGTGGAGCATGTATGGGTGATGAGAAGATCAAAGGTATGACTAATTTTTCTATGTAGTTAAGGTGGGGTGGAGGAGTGGGTCATAGAAAATTAGTAAATTGCAGAAGTGGGAGGTTAGGGTATTAGAGAGAATATCTATAAATATGTTGAAATCCCCTGCTATGTGTCCTTCATTCTCAAAGAGGACCACAAATGACATCAGGGAAGTGATGCCATGACATGTAAGTGAATTAGATTAAAGTGAGGGAGGGTCGTGCAAAGTTACCAAAAGTTCTCCTCCTGAGCCATCTGGGTCCAGTGGCCAGATAAAGATCAGGATGACTGGAGATGACCTGGATGCAGTGGGGGACCTTGGTCTTTTCAAGCTGAGGTCTTTAACAGGTCTCAGTTCAACTGAAGCAATGCCCATTCAGTGCCCAACTTCCAGTTTGGCAACATGGCTTCCTTCCTTCCTTCCTTCTTTCCTTCCTTCCTTTCTTCCTTACTTTTCATTATTTCTTTGTTTCTTTCTTCCCTTTCCCTCTGTCAACATAGGATATCATACCCTTACCCGTGGGACTTGAAATCCCCTAGCATGAAGGCAAAAAGTTGGGGAGGAGAGAAAGACTGTGAACCAGGCAATGAATTCATTTAGGAAAGAAGAGGGGTGTCTGAGGTCAGTAGACAAAAGTTTTCAGAATTTTGATTGAGTGGTAAATACAGATTGCGTGAACTGCAAAGGAAGAGAGTGATGGTGGTAAAGGGTGAGCTTAGAAGTGGCAATGAGGAGCATAGAGTATCACAACTTCTCTCACCTTGAGGGAGACAAAGGGTAGGAGAAAAAGTGCAACAAGTTCTGGAAAGGGTTTCTATGTAGGCTAAACCACCAAGAGGGAGGCAACTCTAGTGAGAACCAGAAGATGGAAAGAGTGAGAAAAGAAGTTTTAAGATGTAATCAAGTTTATTAGTTATGGAGAAGACATTTCAGAGATCAACTTGAAAGCAGTGGGTAGCTTTAGACTGAGACATTGTAGGGATGGGCTAGGTTGAGGGGGGTGGGAATATGGGAGGAGGGGGACAGAGAGCAAGGGTTGAATAATGATAACTGTGGGTTCAGAATCACTGGCTGAGATTGGGAAGGTATGACTAGATGGCAGTTTATCAAACATTGAGGAATGAATTTCAGTAGGTAATAAATATCATTAGGACCATGGATTCAGTATAGAGCTTTCTCAGACCAGAAGAGAGCTTTGGCAAGGGTTACAGTTTGTGGAGTGGATGGAATATTTTTCTCTTTGTTAAGGCAGGCAGACCAGACCAGACCAGACCAGACCAAAACACCAGTGGAAAGATCAGCAAGCAATAGTGTTTTACTTCATCTCCTGCAGGCTGAACAAGGCTAAGTGAGGATATATGCTAGTGATGGAATGACTGATGTTTTTCTCTGTCCCCTGCAGGAAGGAAGGGTCCCCCTGTAAGCAGGAAGAGGCTACCAAAGGGCAAAAAGCAAATAATGGCATACAACAGCTGATATCCATTTCCTTCCTAAATTATGTGACTAAGCCCTGGAATTCCCCATACTCATGGTATGTCCCTAGAATTCTTCACTCTCCTCATCTCCCCACTCCCGCTGGGAAGTTTCTTTCCTAATGATCTGACATCATTTCGATATTCAAAGCCTGCTGAGAAGAGGTAGTTCTGAAGTTTGAAGGCTCAATTAGAAGGCTCTGACAATGCTTAGGGGACACTAGTTGCAAGCGATTTCAGAGTTTTGAGAGTACCCACCTGCAGAAGTCCTAGTGGTTCAAGAGAAGATTGACCAGAAGGGGTAAACTTTGGGGATATGATAGAAGAAAGAGAGCTATTTTGTTAAATAGCAAATAGCAACTCTTAAAGCTTCTTTGTCTCATGACCTCTTGATCATGCTTCTGTCGCTTTCTTCTCAACTTTGGCATTTTGTATCTGTATCAGATAACAACTACTGAGGTCCTTCTAACTTCTCTAGGTCTGTTCACAGTTGGATTTATATGTATCCTTCTTTGCTTTTCCACCTATTGATATCCTATTTTTACCAGCCACAACTTGCCTGACAAATGGATTTTCACAACTTTAATCTAAGCTTATCTAAAAGAGAAATCTTGTTATAGATGATTGTCTTTGTGATTAATGTATTGTACTGTACACATTAGTTATAGACTTCTGAAGGATTTTGAATGAAGACAATAGCTTTAAAAAGATGAAATTAAGAAAACAATACAGCAATTCCTTTTCAAAAGCCCTTTTCAGCTATGAAGTTTGTACTATACCTCACAGTCATTTTTTAAAAAGCTTTTACACCTCATCGTACTAATTAGTTGAAATTAGAGACGTGCTCTTTAGCCATATTATTAAGCTGTAATTGAACCAAGGAAGTAACTGTGGGTAACTGTAAAGTCATTATCAATTCATAGCATTTATATGAAAGGACCTGGAGTCTTTTATTCAGCAGATTTGGTTCAGTAGGGGTTGCACTTGTATGATGATTTAATAAGCCTGGCATTATCAGAAAATATGATAGACACAGCTGCTGAAGACAAATAAAGTGGGAAGTAATGACAAATTATATTTAGTATGCCAGGAAAGGGGGAAAGGGCAAAATATTAGGTACTTTCCAAGGGTTCCGTACAAGAATCCAATTGAGCTCTAGATAGGGAATCATAAACTTCTACCCAAAGAGTCTTTTAAACTTAGTGACAACTATCATTACTATTCCAATATCAGTGAAAATCTTTTCATTCTAAAGTTTTGTTTTGATTTATTTTTCAAAAGAATAAACTTGACCTTCTCATCCTCACAGTCATCAAAGAATTTATGCTGCCCTTCATGCTTGGAGTAGAGGATGAATAGGGAGGTAGGGAACAGATTGGACAAAACTTCCCAATCCCTTAAGCATTTTGTAGGATGAATCACAAATTCCTTTCTTTGACAAACTTTAATCCACCCAATATAGGGTAAAAATATTAAGTCATTGCTTTATTGTCTCTGAGGTAATATAAAAAGAGAAAATAAAACTGCTCAGAAATGGGTTACAAGTTTTTACAAGGTAAGCAATGAGAGAAAAAATCATCTTTATCATAAGGAAGGGCAGACAGTAACAAACCTGAGTTACCTCATAACATATGAAAAAAACATGGATTTCCTTTCTTCATTTAAGAATCTTGTCTCATTCTTGTTAAAATCTCTCATTTCCATGTCCACATCCCTCATTTTTCATCTCTACATGTCTATTTCCTGTACTTACTTCCATTACTAATTCCAGGAAGAAAAAAAAACTCATCTAATTAACTAGTTGGTTGGTTATTCCAAGTATACAACTTGAGATTCATCCATATTCATTTCCTTTATTATATCTGATATGTCAAGGTTTAATTTTTTTTACATCCCAAGTTAATGTATTGGTTAATTCTTCTAATTTCATGTTATTTATAGTCATGAGATAAATATTAATCAAATAATTCATAAAATTATTTTATCCAAATCATTGATAAGAATGTCAAAGAGGACAGAAGCCTACAGGGCTCCATTAGAGACCTCCCTCCAGTTACAATATATAATGAATAACACTATCCTCTAGCTCTATAAATATGCATTGAATCTTCAGCGGGATTGATAGTGACTTTGGAACAAGCTTCTACTTCATTCTAATTTTTTTCAGTTAAAAGCACAGTGCTGGACACTTATGTACATTGATCCATCTTGATTCAACAAATCAAATATAATTGTAGAGTGCTTATTCCTCTTGTTCAGCTGTTGGTCACTCTGTCACAGTACGTTTAGCCTAAAAAATACCTTTCTGCCAAATTGGGTGGTTCCAACTTTGGAAGACTGTCTCTGGTCACTCAAATAACCCATCAACTCTAGAGGATATCACAAGAGAAAATACATGTACATATGTGCATATATGTAAGTATACATATATGTAAGTATACATCTATGTACATCTATGTAAGTATACATACATAATCTCTGTGTTTTTCTACATACACATAGATGCATACATGTTGTGTGGTTTCTCCTTTGTTCTCAAAGAGGACCATGACATCAGAAAGAAGATAACATGACTTGCAATTAAATTGGATTTAAGTGAGGGAGGGTTGTGCAAAGTCAACAGCCTCACTTTCTCCTCCGGAGCCACCTGTGTCCAGTGACCAGATATCTGTCAGGACAACTGGTGATGGCCCAGGATGCAATTGGAGACCTTGGCCTTTTTAAGCTAAGGTCTTTTCAAGTTCTCATTTTGAGTAAGGCAACACCCATTTAGCAAATAGACCTGTTTAAGAAGAAAAAAACACAACTTGTAAGTAGTCTGAGCTGCCAGAATGGGGACCCAGCTGGCCAGTTCTACTTGGGCAGCTCAGCTCATCCTCTCCTCTCCTCTGCTATTCTAGGATATTATGATTTTACTTGAGGGTGTTCTACCCAAAGGAAGGTAAATTTTGATGGAGAAAACCTAGTTAACTTGGGAATTACTGGCTAGATTTTTTTTCTCAAAGACCAAGCCTTAAACCCAATTCACTCTGGTAAGACCCTGCCCTGCCCAAGCACCACTTAAAGGTTATTTTTGGGTCCTTCTGGCTCAGAGTGAATGTAAATAGTAATTGTTTGTCTTTTGGCCAGCAACCCTGAGGGTCTTCCCCTACCAGTTTGATGTCTTTTTTTTTTTTAATTAAAGATGCGTACATATACATATAAAGGAGAGACAGACAGAAAGATAGAAGATGAGACAGAGAGGTATGTATATTTGTTAGGGTTATTATAGAGACAATTTCTGCTTCAGCAGGGACTGAATTGGACTCTGTGTTTCCTTCAAAATCTGACATTTTATGATTCATGGTAAGCACGCAGATCTATGATACGAAACCTAAGTGAGCAAAATAAATGGTTAGGGAAGGGAAAATCATTGTGAGCTGGGTTCATGGAGGAAGTGAAACTTCACCTGAACTGTACTCATACCTCTCAAAATAAGTTAGAGGATAATTGAGTAGAACAGAAACAGAGAAGCAGGGATACAGGACATGAGATGACATGAATGTGGGACAAAGGTCATGAACGCTCATTGCTAAGCACCTCTTTTAAGTTTATCAGAGTTTCAAGTTCATTTCCTTGGTTATAATGCTAAGCTGTCAGGGATAAGACACAAGTTATAAGACATTTACTCTGCCTAATCAAAATATTAGGGGAGTTAGGAGGTCTTTCCATGGTGGGTTGAGAATGACAGTGGGCTTAAGGGGATAAAAAATATATTCATACTTATATTATGAACTTTTTGTGTGCAAGTCTAACATGACAATGGCCCAACCTAAAACAACCATGGCATTCTGACTGAGGCAGTGTAACCAAAAAGCTATCACACACTTTAGTTTCTCTACAGGAATATTGGATAGAAGATTCTTCTGAAAGAACATTGAATATAGATTCCAGAAACCTGAGTTCTAGTTCAAGCCTGCCACTAATAAACTATAAGACTTTAGATATCACTCTTCCCTCTCTGAACCTCAGTTTGCTCATTTGCAAAATGAGTTGATTGGACTATGTTGACATGTAGGGGTGCTTGGACCCCAAAATAGTGGTGCATAGGTCCTGCCTCAATGAATTTGATTCAAGCCTTCTTTCAGCCAAAATAAACAAAGTCTATTAAAGATCTGCCATATTGGGTAGACTCTTAAGGAATCTGAACATTTGTAACACTAATATAAGCAGGCCAGATTGAACCTGAGCAACTTTGTGGAAAGAAGACAGATCTTTTATACAGAAGACTATGGAAGGGATCTAGAATTGGCCAAGTAGTCTGGGATGACTGTGGGAGGGGTCTAGGGAAGATCTCGACAGGAGTGGCCAGTAGGCTGGGGTGACTAGAGATTGGACTCCAGGAACCAACAGAATGGGATTAAGGGTGGGAAGTAGCCAAAGGCTATCTAGAGATAACAAACAAGGGAGGGCTAGGCTAGGTTAATGGTAACTGATAGGTAGGCTTGGTTAGTTGTTGTGCTCCTTCTCAAGGAGGACCAAAATGATATGCTATGCTACAGTCAAGTTTCAATGTATTCTACTGTGGCTGATCAGAACAATAGGAGCTCTGCCACAGATTGGGCACAAACAGTCCCTGTGAACATTTGAGGTAGATAACCTAAATTTGCACATCCTGCATTTCTTTTGAGCTGTTTAAATTCTGCTTTGCTCATAGAGCGCAGCAATTTCTCTGATGTGGGCATGCCATGACGACTGGTCCTGTGCCAGTGTCTCCCATCTGACACAATCAATTCCAAAGTTCTTAAGAGAGACCTTGACAGTGTCCTTGTATGGCTTCTTCTGACAGCCAAGTGAGTGCTTGTCCTGTGTGAGTTCATCATAAAAAAGCCTTTTTGGCAAGCCTCCATTTTGCATTCAAACAATGTGGCCAGCCCATCCAAGTTGCGCTCTCTGAAGCAGAGTTTTAATGCTTGGCAATTTAGTTGGAGTAAGGACCTCAGTGTCTGGCACCTTATCCTGTCAGGTAATCTTCAGAATCTTCCTAAGACAATCCAAATGGAAGCGGTTCAGCTTCCTGGCATGGTGCTGGTAGACTGTCCAGGTTTCACAGGCATACAACAATGGGGTCAGCACTGCAGCTCTGTAAACCTTCAGTACCCCTTCTCTCCCATACTTTCTTTCAGAGCCTCCCAAACACTGAGCTAGGTCTGGCAATGCATGTGTCAACCTCATTATCAATGTCTACATCTCTGGAAAGTACACTACCAAGGTAAGTGAACTTATCCACAGCATTCAAAACTTCTCCATTTGCTATTACTGATGGCTTCATGTATGGATAGTGTGGTGGTGGCTGATGGAGCACCTGTGTTTTCCTGGTGTTAATTGTTAGGCCAAAATTAGCACAAGCAGCACAGAATTGATCCATGCTTTGTTGCATCTCAACTTCAGAGCATACATTGTGTGCACAATCATCATTGAGTGTGCAAACAGAAAATCATGCACCAATACTCCCTCCACTTTGGTCTTCTCTTGTAGCCTTTTCAAGTTGAAGAATTTACCATCAGTGTGATAGTTGACCTTGAAGCCATGTTTATCCTCATTGAAAGCATCATAGCAATAATGAAAGGCTTAAAGCCTAAGGTGAACACCAGGTTAAGTGTGAAGATTCAAGGAGAGAGAGGCACCAACATCTGGGTCTTCAAAGCCGGGGAGCTCCAGCGGCTACCCAGAGTCTCATCTGGTCAAATCACAAGATACTGTTCCAGTGAGTGAGAGCACCAAACAAAATGCTAACCTCTGAGTTTATATACCCTGTTCAGGGTCAAAGGGCATCACAAGCTTGTGATTCAAACCTATGTGAACTAGGCCTTCTTGTTTGTTAAGCAGTCAAAAACTCTTGAGTCAATCAAAGAAACAAAGGCCAGACTGATCAAGGCACTTGATTACTTCAGTGCTTCAAAAGGGAAAAGAGTAAATAAATAAATGAAAAAATCACACCTTAATTACCATAACACATAGTGCCTAGTACATACTAATCATTATATGTGTTAGATATTACTATAGTTTAGTCTTGCACCATTCTTAAATCAGTGAGATTTTTTGCTCTCATGTACTTAAAGAAAGGTTACATATCCATAGTTACACAGTAACATTATTTTGAGAAATAATTATAGCACACATTTGTATAGCATATTAAGGCTTACAATGAGTTTTCCTCTCTGAAACCAAAGAAATAGGTAGGATAATTAAATTGAAATCCAAGACATAATATTTCTCTGATTTTTAGCAGTCAAGTTGTTTTTAAGGGAACCTTAAAAATATTATTTTGTGTGTTATGTGTGTTTTTGATAGAAAGCCAAAAGAGACATCATTTGCAAAGAGATTAAAAGATGTTTAAATTTAAAATTTATTTTCCTTTAAGATTTCAACCTTGGAGATTTAGGAGAAGGAAAATCAACAGCTCTAGTTCATCCTTTACATCCCCATTGGAGACTGTAGGCATCTTCGGGGTGCTGACAGATGGGTATCCCTCCCCCAGGAGGAGGAGAAGGACAGAAGGACCACAGAAGCAAGGGATTCAGGTGAGGTGACAGCAAAAATAGACAAAAGAAGTAGCTACTGATTAGTTCTCCCATCTACTCCCTTCCTCTTTTTCAGCTCCAAATATTTAACTCTTAGCTTCTTTAAAGAGGTTCAACTCTAGTCTAAAACGAGTACAGTACTACCTGGATAACTCTAGGCAAGTCATTTAACATCTCTTAGCCTCAGTTTCTTTATTTATAAAATAGAGAAAATAATAACAATTGTTTGATGGGATTGTGGTGAGATATGTACTATTATCAATGACCTAGTATAAAATGTGTTTTAGACAACTTAAAGCACTCTATAACTGCCAGCTATTGTTTTAATACTTCATTAGCTATTGTTGTTGTTTGACCTTTGTTCTCCAAGACAATCATGACATCAGAAAGATCATATAGATCAGGACCACTGAAGATAACCCCAATAGAGCAGGAGACCTTGGCCTTCTTAAGCTTCTTTAGCTAGGCCCTGGCTGGCAACAAGTGGCTATTTTTGAGAAAACGTAGTATAGAAGTTGTAAGAAATAAGTCATATCAGAAAACTACATTTTCCTTTGAGGTGTGTGAGGGGAATTTGAAGGGAAAAACACATGATAAATAGAATATTATCTTCTTTTGTTTTGTGAAATAATAATAATAAATATGCCAACTTTCCTTAATCTTTAGCCAAATTCCATTTACCCAATCCTCTCAACTTGCATGGGGAATAGTTTATTGATCCAATAGAATAAATTAGTAGGTCTGATATTTAAGTCATTAAAGTAATTCAAAAAATTTAATTGATTAACTTACTCAATTTAAAAATTAATTAAATTAATTCATATGATGATGACAAAATAGCTCCAATTTGGAAGTGAAAAAAAATGGAAAGGTATAATTGTACTTTTGTCTTTCTACTCAGATTTAATGAAAATTTACCATATTTTGATTTGCGAAATAGGAATAATAATTAAATTTAAGTTATCTGGCATTGCCTCCCCTCTAAGAATCTGCATATGAACATGGGAAGTACTTTAAATTCCTAGGAATATTAACATTAATTCATATTTAACAATTGAAGATATACCATTTCCGCACAGTGATACTGTGAAGAGTATGGCTTCTGTGAAGTAATTAGCATAATTATTATAAGTTACAAAGAACAAAGAAGAATCTATGACTGAGAGAAATTAATAACTTTGTCATATAAAAACAACTAGTAAGCATCAGAACCAGGATTTGAATTCTGATCTCCTGAATCAAATTCTGATTTTCGTTCTACTCCCCATGCCAAAGTCACTCTTGAAATTTCATTAATTTGAATTAGGCATTAGTAATCACTAATCTTTTTCTTCTTGATGTTAAGTTGTTTTAGTTGTGTCCCCAATTTTCTGCAACCCCATTTGGCAGAGATAATAGAGAGGTTTGCCATTTCCTTCTCCAGGTCATTTTACAAATGAAGAAACTGAGGCAAACAGGGTTATATGATTTGCCCAAGGTCACACAGCTAGCACAATCTGACATCAAATTAGAACTCAGATCCTCCTGTTTCCAGGGCTGGTACTCCATCCAGTCCACCACCTAGCTACCCCAATTACTTTTCTTACCTATCTTTAATGAAGGTAGCTTTTCACCAGTATCAAAAATGAAAAGGGTGAACTCACCACCAATGAAGAGGAAATTAAAGCTATAAGAAAGAGCTCTTTTGCCCAACTGTATGCCAATAAATTTGATAATCTCAGTAAAATGGATGAATATTTACAAAAATATAAATTTTCCAGATTAACAGAAGAGGAAATAAAATACTTAACCCCATTTCAGAAAAAGAAATTGAACAAGATATGAACTCCCTAGGAAAAAATCTCCAGACCCAGATGGCTTTACAAGTGACTTCTATCAAACATTTAAAGAACAATTAATTAAAATGGACTAATTTCGAACATAGGCAAAGAATGAGTCCTACAAAATTCTTTTTTATGATACAAATATAATAGTGATACCTAAACCGGGAAGAGCCAAAATAGAGAAAGAAAATTATAGACCAATTTCCCTAATGAATATAGATGCAAAAATTTTAAATAAAGTATTACCAAAAAGATTACAGCAAGTTAATCACAAGAATAATACACTATGACCAATTAGGATTTATACCAAGAATACAGGGATGGTTCAGTATTAGGAAAATATCAGCACAATTGACCATATCAACAACAACAATCACAGAGACCATATGATTATCTCAATAGATGCAGAAAAAGCTTTTGACAAAATGTAACACCCATTCCTATTAAAAACATTAGAGAGTATAGGAACAAATGGAGTCTTTCCTTAAAATGATAAGTAGCATCTACCTAAAACTCTGTTGGACCTGGGTGAGAGAAAGGCGTGGTCTAGCCCCAGCCCTGGGGGCAGCAGCAGAGGTGGCTGCAGCAATTGCAGTGGCAGAGCAGTTGCTTCCAGATCTCCAGGGTCACAGACACTGGCGGGGGGGGGGGGGGTTAGGAGGATCAAATGGCTGATCAGAGCAGGAGTGCAGGGATCTCTTTGCTCATGCTGAGGCAAGATTCTCTTGCTTTGCCCGCTTGGATCTGAATCACGGTCCTGGTTGGCAGTCCTGCCGTCAGGATGAGCATTGGTGTGACAGAGCTTGTGGTGGCTGTGGAAAGGGAGTCCTCCTAGTACTTCCAAGGCAGAGAAGAGTGCTTGAGGTCAATCACAGGCTAGAGCACAGGCCAGTAGAGGAGTGAATACCTCTCTTTGGATCATACAACCTCAGAAGAACTGAAAATTTACAGGTGCCTACAAGTAGCTCTGAAAATAGCTGTGCAATACCCCTGAAGCTCAGGACAGAGCATTCTCCACTGTAGAAGCAGTGGAGACAAAGAGCTCAAAAATCAAGTAATTGGCTGGGAAAAGGAGCAGACAGCATAATAAAATAAAAAAAAAAAAAACTCGGACCACAGAATCTTACTTTGGTGACAAAGACCAAAACATACAACCAGAAGGAGACAACAAAGTCAAAAATCCTGCATCAAAAACCTTCAAGAAATATATAAATTGGCCATGGAAGAGCTCAAAAAGGATTTTGAAAATCAAGCAAGAGAAGTAGAGGAAAAATTGGGAAAAGGAATGAGAGGAATACAGGAAAATCATGAAAAACAAGTCAACAGCTTGTTAAAGGAAATTCCCCCCAATAGAAGAAAATAACAGCTTAAAAATAGACTAACCCAAATGGCAAAAGAAGTCCAAAAAGCAAATGAGGAGAAGAATGACTTAAAAAACAGAATTGGCCAAAAGGAAAAGGCAGTCCAAAAGCTCACTGAAGAAAATAATTCCTTAAAAATTAGAATAGAGCAAATGGAAGCTGATGACTTTATGAGAAATCAAGAAATTATAAAACAGAACCAAAAGAATAAAAAAAAAAGAAGACAATGTGAAATATCTCATTGGAAAAGCCACTGATCTAGAAAATAGATCTAGGAGAGATAGCTTAAAAATTATTAAACTGCCTGAAAGTCACGATCAAAAAAAAAAAAAAAAGCCTAGACATCATCTTTCAAGAAAGTTATCAAGGAAAACTTCCCTGGTATTCTAGAACTAAAAGGCAAAATAGAAATGGAAAGAATCCACTGATCACCTCCTGAAAAAGATTCCAAAAGGAAAACTCCTAGAAATATTGCAGCCAAATTCCGGAGTTCCCAGGTCAAGTACAAGAATAAAGAGAAGTACAAAAAGGTAAACAGGAAAGAAAAATCATAAGGGACTTATTAAAGTAGAACTGTTTACATTCCTATATGGAAAGATGATATGTGTAACTCACAAGACCTTTCTTAGTATTAGGGTCGTTGGAGGGAATATACATATATATAGACAGAGACCACAGGGTAAGTTGAATATGAAGTGATGATATCTAAAAAATAAAATTAAAGGGTGAGAGATGAATATATTTGGAGGAGAAAGGGTGAGATAGAATGGGGTAAGTTATCTCAAATAAAAGAGGGAAGAAAAGACTGTTATAATGGAAGGGAAGAGGGGGGAGGTGAAAGGGAATGGGTGAATCTTATTCTCATCAGATTTGGCTTAAGGAGGAAATAACATACACACTCAATTGGGTATCTCGCCCTACAGGAAAGTAGGGAGGAAGGGGATAAGAGGGAAGGGATGACAGAAGGGAGGTCAGATTGGGGGAGGGAGTAGTGAGAAGCAAACACTTTTGAAAAGGGACAGGGTCAAAGAAGAAAATTGAATAAATGAGGGATGGAATAGGATGGAGGGAAATATAGTTAGTCTTTCACAACTTGACTATTATGGAAGTGTTTTGCATAATGATACATGTATAACCTATATAGAATTGCTTGCCTTCTCAAGGAGAAGGGGTGGGGAGGGAAGAAGGGAGAGAATCTGGAACTCAAAGTTCTAAAAACAAATGTTAAAAATTGTTTTTACATGCAACTGGGAAACAAGATATACAGGCAAAGGAGTATAGAAATCTATCTTGCCCTATGAGAAAGTAATGGGGAAGGGTATAAGGAGTGGGGAAGTGGGATGATAGAAGAGAGGTCGGACCAGGGAAAGGGGGCAATCAGAATACATGTTATCTTGGGGAGGGGGGGGAGGGTAGAGATGGGAAGAAAATTTGTAACTCAAAATCTTGTGGAAATGAATGTTGATAACTAAAAATAAATTAATCTTTAAAAAATGAAAGAAAATAGCATTGGACTTGGATTCAGAGACCAGGGTTCAAGTCACCAATTTGTCATACCACTGGTTCTCAGTTTACTCATCAGGAAAATCAGTGGACTGAATTTGATGTTTGTAGAAGTCCCTTCCAGTTTTACCAATTTATGAATCTGTGTTGGAGAGGAAAAAAAATGCTCACCTCTTTCTTCTAGTTTCCATCTCCATCCACCTAGATGGTATAATACATACGATTAGGTAACAAGGAATTTGGTTGCCAACTTGTTGATATACTTTTACATGCACTGTTCCCAGCTTCTGGATCCCCTGATGGCTCTGATCATACCTAGGCATCCCAGCAAACACAACTGAACATGCTTTACAGTAATTCTAACCTTTGGTATGCAACCTTTTTATTGGTAAGACTTCAAAATATCAGTGGCTTTTGTTTTAAATAATGAAATATTAAACTTTTCTGTGAGTTTCACTTCAAAATCCTTAGGTTATTTGTATAAACTCCCAGTGACCAGCAAGATAATCTTTGAAGCACATGTCCAAATGGTTCTATTTTTCCCAATTCTTTCATTATTTAGGGGAGAAGGGAAAAATAAGTAATACGTGAAGAACCTATGGATAACTGCAGTCCTTAAAATTTAGTACTTCCTTGTCTCACCTCCATTCAGGGTTTCCAAAGATGAAGGATTCACAAAGGAAAACATCTGGCAGAGCATAAACCCATTCTCTGTCAAGAGCCTCTCTCTGTGATCTGGAAAAAGTACAGAACAAGTAAAGAAAGAGAACATAATGACAGATTTCATTTTGTCACTAAAGATTCTTTGAAGTTGCTCATTAATCTTTTAGACATTTCTGGCATATTAATGTCCAGCTCTAGAATACTAATATCACTCCTAACTATGAACAAGGGGAATTGCTGGCTATTAAAGTTCTCTCTGTAGCTCAGCACTGTGATAACTCTTCTTACTTGAGTCATATGTGAAACACAGGCAATTGTAGAACTGTTTAGTTGGCTCCTTTTCTAGGTTTTACTATCCCTGTGGCCTGTCAGTTGCTTTGTTTTATTCTACAGGAATTGTTTCCAGAGAAGGGTCCAAGCAAGATAGGAACCTGAGAAAGATTTTGGGCCCAGATGATCAGCATTGTTGTTTATAAGGAAGGTCAAATGGGTTCGAACACATAAACAAAATGCCACAACAGTGAATGGCATTTACAAGGAATGGTTCTGTATAAAATAGTTATTTCCATGCTGCCATCACTCCCTAATAAACAATGGAATTCTGGTCATGTATAATCCTATATAACAATGCTTTCTCTAACCTTCAACCATAGTCATTGAAGAGAGTGCCTTCATGTTCTTTATGTGGTATTTAAGGAAAAGAAAATAAGTGTACCAAACCACTGAACAAAGCTCTTTTTAGCTCTCTTATCTATCAAATAAAAATTACTTTTCAGTTCCCAATAACCAGCCACATCTTAAACATCTTAACCAAAAACAAAGAATCAAACAATCAGAATACATAATTAATCATGCCAAAGTACTCATCAAGGGAAAAATACACATAAGATTCCGAGTAGAGGAAATAGAGTCTGATGTGTGTTGCTTCTGTCTTTCTCAACCATGTCCAAACATTTATTTTTAATTGGTGTTTCTCCAAAGGAAGGTTAGCATCAGTTAGCTTTCATCTCAGGATCATTTATACTGGGAATGTGAATTATAGACTTGTGTTCTTTAGGATAATATGCCATTATCAAAAGGAAGCAATCAGGGGCCATAGAGGTTTGAATCTTGCCTTTGACATTTGCTAGCTATGTGATCCTAAGCTCTCAATCAATCAACAAGTATTTCTCACAACATAACAGGCAGTGTGCTAGCGCTTTGGGTTACAAAGACAAAAATAAATAGTCCCTACCCTTAAGGAATTCACATTCTAAGGGGGCAAACAACACATACACTTTTAAGTATATACATAATACATGAAAAATTATTTCAAGGTAATCTGGGAAGGTAGCACACTAACAATTGTGGGATTAGAAGAGAATTCACGTAGAAGCTGGGACTTGTGCTGAGAAAGGAAGAGATCGGAAGGAAACCAGGAATTCTAAGAAGTGGGGCTAAGTAGTGGAATAGCCAGTGCAAAGGCAGGGAGATAGAACACGGAGTAGTGCCATTTGCATATGGAAGAACAAGTAAGCCAGTGGATCACAGTGTGATTTAACATCCCTAAGCCTCACTTTTCTCATCTAAAAAATAAAGATACAGCATCATACCTGCTTCAAAAGGTTTATTGTGCGGATCAAGTACATATGAAGTATTTTTCAAAAGCTAGAGTTCCACAGGATTTTAGTTGCTATCATTAACCAATTTTGAGGTCCCAAGGAGTTTGCTGTAATGGGCTTTTGCTGTAATTGGCTTTTACCGGTATGCAAAACCAATCCTAATCATCTCCAGAATGCTAAATATTTCTGAAAATCAGATTTTTTTTTCATTTCGTAACAGAACTTACATAATTCTCTCTGGCAAATTTACACTATGTAATTAATGCTCATCAAATATCCCTTCTGAGCTCATCACAATTTCTCAGGAAAAAAAATGATAAAGATTCTATATAAGGAGGTCTGTTGCAATGTGAAGAATACCCTTTATAGAGTGTGATGATAACCAAGAGAATATTATTTTATTTTAACTGTTTAAAAGTTAAAGAGGAAGTGAATTTATATTCTGTGTATGAATTTTGGCTAAATATTCTTAGTCACTGGGGAAAACAAACAGACATATGTGAGATTTAAACAGTGATACATCTTACCATCATAGTATCTGGTCAAGCTGATCACTGGATAGGAGTTTTCTAGAAAATTCAGGGAGTAAGAGAAATGATACTAACACAGCTAGTAGTCCCTGCACAAAAGATAGAGACCTATAAAATGGTTCAGGACAAGTGTACCTCTAAGTATTGGGGCCTACTTCCTAGGCACTCCAAAAGGGTAGATTAATGGGTCAATGAAATGGATACAAGCATACTGTAGTACAGCTAGTAATGTGTCTATTCTTCACAAAACATTGTGCTAGTTAGGATTAACAAGATGAAAAATACATGATCTGTCCTCTGGGAGTTTACCAGAGGGATAAAAACCAACACAGATAGATAAAAGCAAATATTTATGCAAAATGAATTCAATGTAATTTTGGAGATGCAGAAGAATCAAGAAAGGTATCATATAGGAAAATGGCATCTGAATTGAGCCTTGAAAATTGTGTATTCGAAGAAACAGAAATTAGAGGACAGAATAGTCTAGGCATGGTGACAACCTGTGAAAAATCATGGAGGAAGGAAATGTCACCATGTCACTGAAGTTTCTCATTTTTAGAGAGGTCCAAGCTGTTTGCATTTATTTAAAATGTGGTACTTCAAAAGTAGGGATGCTACCACTGAGTCTTGGTCAATCACTAATCGGTTAATTTATATTCTGCCTTTCTTAGGTCCCCCTATAGTACCATTGAAGGAGTTATTTTCTTTTCTTTGACCTGGTATAGTGTTGCTGTGTTTTGTTAATCATTTATCATGTCTCACCCAAGAGATGCCTACATTCCTGCAGCAAGCAAAGCAATTTTACATTGAGTATATGTTGTAAATTGGTTGTCATAGTTTCTCTTTTTTTAATGCCTTGAGACCCTTCAGCTTGTAAGGTGATATCTAAATATAGTGTTATTATAATCAGATATTTCAGAAGTTGCCAGCGGCAGCAGGAAATGTTTACTTGATTAGAGCTATTGACCCATGGCTCAGTGAAAGGAATCAGATGCTAAGTGAGAGAACACCAGCCCCATTCAGTACAAAATGTAAGATTCTTTCTAATGTTGCTATCCAGCTCAGAAGACATCAGGTCGCACAATGGGCTACTTTGTCTTTCCACTCATGTTAGATGGAGTGCCAATGTTCCCTGTACTACAATGTGTGTTCCTAATTAAAACTGTGTAACTTTCTCAACTGTGTTCAAAGAACAGGGTAAGCTATCAACCTAAAAAGCATTTTTGAACAGAATTTAGTCTTCGGTTTTCATTTCAACATTCTCATTTGTAGTCTTCCCCCTTCCAGTTATTGTGGCTCTTGTCATGTAAACAACTTAATAGACAGTGTGAACATTTTGAATATAATTTAGTATTACCCATCTAATTAATGTATGGCAGTCAAAATCTGATGTAAGGATTATATAACTAGTTATGCATATACTGGGTTTTAGACTCAGAGCTTCAGATCAAAAATCTATTAACCATGAAAAGGGGGAGTCAATGCATTAGAAAATTAACAGATGTATCTTTGTAAGGGTGAGCTCAAAAAGAAAATTTTGAGTGTTAAGAAATAACAGCACCAGCCTGACTTCTTTAGCTGAGGGTGTTTCAGTGAATTCAATAAGTTCTCTAATTCAGACAAATTTAGTGGAGGCCAGCACATGGGATGTTTTAGAAGAAATGTCATCATTATTTTCAAGTATATATGGAAAAGTGAAATTACACTGAGTAAATCATTTCGAAGCAGTAAAATCTCTTTGCATCCTTTAATAGATATATAAGACTCATTTATGATGAATAAATATATGTCTTTTGTGTCATTAATAACACCTTTTAGAGACACAAAGACGAGACAAAGCTATAGTCCTTAAAAACAGATTTTTTTCCTCATAAATAGACACAGCCAGCCGCAATAAAATTGTAAACTATAAACTTGTTTTGGTTGTTCTTTCTCCTTGCTTTCTGGGCCCTTTTACTATTTATTGCTGCCACCTCTTATGCCTTATGTTAAAGTCTACCTGCTTAGAATTCCCCACTGAGATACTCCATCTAGGGCTGCCCCTTCCAAACAGAATTTTGCAGAATCATTCCTTCTCTTACCCCATCTCATCTAACCATTAATTCCAGTTAGATGTTAGATAGAAAACATGTTTAAACAAATTCACCTAAGGGATGAAGAAATGATAACCCCTTAATGTATTCCAAAATGAATAATTCTTACAAATTTTATACCTGAAAGGAAGGGTGCAAAGTTAGAATTTCAACACAGATATTTTTGGGAGAAAGGTTGTGCAGTCTTCAATAATATGACTTTAGCAACTAGAGGCAATGTGGCAGAGTTGATAGGCTATGGAAACAGAAAGACTCAAATCCCACCTAGTAGTCACTTAGCTTATCTCTGCCTTAGTTTCCTCAGGGGTTATATTGGATGTTCTCTAACATATCCTTCCAATTCCAACTCTGTGACACTATGATTCTTCTACTTTGTGTAAGAATTATGATATACACTTGAAGCACATGTTGTAGTTATATTTATTAGTACTCTGGGACATAAGATGACCAGGTACTTTTCAAAATAAGGCATTCTGCCAGGCTCATAGGAGTTTGCCTCTATTCCTTCTGGTATGCCTTACATCAGCCAACTTATCTTTATGAAATAAACAAAGAAGGAAACAGGAAGAGGAGTACCCCCATAGAATTATTGCAAAGTTTTGTATGTGTGTAACTGTAGGATTTGGGGAAGCGTTCAAATATGTTTATAGGGCAATGCAAGTAATTCTCTTTATTGGTCATTGTGAAATATGCTTTTCCCCCCTTTTTTCTTAAATGTTTGATTTTCCTCAATTCCCTGTAAAACAATTTTAACATTTTTTTAAAATTTTGAGTTCCAGATTTTTTTCCTCTCTCCTTTCTTTTCCCTCTCATTGAGAAAGCAAGCAATTTGATATAGGTTATTCACATGCAGTCATGCAAAACATATTTCCATTAATCAAATTGTGAAAGAAAACAGAGACCAATATAACCTCCAAGAAAAATAAAATAAAAATGCATGATATGCATTCAAACTCCATCAGTTCTTTGTAGATGTACAGTATTTTTCCTCCTAAGTCTTTCAGAATTGCCTTAGACCATTGTATTGCTGAAATTAGCAAACTTATTTACAGTTGATCATTGTGCAATATTGCTGTTGCTGTATACAATGGTCTCGTTGTTCTGCTCCTTAAACTTTGAATCAGTTAATGTAAGTCTTTCCAGGTTTTGTTTTTCTGAGAGCATACTATTTGTCATTTCTTATAGTACAATAGTATTCCATCACAATCATACACCACAACTTGTTCAGCTACTACCCAATTGATGGACATACTCTAAATTTCCAATTCTTTGCCACCATTAAAAGGGCTGCTACAAATATTTGTGTACATATAGGTCCTTTTCCTTTTTTATCTCTTTGGGATATAGACCTAGTGGTGGTATTGCTTGATCAAAGATGTATGCAGTTTTATAGCACTTTGGGTATAGTTCCAAATTGCTCCCCAGAATGGTTAAATCAGTACACAACTCCACCAGCAATGCATTACTATCTCAGTTTAACTAAATCCTCTCCAACACTTGTCATTTTGCTTTTCTGTCATATTAGCCAACCTGATAGGTGTGGGGTGGGTTCCTCAGAATTGTGGTAATTTGCAATTCTCTAATCAATAGTTATTTAGAGTATTTTTGTGTGACTGATAGCTTTGACTACATCATCTGTTCATGTTCTTTGACAATTTATCAATTGGAGAATAGCTCTTATTTTTTTAATAAATTTGATTCAATTCTCTATATAATTGAGACATAAGGCCTTCATCAGAGAAATCTGCAGTAATTTTTTTAGTTATGATTATTGTGTATTTCTCTCCATCCTATTTCCTCCCTGATTATCTTAATCTTCTTCACCTTCCACTCTGTCCTTTCCCAAAGGTGTTCTGCTTCTGACTTTTTCCACTTCTAATTTACTGTGCCTATCAGCCCTGACCCCTCGTATGCCCTTCCACTCCTACTTTCCTCTAGGATAAGATAAATTTCTATACTTCTATATTTCTATTCCCTCATTGAACCAATTTTGATGAGAGTATGGTTCAAGCATTCTTGTCCACCTTCTCCATACTCCCCTTCATTGTAAAAGCTCTTTTGGGCTTCTTTTATGTGAGATAATTTACCCCATCTAACTATTCCTTTGCCCTTCACCCACTGTCTTTTTTTTCCTTACCCCTTAACTTCGTTTCTTTTTAGCTATCATCCTATCATATTCAAGTCGCACTGTGTCCCCTGTCTATGTATACTTCTTCTCACTGCCCTAATAATGGGAAAGTTCTTAGAAGTTACAAATATCCTGTGCCAATGTAAGAATGTAAACAATTTAACCTAATTGAATCCCTTATAATTTCTCTTTCCTACTTACTCTTTTTTGCTTAATTAATTTTCTTAATTTTTGTATTTGAAAGTCAGATTTTCTATTCAATTCTGATCTTTTCATCAGGTATGCTTGAAGTTCTCTATTTTGTTCAATGTCTATTTTCCCCCATGAAGAATTATACTCAGTTTTGTTGGGTAGGTGATTTTGGTTGTAATTCTAGCTCATTGCCCTTTGGGATATCATATTTCAAGCCCTCCAATTCTTTAATGTAAAAGCTGAAAAATCTTGTAGGATCCTGACTGTGGCTCAACCATATTTGAATTGTTTATTTCTGACCACCTGGAATATTTTCTCCTTGACTTGGAAGCTCTGGAATTTGGCTATAATATCCCTGGAAGTTTTCATTTTGGTATCTCTTTAAGGAGGTGATCAGTGGATTCTTTCAATTTCTTTTTTTTCCCTCTACATCTAAGATATCAGGGCAGTTTTCCTTTATAATTTCTCGAAATGTGATGTCTAGCCCCTTTATTATCTCTCCTCAATCTATTTTCCAGGTTTATTTTTTCCAATGATATTGTTCACATAGTCTTTCATTTTGCCCATTGTTTTGATTTTGTTTATTTCTTGATGTCTCATGAAGTATTAGATTCTACTTGCCCAATTTTAATTTTTATTTTTTTTTCCCTCTGGGAGCTTTTGCACATCCTTTTCCATTTAGTCAATTCTACTTTGTAAGGAATTCTTTTCTTAAATGATTTTTTGTACATCTTTTTCCACTTGGTCAGTTCTGCTTTTTTAAGGAGTTATCTTCAGGAGATTTTTGTGCCTCTTTTACTATTTGACCTATTCTTGTTTTTAAGTGTTATTTTCTTCATTATTTCTATGCCTCCTTTACTAAGTCATTAATTCCTTTTTATGATTTTCTTGCATTACTCTCATTTATTTTCCCCCATTTTCCTCTACCTCTCTTATTTGATTTTTTAAATCCTTTTTGACCTCTTCCATTAGTTCTTTCTGAGCCTGAGGCCAATTCACATTTTTTTTTCCTTTGAGGCTTTGAATATAGCAGTTTTCACTTTGTTGTCTTATTCTGAGTATGTTTTAATTTTCCCTGTCACCATAGTAACTTTGGATAGTCAAATTTTTGTTGTTGTTGTTGTTTGCTCATTTTCCAGCCTATTTCTTGACTTTTAACTCTATTATAAATGGGACTTTGCTCCCAGCATGAAGAAGGCTCTATCCCATTCTTCAGTCCTTTCTTGCGGCTGCTCTCAGAGCTAGTTCTGTGAGTCTCTAGGCCTTTGTTCTTCAAAGTTGTTATGATCTAAGGAGAAGTGTGGCCACTGTTCTCTTGGCCACAAGCACTCTTTTCCACCCTGAAAATATGACCATGGGCTATAAGCTCTAGTGTTCTAGTGTTCCTCCTTGACCTAGGATTGTAATCTAGATCTGCAAATGGGCATTGCAACAGAGTTCTACACCTAGTACCAGTAAAGAGACCCCTGTAATCTCCTTCCAACCAATTGACCAACCCCCTTACAGGTTGTGGAGTCCAGAAACTGTCACCACAGCCCCTAATTTAGTCATCCCCAAATCTTGTTCCTGGTTTACTGGGGCCTGGCCTGTACTGGCACAGCCTACATTGGTGCAGCCTGTGCTAGACTGCACTCCACTATCATTCTGATGTGATAGACCTTTCCTGTCCACCTTGAAAGTGGTTTTAAACTGGAAAATTGTTTCACCCTGCCCTTTTGTGGGTTGTACTACTCCAGAATTCATTTTGAGGCACGATTTAAGGTTTGGAAGGGAAATTGTGAGAGCTCAGCCCAGTATCTTCCTTATCTCCACTACCTTTTGAAATGTGCTTACTGTGGAGGATTATTTCGATATCCTAGTTTGAGCATTTATTTATTTCAACTTCAGAACTATAACTAGATTGTGATAATCAGGGCTTTTCCTCAGGGCAATCAATCTAGAGGCTGATGAGAGAATTTGCAGTCTTTCAGTCCCAGAAACAAAAGATCATTAAGAAGGTTAGCTTCCTCCCTTACCCCAAATACATACGTACTTTGGTCTGAACTTTTGATTTCACTGTTTTGGAGAGCTCCTTGGAAATTTCCTCTGCCAATATAGAACAGCTACCTTCTGAAATTTAGATCCTTACAGAACTGTCTGGAGACAGTGTGACATAAAGCCAGTTATATATGGTCATATAGTTAATATGTGGGAGAAATAATATTTGAACCCTGATATACCTAACTTCAATGACAGCTCTCTAGCTACTATACCAAAATTCTTCTCTGACCCAGTAAGCTGTGGTAATTAGTGAAAATAGGAAGAAATCAGGTGACTTAGGCTTCTTGGCCTCATGCTGCTCCTAACTTGTTCCCTATAATTCTTTTGTTCTCTAAAGAACCTTTACATGGATTTTTTTTTTTTTGCAATACTCTGACAATTAAAAAATACTGAAGACAGTTTAGTTTTAACTTATGTGAATCTATTCTAAACAAGTGAATGTATTTGAGCCAATACAACATAAGCATTAAGTACTATAAGCAATATCACCATTATTTTTCTGAAATGCATATGCAAAGTATTGAGTTCATGAAATCTCCCATATACCATTAAGAAAAGAGCAGTTCTGGTTCTGTATAAACAATTTCACCCCAAATTACCTTCAAATATTATTAAAATTTCATAAAATCCCCATTAAAATATAAGCTTCCTGAAGGTTCAATATGTTTTACTTGTTCATATTCCTATCTCCAGCACTTACCTGAGCACCTGGCACTTAGCATTTATAAATATTTTATCTTTCTATTCATCTGAAAAAATTTAATAGTAGTTCTTTAAGAAGGAATTACATGATAGCAAAAATCTTTTACATGTTATTGCTATGGCTCTTTCTGGAAAAAAAGAGTATGAGTTTTTACAATTCAAAACACAGGAGACAAGTGCTATGTTGACTATTTGCACACCTAATGACTGTTTTTCCATCCCTTCTTCCCAGCTCTGAAATTAGAGTGACCAATGGGGCATCTAAAACCTCATCAAGTCATCCAATTTTCACTTGTTTCCAAAGGGAGGGAATGAATATAAAAGGCAATCTCAACCTAATTGTTCAGATTTCCTTTTTAGTTATTTGTAATGATTTGATTAAAAAAAATAATGCTAAATGACTACATTTACAGAACTACCAATACTATATGTGAATTTGGTGTATTTTTCAAAGGCCATGAAAATGAGTACTTACAGACACAGCTCTTTGTTGAAGCCTTATGCACAAATAAATTATATTGACCTTCATTGACTCTCTACTATTTAATTTAGAGCAAAGGTATCAAACATGGGGCCTCTGGGCTTCTTGAACAAGATTAAGATGTGATTGGGAAATATTTAACAAAATAAAAACACAATGAAACTGAGATAAACTTAACATGTGACTTTTTTAGGGCAGAACATAACCTGCTGGAATTCTTAGGTAGAATTCAATGGCCCTATTTCTATTTAAGTCTGACATCATTGGATTAGAGGTTGTCCCTAGAAAAGATAGGAATGTAGAAAGCTAAATAAAAGGTCCATGAAAACAGAGATTTTGTTTTTGTCTCTATATTTCCTTCCTCCCTTCACCCCCACCTAACATAGCACCTTGTCAATAAGTTCCTGTAGTCAATGCTTCCTGAAATTCAGTTAAAGCTTTGTAGGTTTTATTGTTTCTAAGTAACCCTAAAAGAAATAACTTCATGAGTACATGGATGTTTATTTAAAAAAAATCCTTACTCTCATTATGGTTATTAATTTATGTTGCAATGTGGATTTGAACCAAGAACCCATTCTAAAAGGCCTTGGGCTAAATAGCTAGTCTACTGGAATACTTATACCTTTACAATTGTAGGAATTATGTAGAGTTTGTGTTGCTTCCTACACACATATCTGTCAGCATACTCGGTGATTAATGAGTGTGGGAACAGGCCCAAATTTTCTTTGCCTTAATATTTAGACAAACTTCCATGTGGTATATTTACTTCTATGCAAAACCAGTAGAGGAAAATTATCTGCCCATAAAAGAATAAATTTTAAGCAAAGGTGAAAAAGCCCAAAGCATGGAGGCATTTTCTTTTTGTGCTCCTTAATCCTTCATTAAGTAGACCTAAGTACGCTAAAGATTTTTTGTTTGTAAAAAGGGCATTTTTGGCCAGCCACAAAATGGCAGAAGCAATTTATTTGGAATAATATTCTTATCAATCAGATAGTAATTACAAGCTGCAATAGGAAAATTAAAATAAGTACCTCAGAGGCACTTGTTGTGAAGGGAATTTTCCAATAGAAATACAATAGAAAGTACTATATATATATATATATATATATATATATTGTTTTTGTCCTTGGCCCTGATTAGTTACTACATTAATATGTCCTAATGTACATTTATACACTTCTGCAAAGCACATCTCTCAGAAGGAAATAAAGACTTGCTGTATTTCAGCCAATGTTGTTGTACAACACAGGGCACTAATCACCAAGCTATCTGGGTTAATTAACGAATGGAAATCACCGGAGTATCAGGCATTATCACCAGTGCCAGCTTTGTTGTTGTTGTTGTTTTTAAAACTCAAAATGCAAATCACCAATAAAATTCATTACTGATAACTTCAGGGCCTTATTTTATATTCAAATTAGCAAGAGAAGGTATTCATATAACATACACTCTTGGAAATCTACTTGCTTGGTCACCATTTTTTCTGCCTGATGGAGGGTAGAAGCACTTAAAATCACAAAATTATAAAATCAGAGTCTTAGGATTTTAGAGCGGGAAATTTGGAGTCTAAGAATTCATCTAGCCCAACTATCTTGTTTTATAGATGAGGAAACTGGGACCCAGAGCATTTGCTAAAGGTAGGAGAGTTGGTGATAACTAGAATCATAACCTCTCCTAGTCCACTCTGTTTTGTTGGCATAGTGGGTGGAAATGGGAAAGAGGAAGGGGAAGGGAAGATTTTGAAACTGAAGACCTTTCAGGAGTGTGCTGCAGCCTGCTCATACCGGAGGGCCAATTGTTAAATTGTCACCGTAAGCACTTTCAGTTCACAAATCAGCAAATGATTGGCTTGATTGATTGCTTTGACTGTTTAGACAAGGAAGCGATGGACACAATGCCAATAAGGCAGATTAAATTTAGTAGTGTATAGTGGGTACTCTGCCCCGCCCACCCTGCAAGAAAGCCAATTATCAAACATTTGTCGCTAGTTCTAGAGAAGGAGCTCTTAACTTTTTCTTTTGTCATGGACCCCGTTCTCAGAATAATGATTTTAAATTTATAAAACAAAACACATGAGATTATAAAAGAAATGAACTAGGTGGAAATATAGTTATCAAAGTATATTAAGAAAATTAGTTCATGGACCCCAGGTTAAGAAAACCTGCAAGTGGTATAAGAAAACTGACTTCAGCTTGCCAGAGGCTCTCTTGAATTTTGAGAATGGCATTTTATTTTTATATCAATCAAAATTTATCAGAGTGAGAAAAGTTAAAATGATTATCTCCCACGAAATTAAAAAGAATGTATTTGTTTTTATTTCACAATGATTTCTCCTACACACAATGGATTGAGATTGTCATGAATGTGTAAAACAGTAAACCAAATCCCAAAGAGTATTTTCAATTTAACTTATGACCAATACTAGGCTTCCTAGAGTTTTGTGGTCTTGAATCTTAGAAGTATTTAAAATGGAAATCATTAGAATCTTTCATTTAAGGAAATGTTAGGACAATGCAACATACCTTCAACAAATGAGAAAAGTTAAAAGGAAGAGAGGAAGAAAGAGAAAGACATTGTGTAACTTAGTTGTTTTTAATTGTTGTTAGACAATAGTCAAAAGTGCTTGTGTGTGGACATATTACAAATGATATACTGAAAGTGAAGTGTATTATTCTTTTAGAAATGAGGTCAGAATAAAATTACTACAGTTCTGTCCAAAAAAGCACTGGCTTTACTCTGCTAGAAATTGTATTACCCCATTTTTCCACTAAGAAACTTGTAGGTCCATTAGAGACAGCAGTAGCTTAAATTTCCCAAATACACTGCCTTGTCAGCAACAATATTATTATTACAGTAATGCTTCATTTATCTGGCATCATTGAGGAATGAGGTATTCTACATAAGGCAATTTTCCAGATAAGTGAAGTTTATCATTTTAAGTGTGGAAACTTTCAAAATTATTAACCCCTTTTGCTTAAATAATTTTGCTAAAATGAGTTTCAAAATCTTTTTCTTTAAAATTGTGTTTTATATAATATGAACTTTTCCTGAAAATTCCAAAAACTCTTCCACAACTATCTCTTCTCTTCACTCACATGGACACTACCCTAATTTAGATCCTCATCCCTTCTCACACCTCCTTCAAGGCAAGGATTTTTTTTAATTATTTTCCTTGAATCCCCTGTTCCTAACACAATGCCTTATATATAGCAATCAATTACTAAATGCTGAACTTTTTAGTTGACTTTAACTCAGTCCTACAAAGAGGCATGGTATGATAGGCCAGGCCTCACTCATGCTTGTCTGGTACTTATTATTACTTAATACTGAACTAACATTCAATATTAAAATGAAATAAAATCATCTAATCCAGGGGTTCTTAACCTTTTTTAAATGTATCATGGACCCTTTGGGCAGGCTTGAGAGGCTTATCTTAATATATACATACATATGTACATGTATATGTAGAAGAAAGAAAGGAAGGAAGAAACAAAGGAAGAAAGGAAGGAAGGAAGGGAAAAAAAGAAGAGAAAAGAAAAGAAAAGAAGAGAAGAGAAGAGAAAAGAAAAGAAAAGAAAAGAAAAGAAAAGAAAAGAAAAGAAAAGAAAAGAAAAGAAAAGAAAAGAAGAAAGGCAAAAAAAAATAGTCTCTACCCTCCAGGAGCTTGCATTCTATTGGGAAAGAAATAAAAATAAATACAAACACATAAGATTGATATAGAGTAGACGGAAAATGAAAGCTGAGGACTTAAGTGGCTGAAGCAATAAGGAAAAGCTCATAAGAAAAGTTATTTTGAGATGAATCTTGAAAGGAGAAACTAACATTTATTTAGCAACTAAAACATGTCACAAATATTACCTCATTATGTCTACCTCATGACAACCCTGAAAAGCAGATGCTAAAATTATTCCCATTTTACAGATGAGGAAACTGAGACAGATAGAGGTTAAATGACTTGCCCAAGGTCACACAAGTAGTAAGTATCTGAGGCTGGATTCTGAACTAAGGTCTTCCTGACTCCAAGTCCAGGGCTTTATCTATTGCACCAACTAACTGTCTCTCAAAACCCAGGGAAACGAAGAAGGTAAAATGAAGATATAGAGCATAAGTCAGGAGCATGTACGTCTCTATGTGTGTGTGTGTGTGTGTGTGTGTACGCATTGTTTGTGTAAATATACATGTGAATAATATATACTTAGATGTACCTGTGGTATACTTCTTATTATGTCTGTTTTGAGCAAAAAGCCTTCCCTAATCCCTCCTATCACTGACACCTGCAGCCAAGACAGAATTGAAGGGGAAAATTGATAAACAGGCCTATTATATTAGAGATCTTAATTGACATGCAACTCTCAGTCATACAGCTATGGAATGAGGGCAACTCAATGCCTCTCATATGTAGCAAAGTGCGAAGATTCTGTGAGAGTATTCTGCTGTTGCAAGGACCATTTTTGCTTACTTTCCAATTCTCCTGCTACTTCCTATATGGTTTAGGTTATTGGACAGCTTACTGCTAGATAAGTAGGGCACTGCCAAATATTATCTATTATAATGGGGACATCCAGTAGCATGATCAAACAAAATATGAATACCTTTAGCTTCCTATGATACTGGTAGCAAAAATTACTTTAAAACATAATATGGACAATTGAAATAAAGTCTGATCTCCTTCTAATGATGGGCTCCAAGTAACTATCAAAAGGCAAACTGAATTCTTTACATGAAAAGGGGACTACTATAAACACCATATTGATGTTGAAGAAAACGACATTGGATTATCACATTTTGGTACTTATTAAAAACTTGTCCTAACTAAAAATGCAAAAAGTAAACAAAATGTGTCTTTTACCACCTTCTCACTTAACTTTTTTTTTACTAAGATCCACCACTCCTCCTTCCCATATCATGGCATATAAATATCTAAATATATCTCTGTCTCTCTGCCTCTTTCTCTCTCCTCCTCCCTCCCTCTCTCCTGATAAAATAATGCTCATTAAGGAATGCAATACTAATAGGGATGCAGTGCTGGATCAAATGAGATAATATTTATAAAAGCACTTATTACAATGCCTGGAACATAATGGTCACTATGTAAATGTTTATTCCCTTTGGTCCACCTGGGCATAGCAGGAGGTGAAACAGTCACAAAACCTGTTTTGTTCTTTCTCACATAACAGTTTGCCGCTGGTCCCTCTGCCTTCCACTGGCTTTCACTCATGCTCAGAATATTCCACCTCATCACCTTGAACTCCTGACTTTCCTGGCTTCCTTCAAGACTTCAGAGATCAGAGTAGGATTTTGTGGAAAAAGTAAATATATGTATTCTCTTTGATGCAATATTTGGAAGTGGGTAGCATAGGTGCTGTTGTCATCTTCATTTTATGGGAAAAAAATTAGGGTGACTTGTTCACATTCATAACAATTATATATATATATATATATATATATATATATATGTATGTGTGTGTGTGTGTGTGTGTGTGTGTGTGTGTGTGTATGCATGTGTGTATATAGATAAATTCTAGGGAACCTTCTGCTCTACTATATGGCCTAATATAATTTATGAATAGGAATATTTGGAAAACTTATCCTGTGATAGAGAATCAGCCTTTTATTTGGGCTCATACAGACCTCTTCTATTTGGGGAACAACTTTATTTACCATTTTACTTTTATACCTTTCTCTATATTAAATACTCCATGATGGATCACTGAACTAAATTGTCTTCAAAGACATCTTCCATTTGATTTTCTTATATTTTAAAGTATTATACAGACACGTTGAAGAGACCCTTCAAAATTATATTTGATTTTACTTAAAGTTTTTTTCTTAATCTATAAAGATATGATTGACTATGAATATCCCTGAAAACTTTTAAAATTAAGGAAGAACTAGAATGTAAAGTTTAACATTTGATTATATGAGACCTAGATATATATCAGAGTAAGACTTGGTAAAAAAAAATAATAATAATATAACAATATAATAATGTATTTATTTGATAAAATACTGGGATGTAAGTAGTAGAAATATTATCTTCCTCATTTTATAGCAGAAAAAAATTATCTTAGTGACTTGCTCATAGTCATAACAATTATAAGTATTACAGTCAGGATTTAAATCTAGGTATTTATTTTGTGATTCCACAATACCTTCTGCTTAGCCCCACTATAAATGTGTGTGTGGAGTTAATTTGGATGTGTGTATATACATACACATATATGTATATGTACATATATAAACATATATAGATAGATAGATATAGCTATATAAATACTTGAGGAAGTTACATGAATATTAAAGACAGAATCATGTGAGTAGTTTGTAATCTCAATTGTGAAACCAAAACAAACAAAAAAATACATAACAGTTATTATAACATAGGAAAATAGTGCCTAGTAGAACTACATATCTGTTTTATTTAACACCGACTTTTTGGGTAAATTATATCACATGTTGTTACATCAGCATATCTCCATCCACAAAGTGAGGTTCTGACAGGGTTTATGACAGATGTAATTTATGAATATTTAGGAAAAGAGAACTTTACCAGTAAAATTGTGTGTGCATCAGCATGCATTTGCACCAGAGGTTAAATGTAAAAGACAGCAGAACTGCTCGAAGAAATACTTGGTTTTAGATGGTATGCACTTGTATTCTGCAATGGCCTATCAATGTGGTGATGGAATAGGATTTGACATATAACAAAATGCTGAACCTGAACCCCGATGAACAAAGAAAGGACACTGTACTTGAGAGGGTCAAAAAACTACAAAGAATGATGATCAAAGATGACTCCTAGGGAAATGATGAGTGTCACCAAAGAATGATATCCATCTGAGGTGAGCCAAAAATATCTGATAAGCAGGGGTTGTCAACAGACCTGAATAAAGGAACCAAATCTAGATAGCAGAAAGAACAGTTGTGATTTTGTCTAATGACTTCATGCATATAAATATGCATATACATATATTTAAATTATGGGGTCATCTTGTAAGCTATGGGACACAAATGTTCTCTGGTTCGCAGTTAACTGGCAACTAACTTGTTTTAGCTGGCATATTGATAAGCATGATTATGCATTTTCTGGGACTACAAATTAATGATATGACTCTGTGCAATAATCAAAGAAGATAATCAGAATTTAGATACTTACTATGTGTTAAGCATTCTCCTAAGTGTAGAGAGCCAAAGCTCCAAATCAAATAATCCTTGTCCTTAAGGATCAAGGAGTTCATACTCTGGCTGAATATGCATGCATAGAGGGATATTTAAAATATATACACAAGAGATACAAAGCTATTTGGGGAAAGGGGGAAAGGCAGTAGCATCTGAAGAGGTCAGAAAAGGTTTCCTTCAACTGAACCTGGAAGGGAAAAAAATATTAAAAGAAGTGTAATGGGGGCTGGTATGGGTGGGGAAAAGAGTACATTTCAGTCATGGGACATAGCCAAATCAAAGCCATAAACATTGGCTGAATGTCATCTATTATAACCATTAAAAAGGTCACTTGGCTTGTATTGTGTGTAAAAGAGGAATAATGCATAACAAGCATGGAAAGGTAGGTTAAAGAAAAATAGTGAAGGATTGTTTTTTATAAAACAGATGAATTTATATTTGATTCTAGAATTGCTAATGAGCCACTAGAATTTTTTTTTTTGAGCACTAGAATAACATGGTTAGACCTGCACTTTAGGAAAAAGTGACTTCTCTTACAAAGAATAATCTTTACATGGCTAGGATGTAATGGGAAAATAGAAGAATGTTTTAAAATATTTTAAAAATTTTGCTAGTATGTAAATGTGAAATGTTTATTATGGTTGTCATTTTCTCCTAGTACTCCAGGCAGAATTTCCTTAGATGAATAATTAAAATTTGCATATTGTTATTAAATGAACCATTTGAGGAGACTCATTTGGTTTCTTTCAAAATGAAGCTTTGTGTGAAGAAATGGCTTTCCAATTATTGGTCTCTGAGCCTAGCCTCCCTCTATCCCACTCTCATCCAGGGGAAAGGGCAGCCCATTCAATGGCTCTACTTCTTTGCAGCACGAGTTTATATAACATTTTCATAAATAAACAACATTGGGACTTCTCTAAATTAGAAAGTCAGTGGTTTACTGTGTTCTTTGTCACAACATAGAAATTCTATGGATTTAAAATCTCTCATGAATTTATCAAGTGTATAAGTGTATCCATTGAAACTGTATTGGTCAAATGGGTTATATAGGAAATGGGGGGAAGGAGTCTCTGAAGGCCGTTTGGATGACCTTGAATTGTTGACCTGGTACTCATTACTAGATTAATAGGTTGGAACAGCTGTATTGTGTAGTCAGTGCCTACTAACAATTGTGCTCTTATACCAGAATTTGTGCTGCAGAGACAAATGAAAATAAGAAGGTAAGAGAGCATGATGAGAGATAGAAAGTATTTCTGTAGTGGTTAAAAATTACAAATCTTTATTGTAGAGAAACAATTCTGTGCAGAAGGACTGAGGGCCAGGGTGAAGATTTGAGTTGCTGGCAGAGGTGACTTTGACATAAAGGTAGAATTCTTATGATCTTCTGCCCCACTTGAAGTGAATCAAGGACCTATTGCATCTGTCACTAAGTGGAAATATTGTTCACTAAAAATGGTTTTCCAATTTATTCCCTTATTGCAAAATGGAAAAATAGCAGCACGCACACATGCACAAAGCTTGCTATGGTAGTGGCTCAAGAACATTCAGTAAAAGTGAAAAATGGAATGAAATAGAGTGGAATTTGGTTTTCTATAACAGTCTTCAAGAGCTCCCATGAGCTTTACAATGAAAGTAGGTATATACTTTCAGACTGACTGCACAGGCAAATGTGTAGCTGCGGTATGCTTACAAAATGCTCTCCAATAGTATTTCCTAATCCTTTCTGCAGCATAATGTTATAAAAATCTGAACGCAAGAATAGCAAAAATTAGAGAAAATTTAATTTGAAAAAAATTAAAGAAATAATAATTTGAAAAGTAAAACAGAAACCAAAGAATTTCATGCTTCTTCCAATTTATCAAATGCTAAGGGCTTGTAAAAGAGTTTATTCTCTCTTTTTTTTGTTTGATCATTCATTTGTTTTTGTTGTTGGCAATTAAATGTCAACATGTTTTTAATTTTAAAATACTATAGAATGACCTTTGGAAACAAAGTGTTTTTTAAATAAAATGTATTGTTAAAAATTTGCACTAACAAGAGGTAATAAAGAGCCAGCCTAGAAATCCAGAAGACCTATATATGAACCCTACCTCTGACACATACTAGATGTATAAAACTGGCCAAGTAAATAAAGTTCTCTCAGTACCCCAAAGTAACTCTCTACAAGAGGAAGTCTTCTTCCTGGAGCCAAAATGACAGAGTAACAAGCAAATTGCCGTAACTCTCTCATATATACCTCCAAACAACCGTAAAATAGCACCCCAAAACAAATCCTAGAACAGCAGAACCAGCAAAAAGATAGAGTGAAACAATTTTGTAGCCCAAGAAATTATAAGATTGGCAAGAAAGACATGTCTCACTCAGGTAAAAGGGAAACATAGTCCAGGATGAGAAGCTCCCAGCAAGCCAGAAGGAAGCCCTACCTCAGCAAACCAGCGGGAGATCATAAGCCCCAGTGAGGTGGAGTGGGCAAACGCCAACACCAGGACCTCCCTCATGCCTCAGCATAGCCACAGAAATGAACAGACTCCAGTTCCAAGAACCACCACCTGCTTCAGTGTGCTTTAGCTTAACCCTAGGCAAATAGGCAACCTCCAGCAGCCAGACCTCCACTTGCTTCAGCATAGCCCTGGACAAATTGTAGAGCCAACCCCAGAAATGCCTAAGCAAACATGCTATCATGAGCACCAGTCTCCACCAAGTGCTTCAGCATAGCCCCAGGCAAACAGGCAGCCTCCAGCAGCCAGACCTCCACATGCTTCAGTGTAGCCATGGAGAAACTCCCCCCATCAGCCTCAGCACCCAACAGACACTAGCACCAAGACCCTGGCTCAGCACCAGGTAAGCTGCCAGAACCCTGCAGCCTCCAGCAGCATGAGCCACCTGCCCCAACCCACAACCACACACACTCAATGGCAGCACCAGATGTGAGGGTCTGTGGTGGGCTTAAGGGCAACATCAATGCAGCACCAGTGCTCCTTCTACCCTGCGAGTAGAGTTAAAATTTAAAAGAAAGGAAAAAAAGTAAAAGAAAAAAAACCATGAAGAACAAAAACAAAGAAAAACCAAGAACAAGTACAAAAAGGAATCTGCCCATAGAGAACTGCTATGGTGACAGGGAAGTCCATGACACAAACTAAGAAGAAGACAACAATGTCGAAACACCTATGGGCAAAACCCCAAAGAAAAATTGGAAGTGTTCTCAAGCCCAGAAAGAACTCATGGAAGAGCTCTAAAGGGAGCTTAAAAATCCTATGAGAGAGGTAGAAGTAAAGTCAGGGGAAATGGGGAAAAGAAACGAGAGTGATTAAAGAGAATTATGGAAAAAAAAAGATTCAGAAACTTGGTAAAGGAAAACAACTGCTTAAAAAGTAGAATTGGCCAAATGGAAAAGGAAGTACAGAAGCTGAGGATCAACTCCTTAAAAGTTAGAATTGGGCAGGTGGGAGCTAATGACTCTGTGAGCCATTAAGAATCAATCAAACAAATTCAAAAGGATGAAAAAAGAAAATGTAAAATGCCTTATGGGAAAAAGCAACTGACCTAGAAAATCGATCCTGGGGACACAATGTCACCATCATTGGATTGCCTGAAAGCCATTATCAAAAGGAGGACCTGGAAAGCATCTTTCAATAGATTATCAAGGAAGACTTCCCTGATGTCCCAGAAGCAGATTGAAAAAGTCCACCAATTACCTCAGGAAAGAGATCCCCAACTTAAAAACTCCAAGGAATATTATAGAAAATTTCAGAACTATGAAGTCAATGAAAAAATACTTCAATTGACCAGAAAAAAATTCAAATTTTAGGGAGCCCAATCAGGATTACATAGGACTTAGCAGCTGCAGCATTTAAAAGATCAGGAATATGATATTCCCAAAGGCTAAAGAGCTGGAACTACAACCAAGAATCACACACCTGGAAAAATTAAACATAATACTTCAAGGGAAAAATTGTCATTCAATGAAATAGAAGGATTTCAAGGTTTCATAAGAAGACCAGAATTGAACAAAAAATTTGAAGAGAGGCAAAAGAAAAAAAAAAACTATTTCAGTGGAGGGAAAGATGGGAGGGTGGGTGATGGGTATTATTTGAACCTTACTCTTGAAGAGAGAATATACAAAATCAGTTGAATATAGAAATCTATCTTACCAACAGGCAAGTAGGAGGGGGGAATTTCATTAAAGGGGAGTTGTAGCAGACTGACAGAAGAGAGGGCAGACCAGGGGAAGTGGCGGACAGAAGCAAAATACTAGTGAGGAGGTAAAAGGAGAAAGGAGGGAGAGGACAAACAGGAGGAAAAATACGATGGAGGGAAATACACAGCTAGTAATCATAACTGTGAATGTGAATGGGATGAACTCTCCCACAAAACAGAAGTGGATAGGAGAGTGAACCAAAAGCCAGAACCCTACAATCCACTGTTTACAAGAAACACAGAGATACACACACAGTAAAGGTAAGGGACTGCAGCAGAATCTATTATGCTTCAACAGAAGGGGAAAAAAAGCAGAGGTAGCAATCCTGATCTCAGACAAAGCAAAAGCAAAAATAGACCTAATTAAAAGAGATAAGGAAGGAAACTGTATCATCTTGCTAAAAGGTATCATAGATGAATACCTAACATACATGTACCAAGTGGTATAGCATGTAAATTCTTAAAGGACAAGTTAAGTGAGTTACAGTTTCATAGCCAAACAAGAAATAGAGAACATTATGAAATATGAAAGATCATTTTGATTATATAAAATTAGAAAGCTTTTGCACAAAAAACCCCCAAAACAAAAACCCAGCCAAGATTAGAAGAAAAGCAGAAAGCTGGGAAGTAATCTTTTTGGCAAATGTCTCTGATAAAGACCTCATTTCTCAATACATAGAGAACTGAGTCAAATTTATAAGAATACAAGCCATTCCCCAATTGATAAATGGTTAAAGGATATAACTAGGAAGTTTTCAGATGAATCAATCAAAAATATCTACAGGCATGTGAAGAATTGCTCTAAATTACTTAGAGAAATGAAAATTAAAACAACTCAGAGGTACCACCTCACACTTTTAAGATTGGCTAATATGACAAAAAAGGAAAATTATGAAGGTTGGAGAGGATGTGGGAAAATTCGGACACTAATATACTGTTGGTGGAATTGTGAACTGATCCAACCATTTTGGAGAGCAATTTAGAAATATGCCCAATGGTCAACCAAGCTGAACATACCCTTTGATCCAGCAATACCACTGCTAGGTCTGTATCCCAAAGAGATCATACAAAAAGAAGAGGAAGTACATGTGCAAAAATATTTATAGCAGCCCTTTTAGGCAAAATATTAGAAATCGAGGGGATAGCCATCAATTAGGGAATGGCTACACAAACTGTGGCATATGAATGTGATGGAATACTATTGTGCAATAAGAAATTATGAACAGGCAGATTTCAGAAAATCCTGGAAAGACTTTTACAAACTGATGCAAAGTGAAACTAGCAGAAAGAGGAAAACACCATACACAGTATCAGCAACATTGGTTGATCAATAATGAATCGCTCAACTCTTCTCAGAAACAGTTGATCTAAGAAAAGTACAAGACTCATGAAGGAAAATGCTATCCGCCTCAAGATAAAGAACTGATGGACTCTGAATGCATATTGAAGGATACTTTTTTTTTCACTTACTTTATCATTTTTTTGTAATTTCTTTCCCCTTTTGATCTCTTTCATCTTTCAGAATTGTGACTAATATGGATTCAGAAGAGGGGAGGGGAGGGAGAAAAATTTGGAACTCAAAGTCTTTTAAAAATGAATGTTAAAAATTGTCTTGACATGTAATTGGGAAGATACTATAGGGCATGGTTCTAGTATATGTACTGAACGGGGTGGGGGCAGGTCAATAGGCCTGAAGGAAAAATGACTAGTATGCAGATAAAGCCTGTTCTGGCATCCTAGAAGTCACATGAGGCAGGAACTCAGGTCAATGAAAAGTGAAATCCCCCGAATGAGAGGAGGCTGAGACAGTTTTGAGGTCCAACCCTTAAGGGATCTTCCATCAAAACAGAAGGAGTCAGAAAGTGAGTGATAAAGCAATAAAAAGAAAAAATACTGAAGTTACCAAAAATCTCAGGAGGAATAAAACTCAATTAAAAACCTTGAGTGCAAGCAATTAAACCTACAGGGAAGATATTAATAACAGAAAGGAATATATGCTCCAAGACATCTAAACTAGTCCAAATATCTTTGAATAAATATTCTAAGACAAAGAAAAATGAATCAATGCCTGATGAGGCAAAGGAACCTGTGGAGTCCCAAGAGAGAATGAAAACATAGCAAGATGTTTCCAAATGGTTCAAGTGAAATAAGAATCATGAAAGCTGAATTTATGGCCTGGATGGCAGAATTATTTGGCAAAAATAGGAACACTTGAATATACTATGCCAAATCTCACCAAAGAAACAAAGGAGAGAACAAGTGATCAGGAATGTGAATGTACAGGATTGAAGAACAATCCAAAAAAAGGGAAACAAAAAGCCATACAGTTAAAAGAAATCATGATCTCTATGTAAGGAAAACCTTCAAATCTATGTTTTAAGCACATACCTGCTATAGCCAACATATATAGACCCACGAAAGCCAATTGCTAAATTTTCATGGTGATTAATGAGCAAACAAAAAAAAAGAAAAGAAACTATGAGAAAAGGGAGCTTATTACTTATCAGGAACCACCCTCCTCCCCTCAAGACTAATCTAGTCTGGTCACTGAATGCATAGATTCAAAGCAAAGAGGTGTCTTAGTGGAAAGGGAATGGATGCAACAATTCAACCCTTTGTATCCAGGGTATTCTATTGTTGTTAGACAACTTAGAGGGGAAGTCCCTAGCATTTGAGGGAATGAGGAAAGATCTCCTGAAGAATTTGGTACTTGAGATAAGTCTTTAAGAAAACCAGGGCTCTCTAAAAAGTATAGATCCAGAGGAAACAGATTCACAGCATGGGGTACAGCCAATACAAAGACACTGAGATTGGAAACGAAATATTATGTGTGAGGAAGAGTAGGTAGGCCTATGTGGCTAGGATGATAGAGTGTGAGAGGGGTGTAACATGTAAGAAGACTGAAAAGATGGTAAGGGGCTAAGTTGTGAAGAGCTTTGAATACCACTTACAAGAGATTATATTTGATCTTAAAGGTAATAAGGAGCTGCTCCAGTTAATTGAGTATTGGATTGATATGGTCAGACCTGTTTAAGAATATCATTTTTGCAGTTGTGTGGAGAATAGATCAAAGGGAAGAAAAGACTTGTGGTAGATAGATAGTTTGTATCTTTCCCTCTATTTTCAATTCCCCCCCCTTCTTCCTCACCCATTCCCCTGTAGGATCTCCCCTTTCTGGGGCTACAGATATAATCTTCCCCTCATAGCTAGCCTTTGAATTGACCCTGGTACTTTGAGCATTCCTCTCTACCCCCTGCTCCCCTCCCCCATCTTCACATAACTTCCCATGTTGTGATGTAGTCTCCCCAAACACACACACACACACACAAACACACACACACACAAATCACCTTGGGGCAGAGTGTCATCAGGTTCTGTCCATAATGTCCACTGTTACTTCTACCAGATTTCTGATTTTACCTTTGTTTTCTTGTGTGCATTTAGAAAAACTCTTACTTCTCTTTCTGTTGTCACTCTCTTACAATTGCTATCCTTACCTGTTACATTTATTCACTCCTGTATTTCTGCTGTTTAGGGTGTTCAAGGAGCAAATAATCTCTTCAATTATGATTTTTTTCTTGAAATATTTCAAACTCTTCTTTCTTATTATGTGTCCATCTTTTGTCCTATATGGCTAAGCTCAGATTTACAGGGTAAGTCACTCTGCATCCTGAACTCCATTGTCCTTTGCCTCTATTCCATTCTCACTCCTTTTTTCTCGGGGGTGCAGAACCATTTTGTGTTATTTGAATGTTCTTTCCTTTGTAATTGAAGGGCTTTCTTCTGATCTTTTACAGAGCTTCTTGTTTATTGAAATCATCCACTATGTGTCTTGGAGTTTGTAGCCTTGGGATTTTTCCAGAGGTGATATGTGAATTCTTTCAATTTAAATTTCATTTTCTATGTTCAGAAATTTGGGGCAATTTTCTTCTATTATTTCCTTCATTATGATTTTAAGATTATTTTTGTCTGGTTGTGTTATTCTGGAAAACCTATGATCCTTAGGTTGTCTACAAATCCTGTTTTTGAGATCAATATGTTTTGCTTGCATAGTGAGCACATACTTTTTAATGTTATTGTGTTTTTCTGCTTCTCTTTTTCTACCTTGTTCACTTCTCTGTATTCTCAATCCCCAGCTACTGATCTCTTATTTGTTTCTCTAGTGAAGTTTGACTTTGCAAATTCTAGTTTTTCTATTCTGTTCTTTACTTTTGCTGTGTAGTCCTTGCATCTGCTAGTGTAGACTGGCTGTCAATAGCATGGAAGGTAATAGGGGAGGGGTGCTAAGCAAGTTCAGCACTATCATCAGTTCATGTGTTTTTTTTTAACCTTCTTTAGGATTCAGAGTGTCCTAGATCATGGAAAAACTAACATTGCTTTACCTTTGGCATATAATTTTTATTTTGGAGAAGATTGCAAGATTGCAAGAGAATATATCCAGTCCTCCATCTTGCTGCTCATGTGATGCAGAGGAAGCAACCAATTAGGATCTAAGGAAGAATTTCCTAACAATCAGAGCTATCCAAAAATGGAACAGCTTGGCTCCTGTTTCTTCTGTTGTCTCATTTCTTCTTATAGGAGAGCTTCAATCAGAGGTGCCTAACACAGAGCTAGACCCTAATGAGGTAGGAAAGAAGTATTCCTTCATCCCTTCATTAATTCATTGAACAACCATTTATGAAGCGCTAACAATGTGAAAGGTGCTGAGTTGGCAGTACATATCAATAATCACGTGATCCACCAGTATTTATTAAGTGATTATTAATTTATTTATGAATGCATCTTTTTATTAAATGAATTTTATATTTAATAATAGAATAGAAGGGGGGAAATAATAAATAAAAAATAAAAATAAATTTATTAATACATATGTATTTTTACAGAATAAATACGAGAAGAGGACAATAGAAGCTACGGGGAAATGGCAATCCCCTAAAGCATTAGGTGGTGTTTGAAGTGAGTTTTGAAAGGAAGAAGTGATTCTAAAAGATAGAAGTGAAGAAGGCATATATTCTAGGTAAGGGTGGAGACAGCTAGTGCAAAGAAACTGAGATTGGAGAAAGTATTCTACGAGAAACAGTGAGAAGGTTATACATGAAGTCACTGCCACTGAAGGAGTTTACAACTTCTCAGGAGATAAAGACATCCCAAGGGAATTCAAGTTTCTTAAGGACAGGGAGTATTTCATAGTTGTCTTTTTATTCCAAATACCTACCACAGTGCCTTGAATATAGTATTTGTTTGATAAGTGCTTATTCAATAGAAGTGTATTGACATGTGAAAAATACTCAACTGGTAAAAGCCTCAGTGAGAAATTATCATATCTCATTTTTCAAGGAAATGATAGTCCTTTTTTTAAAGACCAATCTATTTATTTATTTATTTTAAAAATTTGTCCAATGTTTTATTTTCTCCAGTTACATGTAAAAACAATTTTTAACATTTGTTTTTAAAACTTTGAGTTTCAAATTCTCTCCCTTCCTCCCACCCCACCTCCACTCATTAAGACAGCAAGTAATTTGATATAGGTTACACATGTGTAGTCATGCTAAACATTTCCATGATAGTCATATTGTAAAAGAAAACACAGACCAAAACAAAACAAAACACAACAAAAAATTTCAAGAAAAATAAGAAAGTAAAAAATGTAGGTTTCAATCTATATTCAGACACCACCAGTTCTTTTTCTTGGGATGGATGATATTTTTCATAATTCCTTCAGAGTTGTCTTGGATCATTGTATTTCTGAGAATAGATAAGTCATTCACAGCTGATCATCTGGCAGTAATTCATAGTACATTTCACATTGCATCAGCTCATGTAAGTCTTTCCAGGTTTGCTTGAGAGCATCCTGCTCATCATCTTTCATACTACAATAGTATTCCATTATAATCACATACCATGTTTGCTCAGGCATTCCCCTCAATTTCCAATTCTTTGCCACCAGACAAGAGCTGGTATAAATATATTCATGTACGTATAGGTCCTTTTCCTTTTTTGAAAATCTCTTTTGTGATGCAGATCTAGTAGTGGTATTGCTAGGTCAAAGGGTGTGTATGGTTTTGTAACCCTTTGGGCATAGTTCCAAATTGCTCTACAAAATGGTTGAATCAGTTCATAGCTCCACCAACAGTATTTTATCATCTCATTTTTCCCACATTCCCTCCAACATTTGTAATTTTCCTTTTCTGACCCATTAGTCAATCTAATGGGAATGAGGTAGTACCTCAAAATTGTTTAATTTGCATTTCTTCAATAAACAGTGAGAGCATTTTTTCAGATGGCTATAGATAGCTTCATCTGAGAACTGTTCAAGTGTTTGGGTCATTTATCAGTTGGGGAAAGGCTCTTATTTTTAAAAATTTGATTCAGTTTTCTATATACTTGAGAAATAAGCCCTTTATCAGAGAACTTGCTTGAATTTTTTTTCACACTTATTATTGCTAACTCTATTTCCCTTCATCATATCCCCCCCTCACTTATTTTTACTCTCCCTCTCCTTTCACCCTGTCCGTTCTCAAAAGTTTTACTTCTGACTAACTCCTTCCCCAATCTGTCCTCCCTTCTCCCATCACCCCCTTTCTGTTTTCCCCTTCCCCTCCTACTTTCCTGTAGGGTAATACAGATTTCTATACCCAGTTGAGTGTGCTATTCCATTTGAGCCAATTCAGATGAGAGTGAGGTTCACTTCCTCTAACTCACACACACACACACACACACACACATACACATTTTCCCCTCTACTGTAAAAGCTTTTTCTTGCCTCTTTTACATGAGACAATTTACCCCATTCTGTCTCCCCCTTTCCCTTTCTCTCAGTACATTCCTTTCTCACCCCTTAATTTTATTTTTTGATGTCGTCTCTTCATTTTCAACTCACACCTATGCCCTCTGTCCATATATACTCTTTCTGATGGCCCTAATAATGAGGAAGTTTTTATGAGCTACAAGCATCATTTTCCCATGTAGGAATGTAAACAGTTTAACCTTATTAAGTCCCTTATGATTTCCCTTTCCTGTTTACCTTTTTATGCGTCTCTTGAGTTTTGTTTTTGAAAGTCAAATTTTCTATTCAGCTCTGGTCTTTTCATCAAGAATGCTTAAAAGTTCTCTCTTTCATTGAAAATCCATTTTTACCTCTGAAGGATTATACTCAGTTTTGCTGGGTAAGTGATTCTGGGTTGCAATCCTAGTGCCTTTGCCCTCTGGAGTATAATATTCCAAGCACTCTGATCCTTTAATGTAAAGGTTGCTAAATCTTGTGTTATCTTGACTGTAGTTTCAAGATACTTGACTTGTTTCTTTCTGGCTGCTTACAATATTTTCTCTTTGAACTGAGAGCTTTGGAATTTGGCTATAATATTTCTGAGAGAGGTGTTTACTACTCTCCTGGCCTGTGTTCTGGTCTGTGAGTGACCACAAGCACTCCTTTCTGCCCTGGAACTGTGAGGAGGGTCCTGGCTCCACTGTGGCCACAAGCTCTGGTGTGCTAGTGCTCCTCCTCACTGTGGGACTGCCACCCAGGACAGCAACCTGGCTATGAGTGTGGACAAAGCATCAGAGTCCTACCTCAGTACTAACAAAGAGATCCCTGTAATCTTCTTCTGACAAATTGTTTGACCCCCTTACCATCTATAGGCTGAGGGCTTTGAAAGTAGCAACTGCCACTGCTGATTCAATGGTTCCCAAGGCCTGCTCCCAGTTTTCCTGGCCTAGAGCTATGCAGCTTCTGCTGAACTGTGCTCCACTCTGACTCTGATATGACAGACCTTTCCTGTTGACCTTCTAAGTTGTCTTTGTCATCTGTGGACTGAGAGGTGTGGGAAACTGCTACTTCTGCCACTGATTCAGTCACCCCAAGGCATGCTACTGATTTGCTGGGGCCTGATCTGTGCTGCCATGGCCTGTGCTGTACTGTATTCCTCTCTCACCTTGGTGTAACAGACCTTTCTTGCTAGCCTTCATGGTCTTGGCCTGGAAAAATGTTTTCCTCCACCATTTTGTGTTTTGCTACTCTAGAATTTGTTTAGAATCATTTAAAGGTATTTGGAAGAGTTTGGGGGAGTGCTCATGTAGTCACTCCCTTTACTCTGCCACCTTGGCTCCATCTTCTTTTTCGACCAATTTAGCAATAAGTACTTTGCTAAGTATTCCTAGGTACTGGAGATTAAAAAGCAAGGGGAAAAAGGAAATGGAGCATTTCAAGGCAATGCCTTAGAAAGTTACAAACATAAACTATTCCTAGGTGGCACATTGTTTAGTGTGCTGGTCCTGGAGGCAGGAAGATGCATCTTCATGAGTTCAAATCTGACCTTAGACACTAACTATATGACCCTGGGTAACCCATTTAACCCTGTTTGCTTCAATTTCCTCATCTGTAAAATAAGCTGAAGAAGGAAGTAGCAAACTCCACCAGTATATTTGCCAAGAAAACCCCAAAACTGGGTTGCAAAGAGTCCGACATGATGGAAACAATTGAACAACCAAAACAAAACCATTACCCACTCTTCTCTATCCAAGCTTCCATTAGGATACATGTAGACAAATAGAGTAAAGGCTAAATGATGCTTATAATCTCTTTGGATATTCTCATATTTTTAGCCTTCATTTCCTATCTATAGTTTATCCTTAAAAGGCCCCTAATTCAATAATAATCATGGATAATAGACATCTGTCATATTGGCTATAGTGGAAAGTATGATATATAAGCAAGAGTTAGTATCCATTTTTCTTTCCCTGAACTCCACAGGTATTTCCCACTATGGAGCTTTCCTACTATTAAATAAAATAATAAAACAAATGATAAAAGCAATAACCACTTAATGTATAATACAACTTTCTAAACATTTTTGCCTACATTATTTCATTTGGTCCTCTGAAGTACCCTGGAGGTACTTAATTTTACAGATGCAGATTATGGAAGCCATGAAGGCTAAAGGATATGCATAACATCATAGGACTAAGAGCTGTGGTGCATTTGAAAGTAGAACTCAGATTTTCTGCTACCTAGATATGCGTTAAGACAGAAGAGAGGACAGAGAACCCGGTCTCATATGGCTCACCCATATGAGCCAGTCTCATAGGTAATAAGATCAGGGTTTGAATTCCACCCGTGAGGAAAGGCTTGTGGGCATAACATTTGAAAATTCATCACTAGAATGAAGGTTATTTTGTTTTCAAGGGATGGGAGAAAATCAAGACATGGAGACCATCCACTAAGGCATAAAAGAAGTGCAATCTTCATGAATGCAGAGAATGCTTATGCCAATGAAATAAGAGATCCTTACAGAATTAGATATGTAAGTATTACATGTTATCATTTAGGTATGGGAAACTGCCGATTTGCAGATGCATCAATCTCAGAATGACCCAATAGTTTCCATCCAAATTCATTGGACAGTTGAATCTATTTAGAATCATTAAACCTTCTAGTTCTTAAGCTAAATAAAGTTCAATTGTCTTTCTGTGTGCTAGAACTCTGAGGATTTTCCAGAAGACCAATCACTTTGTTTCTTAATCAGTAGCTGCTAGCATCTACAGAGGTGTCTCTCACACCAGGGCACAACAAACGCTAGTTGAAATCGGGAATATTTGGACCTGTATATGTACCAAAAAATCCCACCTGGAGTGAGAAGCACCATGTGTATCCTAAACTGAAGGGAAAGTGATGGGACACTACCCTTTTGGAAGAGAGAGAGGCCTCGGGACACTGGCATTATAATGGTTGGGGACATTGTCTAGGGAACGGTGCAGAGAAGCTTGTCAAAATTATGTGATACTTTACTTGGATAAGTAAACAGCTTCTGACAAACATGCTGTTTCAATAAAATAGACTTTTTTTTTTCCATCTGTATGGACACTCCTTCTGGATGGATCATAATTCCTCTACGATTTAGCATATGATCCTCAGGGAGCTGCTATGGTCAAACAATTCATCACTTCGCAGCTAATATGATGATGAACCTCTATGAATTTAGCTAGGCTGTCCCTGGCTATATACTAATAATCTCTAAGTATAGCAGCATCTATCAGTTACACAAACAAACAACAACAACAAAAAAGAAACAGACCATGATTTTGGGAACTTCAGCAGTCGCAATTCACATATTTTCAAATGAGAATTTTCTATGATATCTATATTGACGCATATGCTATTACAAAGGAATTGTATGGATGAGCACAGATTTTGGAATCCCAGGACCTCGGTTTGAATCCTGCTTCTGACACACTACCTGTGCAGCCTTGGGTAAGTCATTTAACCTCCTTAGGCCAAGGTTTCTTTATTTGAAAAATTGCAGATATAGGGATGGGCACTGGACCAGTCAGCATCTGAGTTTCCTTCCATCTTGAGAGCTATGATTCTATAACTCAAAAAATCTCTCTATCGAAAGGTAACAAGAAGTTGAGGTGCTCTCAGTTTCATTGTGAAAGATTAGATTTTGAAATTAAAATACATGGGATCTAATCATAACTCTGCTACTTAACTGTGTGATCATAAGCAAGTCCATCAACTAGCATTTATTAATTGTCTACCATGTGTCAGGCACTGTGCTAAGCCTTGGGGATAAAAAAAAAAAGCAGTCCCTGCTCTCAAGGACCTCACAGTCTAATGGAGGAGACAGTATGCAATGTACAAAGTGAATATATGCACAGCAAATTGAAGATAACCTCAAAGGGAAGGCAGGAAGATTAAGGAAGACTGGGAAAGGCATCATGTAGAAGGTCGAACTTCAGCTGCCACATGAAGAAAGCCAGGGAAACTAGAAATGCTCAAGAATAAACTGAAGGTCTTATTGAAGAATAGAAAGACATAATCACAGTGTACAAGGGGGTATATGATATAAGAAGCCTTGAAAGGTAAGAAGAGGCCAAATTATACGGGGATTTTGGGAGGCAGTGAAGTTGACTGAATAGGAAGATGACATTTTCATACATATGCTTTCAAAAATTCAGTTTAACAGTTGGGTAGAGGATGGATTGGAGTGGAGAGAGACTTAAGGCAAATGATTTAACTTTGATGGACCTCAGTTTGTTCATCTGTAAAATGAGAGGATAATGGTGAAATCATAGATATTGAAGTGGCTTTAGACACCATGGCGTCCAATTCTTTTCTTTTACAGATGAAATTCAGGCCCAGAGAGGTTAAGTGACTTGCCAGAAGTCACAGAGTAAGTGATACACCTACAATTCAAACCCAGGCCATTTGCTGCAAACGTAATGCTGTAGCAACAATCTGGCTAGCAGCTACTGTGGCTGTGTAAGACCAATAACACCAGCATACAGAAGGGCTGCTAACACAAGTTCTTTGATCTAATTTTCTAAGGAAAGCAAATTTAAGGTGTTAACAATCTCAGTTTAATCAAAAGATACATGTATCATTCACTTAGTTCAGGGGGAAAAGATCAGCCTCCTGAACTTCAAGGCAAATATGAACAGAAATTACAAACATCAACAGACATACCTTGTCTGATTCAAATCACAATACATAGTTATCAGGGAAGAAGCAATGGGTCTGGGTTTTAAAGTGGGGCGGGGGGGGGGGGGGGGCAGGAGCAGTTACAGCTTGCCCAGAGTCTCAACACTCTTTCCATGAGTGTGCCCGAAAAGTCAAATGCCAAGCTCCCCTCAATTATATCCTGATCAGAGACCTGAGGGCTCTGACCTCACCCAGGCTGGGTGTGTGAAAATTCCCCATCCCCAGTATCACATCATACACAAGTCACTGACTTCTGATTGTCTTAATGCTGAGAAGTAGCTGAGAAATATTCCAAGACAAAGACCGCAAAAAGGTTTCCCACCCATTCAAACAAAAGGGAGACTTCATAGTCTTAGCATTCCAAAAGGGAAGAACAGGGGAAAATCTGATTGCCTTAACAAATGCTAATGTATCTTCTTCCTCTAAATCCTATGATTCTATAATCTACAATTGACCTTATATTATCCCCCATGCTATCGATGAGAACTCTCACTTACATTTAAAATAATATATCAGTGATAATTTGTAATGCCCATTGTACATTTTAAATAGTTTAAATTACAAAAAAAAAATTAATAATAAAAATTGAACATGAATTTCAAAAAATTTGTTTTATTTTTATTTCCGGTTCCAAATTGTCATTCTCCTTCCATGCTTCCCCTACCCATTTAGAAGGCCAGAAATACCATATCCTTTATGCATGTGAAGTCATGCAAAACATATTTCCACATTAGTGCTTCAACAATCTGGCTAGCAGCTGTTGTGGGGGTGAAAGACCAACACAAGACCAACAAGAAGAATGCTACCAGCACGCTTCAAAAGCCCAGGTTCTTTTCATCTGCTTTACTAAGGAAAGCACCATTAAGGGGCTGACAAGTTTACTTTAATCCAGCATATAAATACCATTCACTTAGTTCAGGGGAAAAAGCCAGCACCCTGAAATTCAGAGCAAATACAAACAAATTACAAACATCGACAGACAGACCCAATACAATTCATAGTTACCAACATCTAGGTTCAGGCCGGGGGGCTTATAACAAGGGCTGGCCCAGAGTCACCTGAACCACCACTGCTGTGGGTAAGAGCTCTGAAAAAAAGAAAGCCAACCCCTGGTTTTATATCTTTTTAAGGGTCAAGGGTAAGTCACACATGCGACACACCCATGTGACCTAGAATCATCACAAAGAGTCAACTTAAAGCCACGTGATCTAAAACCCTCTGATATCCCAAACATGTCACTCAAACTCATGTATAAACTAGGCCCTCCCCTGAGGCAAGGAGGTCACCAAGGACTGCCAAATCTAATCAAGGAAACAAAGGTCAAACTCTTTAAGGGCACTTGGTTGAACTGAGTGCTAAGAGCCCATTTTGTTTACCAACACAATTAGCCGTGGTGAAAAAAAAGTGAGAGAAAATATGTTTCAGACTTCACTTAGAGTTAATCAGTGTACTCTCTGGAGGTGGATACCATTTTTCATCTTGAATCTTTTGGAACTGTTGCAGATAATTGTATTGATTAGGATAGTTAAATCATTCACAGTTAATTATTGTTGTAATATTGCTGTTAATGTATACAATGTTCTCCTAGTTCTACTCATTTCACTTTGCATCAGTTCATATAAGTCTTTCCAGGTTTTTCTTGAACTATCCCCCTCATCATTTCTTATAGCACAATAATATCCCATCACAATCATATAGCACAACTTTGTCAGGCATTCCCCAACTGATGGCCACGTCTTCAATTTCCTATTTTGCCACCACAACCAGGCCTGCTCTAAATATTTTTGTACATACTGTTCTTTTTTCCTTTTATTTGATCATTTTGGAATATAGCATTATTAGTGGTATTGCTGGGTCAAAGGATATGCACAGTTTTATCACCCTTTGGGCATAGTTCCAAATTTGAACACGACCTTACGGAATCATTCTGTTAATACTATTTATAAACTTCTGACCTATAAACTTGGATAACAACAAATTTGATTTTAATTTGAAATAAAATAATATATTGAAGCAGATATAAAGGATATCCCTAATATGTTTTTTTTCCTCCAGTTTATTTTCACCACAGTAATTAATGTAATGCTTTTGCTGAGAATGCTGATGTTTTGTGCTGATAAAGTCTAAGTAAAAGCTATGCTATGCTAAATAATAGTGATTAAAAGAAATAAGTTCTGTACTAATGAAACTAAGTGAAAGTTATCCTGGGCTTCTTGGTTTTTAATGATGAGAGGAAAGTTAGTATGAGCTTTGTGATGCAGAGTCAAGTCACTTCCACCCTCAGAATTTCATTTGTCTCATTTGTAATATGGAAAACAATGTGATTTACATAACTGTTTGTGAGGGTCAAATGAGTAAAAGTATACAAACTGTTTTGCCAACCTTAAAGCAATATGTAAGCACTGATGACTTTTTTGACTTTCTTATTCATATATCTGATGAGGGCACAGTCTCTGGGAACCACCTTGAACCTGGAGTACAGTCTCTGGGAGCCCCCTAGAACTCTCCTTGAGTCTTCCAACTGGATCTGGCCTTCCCCTAAGGCCATGGGCCTTGCATTATCATTAGGCCAAAGTCTCTGCCTAGCTTTGCCCTCTATTATCCAGCTGTTTCCCACCCTTAATCCTGATCAAAATATCTATACCTTAGCTCTGTTACCCTAGCCCTCTATTGTCTGTCATCTCCACATAGCCTTCAAGGATTTCCCACCCTGGAGTCTGACCTCATCTCAGTCCCATCAAGCTCCTCCTTAAGTACCTCCCTAAACCCCTCCTCTAGTCACCCCAGACCATCCCTCAATCCCTCCCACAATCTTTGTGTATAGAATCTCCATCTTGCCTCCACGAAGGTGCTCAGATTCAATCTAGTTCGGTAGATTGAATCCAGCCTGCTTGTGGAAACAGGCCTCACAAAGGGTGGGATTTCTTAAGACAACCCATTATAGTGAATCCCAAATAAACTTTGTCTTTTCCCTTGGCTGAGAAGGCTTGAGTCGAATTCTTTCGGCAGGACCTGGCATGTCAGCACTTTGGGGTATCAAGCACCCCTCAACCCCAAACATCTTCAGTTGGTTCCCTGACTGGGAATACTGCTAATCTCAAGTTCTTCTCCAGCCAAGACTGAAGGTATGTGAGCCTCCCCCTCTCCCAATCTCCTTCTTGCTCTCCAAGCATTTTGGAGGTGCTTTTTGGGCCTGACCTCAGCAGGTCCCAGTAGGTCAGACAGCTAGGAGACTGTCTTGTACTCAGCCTGACGCTCTCAGGTGGTTCTCCATCCAGTGGCTATATGGGAGGCCATGGACCTAGGCATGGCTTCTGAAGCATGGAGGACATGGACAGATGCCCCATCCAGAAGCATATGCCAGATCATTTCAATTATCTTCACACTAAGGAATTGGGAAACTCCAGCAGGTACATTCTTGTGGGTTTTTTTTTGTCTTGTTTTATTTTGTTTGTCTCTCTATACTTACTCCTAACTTCTCCTTCACTATGGAGGCAGAGACTTCCAGCCCAAATGCCCAAAATGGGTCAATCCTTTTTAATTCCTTCAATTCAATTCAATTTCTCTAAAGAACTTAAAAAGAACCCCATCCTCAGGATGTTTGTAGCTAGAGCTGCCCCACAAAGGGGCAATGGGGGTGAACAGGACATTTTGGATGACCCCCTTCTTATGGCCCCCAGGGCTTCAGCCCCTTCCCCCTTGGCGAACCCTGCTCAGGTCCCAGCCAAGGGTCTTGTTGAGGTGCCTCCCTCTGTGGCCCCTTCCCCTGAAGGGACCTCTATTCAGGTTCCAGCCTTGGGCCCTGCACTCACGGCAATATCTCCTCCCCTAGCCCTTCTTTTTGAGGTGGCACCCACTTGGGTCTCTGGGGTATTTTCCCCTTTGACCCCTACCCCTCCTCAGGTATCAACTGAGATTCTCTCTTGTCAGCCTGACCCCTGGCCTTGCAGTACAATCTAGTTCAGCCAGCACTGCCCAGCCCCTCCCTCACAAAAAGTGGGACTTCCTATATCCCTCCCTAAGCCTCAGTCTCCACAGAGCCTTCAAGGCTTTTTCCCCTGAGGGAAGTGCCTGCCTCACCCTGTGGGACAATCAGGGTACATGTTCCATTCTCTATTTCAGATCTCATTCAGGTTAAAGAGAAACTGGGGAGATACTCAGAAGACCCCACTAGGTTTACTGAGGGTTTTAGGGATCTGTCCCTACAATTTGAGCTTTCTTGGGGTGAAGTGCACATCCTCTTCACTATCTGTTGTACCACTGAGGAGAAGAGAAAGATCTGGGAACAAGCCCAAAAATTTGGGGATCGTTTGGCTAGCGATAACCCAATAAAATACCTCCCAGGAACAGCTGCTGCTCCCACTAGTGACCCAGGATGGAATTATCAAAAGAGTGAGGATAGAGAAAAGAGAGACCATATGGTAATTTGCCTGTTAGAAGGCCTAAGAACAGCATTTCAAAAGCAGATAAATTTTCAAAAAATTAGGGAAATTACTCAGTGAGAAAAGGAAAACCCTGTCCTTTTCCAAAAACAGCTAGTAGAAGCTATTAAGAAGTATACAAATTTGGATCCTGATTCTGTTGAAGGGGCAGCAATCCATAGCATGTATTTCATTAATCAGTCTGCCCCAGATATTAGGAGGAAACTGCAGACATTGGTGATGGGACCCCAAACACCTCAGGCCCAATTACGGGGCTTGGCCTTTGGAGTGTATAACAGTAGAGACCTGGTTTCAGCAGAGGAAAGAAAATGCAGGGAAGGGGCTAGAGACAGAGAGCATGCTCTATTCTTGGCTGCTGCCAAGGCCAGGAAAAGACCCAAGGAGTACCCTTCCAGAGGGCCCCCTTGGAGGAAGCCCAGCAGTGTGGGCCATGGGGAAACCTGCTTTTGATGCCACAAGGAGGGTCACTGGTCCAAGGAGTGCCCCTCTAGGGTGCCCCCCTGGAGGAAGCCTCCAGGATCCAGGCCTCCAGGACCATGTCCAGCATGTAACCACAAGGGCCGTTGGAGGAAGGATTATTGCCGAGGTTGGAAAAGTGGTAGAGCCTCCTTCTAGTACCCTGCCCTCCAGTCTTCTCAAGACTTGGAAGGAAGAAAAAACCTGGGTCTTGGCAGTGCTCCCACTTTCTCTACCTCTCTCTCAGAGCCCTGGGCAAAATCGAGGCTGAAGGTAAGGTTACCCACTTTATCACGGCTACATTCTCTTGTTTTAACTAATTGCTCTGGCCCTATGTGCCCCTCAACCCATTGGGTTATGGGCATCAAGTATCTGTTGTTTGAACACTCCTTTCTTACACTCTCCTCTGGCCCTCCCCCCTTGTTGGGAAGGGATCTGACGGTGAAATTGGGGAGCCAATTTTCTCTAGTTAAACCTCCCAGCTCCCTTTTCCCTCTGCTCACCAGACCACCCTATGTTCCCCCAGAAGTGTGGGAGACAGTCAAGCCAGTTGTTTGGGATCAGGAGATTCCTGGGAAAGCTACTCATGCCACCCCAGCCCTTAGTTGCCTCAGAGAGTCTAATGTGTTCCCCAATCCCTGTCAATATCCAATTAAGCCTCAGGCTTGGGAAGGACTGCAACCATTAACTGAAAGATTCCTTAAGCATAAAATCCTTGTCCCTTGTCGATCTCCTTGCAACATTCCAATCCTTCCCATAAGGAAGCCTAATGGAGAGTACCGAATGGTTCTAGATCTCAGGGCTGTTAATGAAGCTGTATTCCTATGCATTGCTACAACCCATATTGGGGTACCCAATGGTTTTCCACCCTGGACCTCAAAGATGCCTTTTTCTGTATACTTTTGCACACAGACTGACAATTTATTTTTGTCTTTGAATGGACACTTCTAGGGGTATCAAGTTCATGTTAGCTAACATGGACAGTCTTGCCCCAAGGCTTTCAAGATAGCCCTAATTTATTTGGCCAGGCTTTGGGAAAAGATTTAAGGGACCTGAAATTAGCTGACAGTAGCTTATTCAGTATGTGGATGATATTCTTATTTGTAGCCCCACCTGGAAAGCTTTTTTGGCTGTGGCCCCAGAAACCCTGAACTTCTTGGGAACTTGAGGCTATAGGGCTTCCTTGAACAAAGTCCAGATAGCATGCCAATCTGTAAAGTATCTGGGCCATGAACTATTGCCTACCTCTCAATCCTTAACCTTGGAGAGGAAGAGGACAATACTGTCCATTCCTATTCCAGCCACTAAGAAACAACTCCAAACTTTTCTAGGCGTGGCTGGATTTTGTAGACTCTGGATCCCTAATTTTGGTCTCATTGCTAAACCTCTTTATGACTCCACTCAAGGCCCTGACTTGCTCCCTCTAGAGTGGGGCCTGGACCAGGCTAAAGCTTTTGAGATTTTGACAACTAAAGTGACCACCACTCCAGCATTAGCTTTACCTAATTTAGAAAAACCTTTCACTCAGTACGTTGATGAAAGGAGAGGACAGGAGTTGGGAATCCTAATCCAGTCCTTAGAACCTGACCCCAAGCCAGTTGCCTGTTTTTCAGAACAATTAGACTCCATGGCTGCTACAGACACTCTAACTGAGGAAGCTCCTAAACCTCTAGTTGGCCAGCCTTTAGAAGTTCTGACTCCCCGTGGAGTTCAGAGCACCTTGCAAGCAATGGGCCACCAGTGCCTGGCTAACCACAGGCTCACCAAATATCGAGCCTTGCTTTTAGATACCCCTGACCTAATTTGGCTGTGCTACACACTTCTGGAGCCTGAAGCAGTGTGGTACACAGAACAAGTGATTAGGGGAGCTAGGTATGAAATAGTCATCTTTAATAACCTCCAGGGAAATTGTCCTTTCTCTATACTCCTATACTGTCTGTTTGGTTGTTTGCTTAACCTCCTTGCCAGATTTGTCTCCTGCAGGCTCCAAGCCATCAACTTCCATATGACTGCTCAGACTATGTACCACTTGAACTGGACCCATCCAGGCAGGGACAGCTCTACACCCCTTCCCGGCAAGAAGCAATTTCAGAATCTGAGACCTTCGTCCCTGACCCCAAAAGAATTTGGGTCCCATTTGTTTGAGGAGGGAATGATGGGGTTTAGACTGTGGAAATACCCTTGGACCCCAAAAGAATTTCAGTCCTATTTGTTTGAGGGGGGAATGATGAGGGCACAGTCTCTGGGAACCCCCTTGAACCTGGAGTACAGTCTCTGGGAGCCCCCTTGAACTCTCCTTGAGTCTTCCAACTGGATCTGGCCTTCCCCTAAGGCTATGGGCCTTGCATTATCATCGGGCCCAAGTCTCTGCCTAGCCTAGCCCTCCATCGTCCAGCTGTTTCCCACCCTTGATCTGGGTTAAAATATCTATACCCTAGCTTTGTTACCCTGGCTTATTCAATCCAGCCTCTAAAATAGCATTTCTCAGAAAAGTGATATTAAGTCCCTCAAGAATTTTCCCAGTCCATGATTGTCCAAAGTATGCCTTCATTTTCTCCTGTGTTACTTCAAAGCCAAAATCTTCATGTAGCTAAACTGATTTTCAAAGGGTGTGTGTGTGTGTGTGTGTATCACTAAGGGCAGGATTTGGCCTGTTATATTCAGACATACAGATCACCAATGGAAGATGGAATATCTAGAAAAAATATATGACTGTAGGCCTTTGCCAAAATTTGGAAATTTGAAGTAAATGGAAGGGGTGAGGGTGAAGTTATAAAACAGAGTTCAAAATGTATTTATATACAGTGAGTAGATACAGCTAAGAAATTAAAATTAAACTCAGGTTCTGTGCCTAATTTACATGGTTGAGCTAACAGGCAAGCTCTCACCAAAATAAATGTCTGACTCCTACATCCAGTTTACCCTTGGGAATTGACCTAAATCTAGAGAAAAATAAAACCTATTGTAGCCAGTAAAGACCAAATCTCATCATACCCACAAGATTATGTCTAAAATAGAATACAAGTTTTAAATGTGTTTCCAAAGGTTAAATGAAGTTTAGATTTCTACAGATCATGTTCCTCTTTACAAAAATAAAAGGTTCACATTGAGTACTATTCTTATTGCATTCTTCTTCTAGTACTGTATGTGTCCTAAAATGGAAAAAAATATGTTAAGAAAGATGTTACAAATTAGAAAAAAGAAACTTTCACAGTTTCTCTCTATTTTATGTGGCTATAGAATGAAGATTAGAGTCCATTCTCATTCAATTTGGATTAAGATAGACAGTTGCTAGGCAACACTAAAAAAGTACAGAGATTTCAAATTGTAGTACAAAGCTATTGGCTTCGTTGTTTCACGGTTTTGTCAAACTTTCTTAAGACCTGGTATTTTCAGGAAAGGAAAAATGTCTCCCCTGCAGCCCAACAAAAATAAACCAAATGTTTGGTGAATATTAATACTAATCCCTTTCACTGGAATATTCCCAAAGCAACATGTGGTATTACTTTTTATTTCCTCTCTACATAGCACAGACTATTAGGAGCTTTTGCTTGGTAACACCTTCAATCTCTAATTCAAAACTGAGTGAGAAATCATCATTGGAATGATAAGATGTCTTTTTCATCAATAATGTTCTGCAGTTATCTTTCTCATAATTGATGATCTCAAAAACCTGAGAAAGTATAATCACCATATAAATGGATACATGGATAATGAACCCCAGATTAATTTATTTCACAGTTATTTCCTGAGCATCTACTGTGTTGTCAACTGTTGAGCTCAGTGTTTTACAAGTTACAATGACACTTATGTCATGTTCAGGAGCTTGACTTTTTCCCATAGGAAAACTATACAAGAAGACATGATAGTAGGAGTGGATTGACATAATAAGGCATGTAAGAATTACTTCTTCCAATACCATAAATTACGTCCTGGGAGATGTAACAATATGACCAGGGAGATGTCACAGCACGGCATGAGAGATGGTCATAATTTGGGTGGTTGGATTTGTTACTATAGTGTCAGGCAAGTGATTTTATGGTGAAATTGGTTCTAATGCCCTGAAGATAATATGTTACTACATCAATATTGCTTGTAGCAATAGTATTAAATTCTTTAAATTGGACTCTTTTCAGCATGACTTCACCCTGGGAGCTGTTTGTTTAGAAGCCCCTACTGAATCCTGAAACTCTAGCTCCTAGAGTCCCTGTATATTCCAAGTCATAAGTCCTTCAGAAAAGAAGAAATAACTTTAACTTTAAATTGACAGATTAGACCCAAACCTTCAAATTAGACCTGAATGTAGGAATACCGGAAAGTGGGTCAGTCTGGTGCCTTATACATTGATGGGAATAAGGAAAGAAAGAAAAGTGAAATGAGTCCTTGTGTGACAAGAGTACCTTTTTTTCTACCACAGTCACTTTGTTCTGAAGTAAAGGAGAAAAGTGCCATTGCTACTAATTTTGTTACATAGCAAAAATACCACAAAATTTATGAAGGAAGCAATTCAGAATATGTTTTTAAATAAATTTTGTTGAAGAAATTTGGTTCAAGAAGAGATCTCATATCTTAGGACAAAAGTTTTAGGTGGAAACCATGGAACACTCTTTGTATAAGGAGTGGTATCATTACTGAGGAAGTCACCTCAGGGAGAAGGAGAAGAGTGGGGCTGAACAGGGAAGAAAGATCTCACTTTGGATGCAGCTGAGGGGAGGGAGGTATGGAAGCACACCAATTCATACCTTTCTAATTTTAATTAATTATTCTTCCTGAGTGCTGTGTTCAATTGTTGCTATATCCCAAAGAAGTACGAATGCTATCTGCACACTGTAAATTTCGAGATCCAAGGACAAAATGACAGTTGTGTCATGCTAATCAATGAACATTTATTATATACACTTACTATGGTTAATGGTATTGCATTAGGTGGTGGGAATAACAGGACAAAAAAAAGATCCTTGTTATCTCCCCTATTAGAATATAACTGCCTTGAAATGTGTACAATATACATATATAAAAATAAATACAAAGCAGAGAGAGAGAGAGAGTTAGCATCGGATTAAAGATTTAAAAATGGAACAGATTTTAAAGTCAGTCTAGTCCCAGGGTTCTTAACCCAGGGTCCAAGATTTCTGAGGGCTTGTGAATTTGCATGGAAAAAAAATAACATCTTAATTTCAATATAATTGATTTACTTGTATTTCTATGTATTTTACATTTTGAAAATATTCTCTGAAGGGATCCATAGGCTTTGCCACATTGACAAAGGAGTCTATCACACAAAAGGTAGGAATCCCTGATCTAATCAATCTAATTTTTAATTTTACTAAAGTTTCATTTTACTAAAGAAAAAGAAGAGAATTGCCCAAGGCCAGGTAGGAAACATCAGAGGTGAGATCTGAATCCAGAGCCTCAGACTCCAGAATAAGTGTTTTCTACTGCCTCATGGAAATCTAGCAACCAATTTGAATTAGAAGCTTGGTAAGTAAAGTTTATACTATTATTACTAATGTTCAGATAATTAACCCTATTGTGCTATCAGTTTCTTATTTACAAGAACTGAAGTCACAAGGGTACATAGATCTGGGCCAGTCCATCAGAAGGAGAAGGGAAAAAGTCCAATGGGACAAGAATGGTTGTCAGACTCTATGCATGCCCATGAAAGAATAAATGAAAAAAGCATTAATTAAACTTAATATATATGTGTGTGCGTGTGCGTATGTGTGTGTGGTTTTTTCCTCCTTCTTAAACAGGACCATGACATCAGGAAGATGATGACATGACTTGCAAGCGAATTGGATTTGAGTGAGGGAAGACTGTGAAGTCACCAGCC